>NW_028270183.1:36067342-36383019 GCF_037043375.1 Chiloscyllium plagiosum
GGACAACACTACTATCATAGGGCAAGCCAGACAGAGAACAGCCAGGGAATTCCTAGAGGCATAGCATTCATCCAAAAACTCCATCAACAAACACATCGACATGGACCCAATATACCAACCGCTACAGCGGACAGCTGAAACTGACAACCGGAAGCGGCAGGGACAGACCGCTATAAACACCGGAGGAAACATCAAAGAAGTGCTTCGCAGGAGGCTCCCAAGCACTGATGATGTCGCCTAGCCAGGGGACGAAACGTTTGCAACAAAAACTTCCAGCTTGGCGAACAGAACCACAACAGCAAGCTATCCTCGATCAGGTCCTGTGTAATGAGACGGGAATAATTAATGACTTCATATTTCGGAATCTTCTTGGAAGGAGCAATCACAGTTTGGTTGAATTTAGAATAAAGCTGGAGAGCGTGAAGGTAAAATCCGATACCAGAGCCCTGTGCTTAAACACGGGGGACCTCAATAGGATGTGGGAGGATTTGGCTAAAGTAGACTGGAACCAAAGACCTTATGGTGGCACAGTCGACGAGCAATGGAGGACTTTCAAAGCAATATTTCAATGTGCTCAGCAATAGTATATTCCAGTGAAAAGAAAGGATTGTAAGAAAAGGGGTAATGTGCCAAGGGAGGCTATCAAATCAAATGAGAAGTCATGGGAAAGCACAACATTGGGAAAGTTTTAAAGGTCAACAGAAAGCCACAAATAGAGCTATAAAGAAAAGTAAGATAGTCTATGAGAGGAATAAAAAACTAGCCCAGAATATAAAGACAGATTGCTAAGGTTTCTATAAATGTATGGAATGGAAAAAGAATGGCTAAAGTAAACATTGGTGTCCTAGAGGATGAGAAGGGGAATTTAGTCATGGGATATGATGAAATGGCTGAGGCATTGAACAGGGTTTTGGGTGTCAGCCTTCACAGTGAAGGACATGAATAACATGCCAGTAATTGACAGAGAGACAAAAGTAGGGGAGGACCTGGAAACAATCATGATCAGGGAAGAGGTATCTTCGGGCAAGCTCATGGAGCTAAGACGACAAGTCTCCTGGCCCTGATGGAAGGCATCGCAGGGGGCTAAAGGAGATGGCAGGAGGAAGAGCAAGTGCACTTGTGGGAATGTTCCAAAACTTGCTGTACTCTGGGGCAGTTCCAGCAGATTGGAAAACAGCAAATGTTTCAACAGGGCAGTAGACAAGATGGGGAATTGTAGACTGGTTGGCCTAACCTCTGTAGTGGGGAAGATGCTTGAGTCTGTTATGAAGGAAGGAATAGTAAGGCATCAAGATAGAAATTGTCCCATTGTGCAGATGCAGCGTGAGTTCATGAAGGGCAGGTCACTCCTAACTCATCTTTTGGAATTTTATGAAACCATGATGAGCACGGTGGACCACAGGGAGCCAGTGGGTTTCCAAAAGGTCTTCATCAAGGTGCTGCACGAGAGGCTGCTGCCTAAGATAAAGATGCATGGCATTACGGATAAAGTATTAATATGGATACAGGATTGGTTGACTAACAGGAAGAAAAGCGTGGGGATGTGTATGCTATTTTGGTTAGCAAACAATCCCAAGCGCTGTGCCTTAGGGATCGTTGTTGGGGCCACAATTATTCACAATTTACACAGATGATTCGGAATTGGGATTGAGGTGCAGTGTGTCAAAGTTTGCAAATGACACAAAGATGCAAAGTGTGTGGAGGACTGTGAATTTTAGAGGAACCTAGATACTTACAGTGAGGGGCAAAGGTATGGCAAATGGAATATAATGTTAATAAGTGTGAAGTCATCCATTTTGATAGGAGTAACAGTAAAAAGGACGAATACTTGAATGGTAAAAAGTTGCAGCATGCTGCCATGCAGAGGGACCTGGGTGTCCTTGAGCATGAATCCCAAGTTGGTCTGCAGGTTCAGCAGGTCATTAAGAAGGCAAATGGAAAATTGTCCTTTTATTGCTAAAGGGATTGTTTAAAAGCAGGGAGATTATATTGTGGCAGCACAGGGTGTTGGTGGGGCCATAACTGGAGTACCGCGTGCAGTTTTGGTCTTCCTTGAGAAAGGATGTACCGGCACTAGAGAGGACGCAGAGGCGGTTCACTGGGTGGGTTCCAGCGTTGAGAGAGATGGCTTATGAGGAGAGACTGAGTAGACTGGGATTCTCTTCATTGGAATTCAGAGGAACGAGGGATGATCTTAGAGAAACATAAAATGATGACAGGAATAGATGTGATAGACATAGACATAGAGAGGATGCTTCCACTGGCAGGTGAAACTCGGACAGGTGGGTTTAGCTCAATTAGAAGGAACAGATTTCAGACTGAATTGAGAAGGAACATCTTCACACAGAGGGTTGTGAATCTATGGAGTTCCCTGCCCCAATGAAGTTAGTTGATGTTACTTCAGTAAATGTTTCTAAGGCTAAGATATGTTTTTTTTTGAACAATAAAAGAATTAACGGTTAGAGTGAGAGGGCGGGTAAGTGGAACTAAGGCCACAAAAAGATCAGCCAGATGGCCTACTACTGCTCCTCGTTCTTATTCTGTCCCTGAGAAATGTGAAGGGATGCACTTTCGAGGGAACAAAGAAGAAAAGGATGTTCTCGATGAATGGCAGGACACTAGGAAGCTCAGGAACAGAGGGATCTTGGGATACTATTCCACAGACCCCTGAAGGTGGCTGGATGGGTTTACAGAGGAGTTAAAATGACCTGTTGATGCTTGCCTGTGTCAGTTCAAGTATAAACTGTAAGAATAGGGAGGTCATGTTGAAGCTGTACAGATCTTTGATTAGAGGACACAGCTGTAGTACTGTGTGCAGTTCTGGTCACCCCACAACAGGAAGGGTGTGGTTATACTAGAGAATGTACAGAGGAGATTCACCCGAATGTTGTCTGGGATTGAACATTGCAGCTACGAGGAGACCTTGGATAAGCTCGGAAGGTTGTTCTCTTGGAGCAGAGAGATTGAGAGGAGATTTGGTGGAGGTGTATAAGATTAGGGACCAGGTGAATAGAAAGCAGCTGTTAGACAACAGACAATAGGTGCAGGAGTAGGCCATTCTGCCCTTCGAGCCTGCACCGCCATTCAATATAATCATGGCTGATCATTCCTAATCAGTATCCTCTTCCTGCCTTATCTCCACAACCCTTGGTTCCTTGAGAGCTCTATCCAACTCTTTCTTAAATGAATCCAGAGAGTGGGCCTCCACTGCCCTCTGGGGCAGAGCATTCCACACAGCCACCACTCTCTGGGTGAAGAAGTTTCTCCTCATCTCTGTCCTAAATGGTCTACCCCGTATTTTTAAGCTGTTTCCTCTGGTTCAGCACTCGCCCATCAACGGAAACATGTTTCCTGCCTCCAGAGTGTCCAATCCTTTCATAATCTTATACGTCTCAATCAGATCCCCTCTCAGTCTTCGAAACTCAAGGGTATACAAGCCCAGTCGCTCCAGTCTTTCAGTGTAAGGTAATCCCGCCATTCCAGGAATTGACCTCGTGAACCTACGCTGCACTCCCTCAATAGCCAGAATGTCTTTCCTCAAATTTGGAGACCAGGACTGCACACAGTACTCCAGGTATGGTCTCACCAGGGCCCTGTACAGCTGCAGAAGAACCTCTTTGCTTCTACACTCAATCCCTCTTGTTATGAAGGCCAGCCTTCTTCACTACCTGCTGTACCTGCATGCTTACCTTCATTGACTGGTGTACAAGAACACCCAGATCTCTCTGTGATGCCCCTTGACCTAAATTGATTCCATTTAGGTAGTAATCTGCCTTCCTGTTGTTGCCAACAAAGTGGATAACCTTACATTTATCCCACATTAAACTGCATCTGCCATGCATCTGACCACTCACCTAACTTGCCCAGGTCACCCTGTAATCTCCTAACATCCTCCTCACATTTCACCCTGCCACCCAGCTTAGTATCATCAGCAAATTTGCGAATGTTATTGCATATACCATCTTCTATATCATTAACAGAGTGTAAAAAGCTGCGGTCCCAGTACTGATCCCTGCCGTACCCCACTGGTCACTGCCTGCCATTCCGAAATGGAGCCGTTTATCATTACTCTTTGTTTCCTATCAGCCAACCAACTTTCAATCCAAGTTAGTACAATGTAGACAATTCCCTCCTAACTGTAGCACACTGTGTGCTGCTATCTTTGTGTGTCCTGTCTGTGGGACAGGACACACCCAGGGATGGTGACTGTGGTCTTTGGGACATTCTGTGTAATGTACAATGCTGTAATTATGGCAGGGTTACCCTGGGCTTGTATGATAGCACTGGCCCTGAGATGGTGCAAAGGAGAACCTTGCAGGGCTGCCTGCACTGTTTGTTTATGGTTACTGGGGTAAGGCCACGTTTCCCAGCCAGTTTTATTCACAGCTTTTAAGCTGTTGGATACACCTCAGCTGCGTGCTCACTCATTTCAGTGGGTTAAATACAACCCCATTGCTGTAGGCCTGGAGTCACATGTAGGCCAGACTCAGCAAGAATGGCAGATTTCCTGTCCCAAAGTACATTCATGATCCAAATACATTTTAAACTATCAAAACAGATTCCAGGATCCTGTTCCCATTAGACAGATGGCTACTGGAGTTCCCCTTCCACCTTCATTGGTGCTAATACTCATCAGGTTCTCTCCAAGTCTGATAACAAACTCCCTCAAATCAGGTTTCTATCCCTGCCAATGAGCAACACAGCAATGGCCTTCAGTGTGATTGGCCTAACCCAGTGCCCATCCTCTGAAGGCTGTGGACAGTTTCTATGCAGTTGACCACAGCTTGCTCCATCGCCTGGCATGGCCTTGGTGATGGCACTAACCTCATCTGGTTCCCAGGCTTACCAAGCCAGTCATTGGTTGAGAACCCATTGCAGCACCTCTCCTTGTAATTCATTCACATGCCATCACTGGCGAGGCCCGTATTTATTGCCCGTCCCGACTTATCCAAAGGGTAGTAAAGGTTCTGCTTCATTTCAGTGGGTCTCATGTAGGCCCGACCAGTTCAGGACAGTAGTTACTTTCCCTAAAAAAGGATCATTAGTGAGTCAGATGGGTTTCTCCAACCATCAATGTGTTCATACTCATCATTAGGCTCATAATTCCCGATTGTTTTAATGGATTCAGATTGCATCATCTGCTGTGTGGCAGGATTCAAACTGCGGTCCACAGAAAGTTACCCAGGGCTCGGGATTCACAGGCCAGCAATAATATCGCTGGGTCCTCACCACACCCATGGTCTGCTCCATTCTCCACTGATTCTACAACCACTTTAACCACAAACCATTCCATCCTAATGCTTCTGACATTCCCTGACCACACCCAGCTCGCTTACCGTCCCTCAGCAATCAGGCTGTGTATCTGACACCCAGCACCAAGGACAAATGAGTGTCTGAAGCCTTCTACATATTGAGTTCAATCCCTACAGCAATCCATTTTCCCCCAGTGGATGAATACACTCCCTCAATAAACTCCAAGTTGAAATAACCCACCAGAAAACAGCTTGTTTGAGAGGGGTCAGGACAGTCGGAAATTCACTTGGGGAATACAAGACTGGTCCACCCGTCCTGCAGGATTTAACACATTTGATCTTTGGACTGTACGCGAAACGTTTCAGAATTTACTGAGCCACAGCATTGTGGTTTATGGGCATGAAGGGACCATTTGGCCCCTCATACCTGTTTAACTAGCCCCTCAGTTTGAAAAAGCCAATATGGATGTCAGAGATCTGAAACTCGCAAAATGCTGGAAAAGCTCAGGTCTGGCAGCAGCTGAGGAGAGAGAAACAGTTCATGCTGCAAATACAATTGGACACTTCTGAAGAGAGTGTCAAAAGACACTTGATACTTTGTCTTTCTCCCCAGATGCTGTGAGGTTGACTGAGTTTCTCCAGCATGTTCTGTTTGCTTCACTGAGATTGGCTATGGTTCCAATTGACACCATATCCAGAACCTGGTCAAAGACCCAGGGATACAGAGTGAATACAGGGATACAGGGATTCAGGCTCTCAGCCTGAAACCAGCAGGCAGCCAACTCCCCACCTGGAGACCTCTCCTGCATCCTTACCTCCACCTCAGGCAGGGGCTCAGTTGCCAGGTTGGTCAGCCCAGTATCCTGAATGATCAGGGGGTCAAGTGAGGCCTCCCCTTCCCACTTGAATCCAGCTTCACTCTCTGCAAGATCAAACATTCCAGTCAGGGAGAGATGGAGAAGGTAGGATCCCCAACATCAAAATGGTCAATGTCCTACCAGCTTCAGGACCAAGGTCTCTCCTTCCTCTGGAGGGGAACAGGATCTCCCTTGTGCTCCCACAGTTTCCCACATGGCAACAGGCACAAATGTCACTGTCAGATTCCTCCAATGGGGTCCAGCTAAACAAGAGAACCAGCCCATCAACCACATGGTGCATCACCTCTCCCAACAACAACATCCCTGAGGGACAGAGAGAGGGAACTTACATATTCTGCAGCTTCTGGAAAGTACAAGCTTTGTTCCTGGAATCTCCCTGATCCACAGCAACAACTTTCAGGTGACAGGTGATGAAAATCTGAGGGACACATTCAGAACAAGTCAGCATTTAGTGACTCCCTCCCACTATGGAGAAGCCAATCAGCAGCTTCCTCTTACCAAGGAATGCTCATCTCCATAGAAACAGAAGGCATCCAGGTCAAACCTGAGCTTGTCTTGCTCCCGGCAACACAAAGTTGAAAAGGAGTCCCCAGCTTTGCTGTCCAGGAGGCAACTGCAGATGGACATAGGGCCGTGAAGTGAAGGAGGGAAGCCATTGAGATGGGAGCAGCTGGAGATAGCAGAGAGCTCCTTACAGCATCATTGACTACAATGGGTATCTCTGGGTAGAGACCTTGTCTGGGCTCAGTGTAGCTACACAGCGATCAATGTACAGCTTCAGGGGCTTGTGATTGGCCATTGAAACAGACGCCTCAATGTGAATGAGGTCTCCCAGGGAGTAGATAGTGGAAGGGCGCTCTGTAAGCCAGTCACCTGAAGTACAGGAGGACAAGGGTTGGAGACAGTGAGTGTAACTCGCAGTGAGTGACACCAGGAGACCCCTCCCCAGTCACCCATCACGTACCATTCATTAGACGCAGGGAGAATGACAGATGGCCTTCTCCAGACCTGGTGGAGCTGAATGGGATCCAGGTGGGATTGATGGGGTTACTGCTCACATTGCCCATCCTGGGAAGAGACAGGGCAGACATTTTAGGCCAGGGTCAGACAACAGCAGCAGCTGGGGATCATATTGACAATCGAGTAAAGATTCTCACCTCAAATAACGACACTCAATGGGAACAACAGCCCCATTGGTTCTCACAATGACAGATCCAGGATAGTTTGGGGTGTGGGTCAGGTGAGTGGTGTAGATCAGGAAATCCCCAGTGATCTGAAAGACACCAGGTTAAGGAATGGGGAACTGATCTGAAATGAGAAGGATCTACACGGGGTTCACAATGACATCATCCCATTGCAACAATTCTTCAGGGAGTGTGACCGGCTCAGAGCCAGGAGACTTCTTCCTCCCAGAGCTGAGGAGTGTAGTATTAGAGGCAATAATCTCAAGGTTAGGGGTTAGTCATTTACCTCAGCATGGCGGTACAATGTCTCAGTGTGAGGGTTCTGGGTTCAATTTCACCCTCAGTCAACTGCTGTGTGGAGCTTGCACATTTTCCCTGTGTATGTGTAGGTCCTCTCTGGGTGCTCTGCTTTTCTCCCACAGTCCAAAGATGTGCAAGTCAGGTGAATTGGCCATGCTAAATTTCTATTAATGCTCAGAAATATGGAGGCTAGGTGGGTTAATGATAGGAAATGCTGTGTTACATGGAGAGGGTAGGTGAGCGGGTCACTCTCCCCAGGGTTGGTCTGTACTCAATGAACCAAAGGGCCTGCTTCCAACTATCGGGATTCTATGGTTCTCAGTCAGTTGTCATTGGAAGACCTGCTGCTAGAGCCTGGGAATGCTCAGTTCATCAAATGTACTGAGTTTTTTTTCTGTAAACTCAACAGAACAGAATAGGGCCCCTAACAGATCAATAAGGCTGTCCATATGTGGACTCACTGGAGGTGAGTCAGATCCGAAAGCAATATTTTGCTTCTGTATTTACTGGGGGAGACACATGGAAGAGAGGCAACTTGGTGGTAAATAGGGATGCCTCGGAAACGGTCAACATTGCTGCAGGGATGCCAGAAGTCTTAAAATACAAAGCTAGATAAATCCATGTGACCTGATCAGATGAATGTCAGGACATTATGGGAAGCTCGGGAAGACATTGCAGGGCCTGTAGCAGATATTTATATCATCGATAGCCGTGGGTCACGTGCTGCAAAACTGGAGGGTGGCTAATGTTGCAGCATGGAAAAGCCACAACTTGATGTCAGTAATGGGTTTGTTGTTGGAGGAAACTCTGAGGGACAGGATCCAGATGCATTTCCAAAGTCAGGGAGTGATTAGGGATAGTCAGCGTGGTTTTGTGCATGGGAAGCCATGTCTGTCAAAATTGTTTGACTGTCTTTTGGAAGGGGTGACCAAAGAAAGAGGTGAAGGCTCAGTGATGAAAGTTGTTTGCATGGATTTTAGCAAAGCCTTTTGACAAGGTTCCACATGGTAGACTAATTTGTAAAATTAGGTCACATGGGTTTCACGGTGAGCTTGCCAATTGAATACAAAATTGGCCTCACAACAGGAGACAGTCATGGTAGAGGGTTGCAATTTGGATTGGAGACCTGTGACCAGCGGTGTTTGGCAGGATTGGTGCTGGGTCCACTGCTGTTTGTCATTCATATAACTGACTTAGCAGCGAATGTAGGAGACATGATTAGTAATGTTGCCGATGAGACCAAATTGGTGGTACAGTGGACAGTGAAGAAAGCTATAGAAGAGAAGCAAGTTGGGCCAAGGAATGGCAGATGGAGTTTAATGTCAAGATTAGAATGGTGCTGGAAAAGCACAGCAGGCCAGGCAGCATCCAAGGAGCAGGAAAATCGATTTTTCGCACAAAAGTCCTACAACTGCTTTCTGTCTCTACCCTTGTGTTGTCACGATGAAAGATGGCGTTTAATGCAGATAAATGTGTGGTGTTGCATTTTGGGAAGATAAAGCAGGGCAGGTCTTACACAGTTAATGGTAGGGCCCTGAGAAGTGTAGGTGAACACAGGGAGACCAAAGGGTTCAGGTATACTGTTCATTGACAGTGGGATCACAGGCAGACAGGGTGGTGAAGGTGGCATTTGACACATTTGCCTTCATTGATCATAACATTCAGTACAGGGGCTTGGGTGTCATGTTGCAACAGGACAGAACATTGATGAGGCCACCTTTGGAATACTCTGTACCGTTCTGGTTACCCAATGGGAAGGATGTTGTTAAATTGGAAAGGATGTAAAAACGAGTTATAAGGATGAGACTAGGACTGGAGGATTTGAGGCAGAGGGAGAGGCTGGGACTTGCTTGATCCTGCAGCATAGGAGGTTGAGTGTTGACCTTATCGAGATCCTTTTCCCCAGGATGGGTCAGGGGAGTCGTAAGCGAGAGGGCTGATCTGGGGGTGAGGGTTTCAAGAGGCAGTTGTGGGGTAGCTGTTTCTGACAGTCTATGGTGCAAATATGGAATGAACTGCCAGCAGAAGTGGTAGTGACAGGTGTGACTGTATGACTTGGACTAAGATGCTAATCAGGAAACATTCAGGGCAGAGGAACATTGAGGCACATGGTGATGATTTTCATTAACAGGAGAAATGAGGCTGCAAGTATATTTTGGCCTCATCATATTAGGACATGCAACCTCCACATTTTAGGAGGAGAAGTTGTTCACACAAGACCTGGGTTGATTAATCGGAACGTGACTCAAGAAAAGGAGAGCGTCAGGGACCAGGGAGAGGAAGCAGTAGTAAGAGAAAATATTGAAACAGAACAGCTTTCATCCAGGAGCCTGGTTATTTCACTGAGAGTAAGTTGGACATCTTCCAGCTCAAGGCACTTCAACTTGCACCTCCTGCTTATTTGAAAAAGAACAACCCGTCAGAATTAAGGTGGACGGAGTGACCCCTCCATTCAAATGGATCTGTCCACGGGCAGTGGAGCTGAAGCACTGAAGAACTATACAAGAGGTTCAGAGGAATCCGAATGTTCCAGACCAATCGGGATGACAACACAAGGGTAGAGACAGAAAGCAGTTGAAGCAAGGTCCAAAAGACAATGTAAAGGTAATGTGGAGTTTGAGAAAGCTGGGGTCAGACCCTCCCCCACACAATATTCATGCCCATCCCAGCCAGGGTCACAGTGAGGAACAATCGCCAACCCAAGCTGACAGCAAGTGACGAGGACTCCCGTTACCTGCAATCTTCTGCCACATTGAAATGTGACTCATTGATCGAGGAGGGTGACTGGTGGGTCTGAACCCAGGAGTGTGACAGTGAGAAATACTGACAGATTGTCATAGGATGCAGTTTGGAGACGGGTTTGGGCAGAACAAAGTGCGTGGTCCTCATATTGACATCATACTTCACCTCCTCTTGGGAATGTTTGGTTGGGACAGTCTAGTGAGACATTTGCCGGGTATTTTTTTTAGAAAGATTAGATTCCCCTACAGCGTGGAAGCAGGCCCTTCGATACATCAAACCCGATCTTCCAAAGAGTGATCCACCAAGACTCATTTCCCTCTGACTAATACGCCAAACACTACAGGCAACTTAGCATGGCCAAGTCACCTGACCTGCACATCTTTGGACTGTGGGTGGAAACTGGAGCATCCAGAGGAAATCACCACAGACAGAGCGATAACCTGCAAACTCCACACAGCCAGTTGCCAGCGGCTGGGAACTAGCCTGGGTCCGTGGTGCTGCAAGGCAGCAGTGCTAACCATTACCCCATACTGTATCTGTCCTGGGACAGTGTGACAGAAACAGATTTGAAGGATTTTGATATTCAATTTAAGGGTAGTAGCAACTTTACTGTCCACTTAAGTCTGGAGAGGACTTCACTGTATCTAACTCCATGCTGTCCTCCTTCTGGGAGGGTTTGATGGGGAGGGTGAAGGTAACTTTACTCTGTATCTAATCTTATTCTCTCAGTGTTTGGGAATGTTTTATAGTGACAATGTGTAGAGGGCACTTTGCTTTCAGTTGACCTGAGGAGCAGTTCCACCATAGAACACACCAGATGGCCTCCTTCTTTAGAGACCGCAATTTCCCTTCCCACGTGGTAAAAGATGCCCTCCAACGCATCTCATCCACATTCCGCCCTCAGACCCAACCCCTCCAACCGCAACAAGGACAGAACTCCCCTGGTGCTCACCTTCCACCCTACCAACCTTTGCATAAACCAAATCATCCGCCGACATTTCCGCCACCTCCAAACAGACCCCACCACCAGGGATATATTTCCCTCCCCACCCCTCTCTGCCTTCCGCAAAGACCGTTCCCTCCGTGACTACCTGGTCAGGTCCACGCCCCCCTATGACCCACCCTCCCATCCTGGCACTTTCCCCTGCCACCGCAGGAACTGTAAAACCTGCGTTCACACCTCCTCCCTCACCTCTACCCAAGGCCCCAAAGAAGCATTCCACATCCATCAAAGTTTTACCTGCACATCCACTAATATCATCTATTGTATCCGTTGCTCCCGATGCGGTCTCCTCTGCATTGGGGAAACTGGGCGCCTCCTAGCAGAGCGCTTTAGGGAACATCTCCGAGACACCCGCACCAATCAACCAAATCGCCAGTGGCTCAACATTTCAACTCCCCCTCCCACTCTGCCGAGGATATGGAGGTGCAGGGCCTCCTCCACCGCCGCTCCCTCACCACCAGACGCCTGGAGGAAGAACGCCTCATCTTCCGCCTCGGAACACTTCAACCCCAGGGCATCAATGTGGATTTCAACAGTTTCCTCATTTCCCCTTCCCCCACCTCATCCTAGCTTCCAACCTCCAGCAACTCGATCCCCTGACCTGTCCGGACTTGTCCGACCTGCCCAGCTCCTTTTCCACCTATCCACTCCACCCTGACCTATCACCTTCATCTCCTTCCCCACTGACCTATTGTACTCTATGCCACTCTCTCCCCACCCCCACCCTCCTCTAGCTTATCTCTCCACGCTTCAGGCTCTCTGCCTTTATTCCTGATGAAGGGCTTTTGCCCGAAATGTCGATTTGGCCTGTCTTCGGATGCTGCCTGAATTGCTGTGCTCTTCCAGCACCACTGATCCAGAATCCTTTACCTCAAAGCAGCAGAGCAGGTTTAAATCTGTACCAAACCATGTGCTGTCACTCTCTGGGAGTATTTTATGGGGAGACACGATCAAGGGAATCTGTAACCATGGTTACAGTGACATTCCAAGTGTTGAGCTTGGAGGGAAGGTGTGAACTTTCTGGGAGGTGTTGGAGGAGCCTTGGTGAATTGCTGCAGTGTATCTTGTAGACAGCACAGGTAATGGAAGTAGGAAGCCTACTAGATAAGTATGTGTATGAACATAAAGCTTCAGAACACTGGAAACCCTGGGCCTACAAGTGGGAAAGAGAGATGAGTGGAGATAGAAGTGTGTTATATAGTGATAAAGACTCAATGGGCCTCTTTTGTATTCTGACAGGATGACCTATTTGAAGTCTATCCCATTTCACATGATAGAGATCAGTGTGAAGACAGGACTGAGGTGTACAGTCCTGATGCTGTACACAGAATCAGTCACTTTAGTCCAACTCATACATGACCAGATATCCTAATTAGTCCCATGTGCTAGCACCTGGCCCATATCCCACTGAAACCCTTCCTATTAAAGGCTGTAATTGTACCATCCTCCACTTTCTCCAGCAGCCCATTCCATACATGCATCACCCTCTCCATCAGAGCATTGCCCCTTGGGTCCCCTATTGATATCTTTCCACAACTAGAGGGCATAGGTTTAGCATGAGAGGGGGTTCTCCCACCCCAGGGAAAGACCTTGTCCATTTGTTATCTAGGCCCCTCATGATTTTATAAACCTTTCATGTCACCCCTCATCCTCCAACACTCCAGGGAAAACAGCCCTAGTCTATTCCACCTCTCCCATAGCTCAAATTCTCCAACCCTGGCAACATTCTTGAAAGGGTTCAGAAAAGATTTACAAGTTTCACAACAGCCTCCTGAGAGGTAGGAGACCATAATTGCCCATAATATGCCAACATTGGCCTAACCATGTACTGTATAGCTGCTACATGACCTCCCATCTCTACTCCGTAGTAAAAAAGAACGCTTACCAAACAGCTTGTTCACTTTCCTATCTACCTGTGACTCCACTTTCAAGGAACCATGAACCTGCACTGCAAGGTTTTGGTTCAGCAACACTCCCCAGGGCATTACCAGTTCAGTGTCCAAGTGCTGCTCTGATTTGCTTTTCCAAAATACAGCACCTTGCAGTTATCAAAATTAAATGCCCATCCGATCAAGATCCTGTTGTAACCTTCACTGTCCTCTCGACCTTCAAATCTGGAGTACTCTGCCATTTCACTCTGTTCACATCCAAATCATTTATCTCAATGGCAGACAGTAGTCAACCCAGCATCAATCCATGTGGCACTCCATTGGTCACAGGCCTCCAGTCTGAAAAGCAACCCTCCACCATCATCTTCTGTCCTCTACCTTCAGGGCCAGTTCTGTGTCCAAATGGCTAGTTCTGTATTCCATGAGATATAACTTTGCTAACCAACCAGTCTCCCGGAGGAACCTTGTCAAATGCCTTCCTGAAATCCATAATTGATCATATCTACCACTCCCTCCAATCCGGTTATTTCTTCGAAAGAATAAATAAAGCAGATGGTGAGGATGGGGTCAAGCAGGTTTTTCAATCCTATTGAATCCCTCCACCTGTTGAGGTAGCCAGTGTCAAAGCAATGCCCTTTAGGAGCTGGCCAGCTCAGTCAGTAATGAGGCTGCTGGGCCACAGGGCTGGCCATTCCCCTCTACACCCAGAATACATTCTGCCCCTTCACCCCCATCTGCTTCCTCTAAATGCTGTTCACACTGGAGGAACACTGATCCATCAGCTGGCACATTGTAATACAGTATCCAGCAGTTTGACCTGTCGTCATGTGACTCTGGACCCCATGAGATCAATGTTGACAACTCCCTTTTACCACATGGTGCTGCTACCCCTCTTGGTAGGGAGAGAACAAAGTGGTAGCAGTGTATACCATGCTGTGTTTTATGGAACACAAGCAGTCAGGCCCTTCAGCCCTTTCACAGTTCCATTCTCATCCATGTGCCTATCCAATGACCAATTAAATGCCCTTAACATTAATGAGTCTACTACTGTTGGGGCATAGAATGCCCTGCCTTCTACTGAAGAAACTACCTTTCACATCTGTCCTATTATGATCACCTATCAGTTTAAAGCAAATGGCCCCTCATGCTAGCTATCACCATTGGAGGAAAGACTTGCTTGTCCAGTATCTAACCTGGATTGTCAGGTCTCAATTCAATGCCTCTACCCTCTAATGAACACAGCCTCAATTCCCTCAGCCTCCTTTCCATTCCAGGCAACATCTTAGTTAAGCTCCTCCAGCCTTTCCAAAGCTTCCACATCCTTCCTATAATTCCATGAAGAGAAGTGTTTAATACTCCAAATGCAGCATATTCTAAAGCTGTGACATAAGCTCATGGTTCTGAAACTCAATCCTGAGTAAATCCTAACACACCACATGCCTTTTTAAACAAGGCTACCAACCTGGGTGGCAACTCTCGGGTCAATGCACATGGACACCAAGATCATTGCTCATCTGCACTGCCAAGATTCTTCCCATTAATCTAGTACTCTGCATTCCTGTTACTCCTTCCAAAGTGAATCACCTCACCTTTCCATATTGAACTCCATTTGTCATGCCTCAGCCTAGCTCTGCAGCTCATGTCCCTCACTAACCCACAACAATCTTAGTCCATCCAATTTTTTGGATACAATGGAGCTGCTGGCTCACTCATTCGAGGGTAAAGTGAGCTTAGTGCTCAGGGTCTAGAGTCACATTCGGCCAGTCAATTTCCTTCCCTTCTCAAGGGAGGGAGAGAGAATTTTACAACCAATCCATTTCCATGACCTTTCTCCCATAAAAAGGAGTTGAAAGTCCTGTTTCCACTTTAGGGAATTGAAAACCACCCATTTTCTATGCCCTGTCTGGTCATAGCCTCAGGCACACAGATAATCCATTGCCCAATCAGCATTGGGGTAGGCCATTCCCCGAAACACCCTCCCCACCACCAGTCATTGCCCTTTGGATAGGACTAACCTCACCTGGATCCAAGGCTTACTGGGGCAGTCACAGCCTGAGAATCCACTACAACTGATTCTCAGCCCATTACAGCACCATTCTCTGGGCTGCTTCAGCCTGCAATGACCCTACAGCCACCCTCAGCACCACAAAAGCAACCTTCAAAACCCTGGAATATACCCTACAGCCAGGTCCTCGCCTCACTGGCTCCCAAATCAGGTTCTATATCTGACACCCTGAGGCCAACTCTAAATGGAGAAAGCTGCAGGCATTTCTCTCAGACCCTGCAGCAAGTCATTTCCCAATGGATGCCTCACTCTGGCTGACTGAACTATAGAGACAGGAACAGTGGGAATCCACTTGGACACTTCTGAAGAGGATCAGAACAGACTGGAAACAGTTCCTGCAGCATGTTCTGCAATCAAATTCAGAAACCCCTTTCCAGTGAGGTCTACAGCCCCCTGTACTCACTGGATAAAGCAAACTGCAAACAATATCTTCAATAACCCAATCATCCTGGAAGCTCAATGCATGGATTGGACAGGCCAAGCCCAGAGATTGTACCCAGGAATATTTTAACAAGAGGATGCAGAAAAACCAGCTCCAGACAGAAGACACCATGAATCACTGCTTTATTGACTGTCATCACAGGTTGATGGGTGTTCGCTTGTGTTTCCTGTACAGGACCGAGGCCAGCAATGAAGCAGAGATCAGACAGACCACTGTCACAGTCAGGGTCACCAACACAACCAACTCCACACCTACAGAACAAGGAGAAACCAATGGTTACTGAGAGAAACAGGGACAGAAAGGGAAACTAGCAGGTAGGCAGCTCCCCACCTGGAGACCTCGCCTGTATCCTTCCTTCAACCTCAGGCAGGGGCTCAGTTGCCAGGTTGGTCAGCCCAGTATCCAGGATGATCAGGGGGCCAAGTGAGACCTCCCCTTCCCACTTCAATCCAGCTTCACTCTCTGCAAGATCAAACATCCCAGTCAGGGAGTGATGGAGATGGGAGGATCCCCAACATCAAGATGGTCAATGTCCTACCAGCTTCAGGACCAAGGTCTCTCCTTCCTCTGGAGGGGAACAGGATCTCCCTTGTGCTCCCACAGTTCCCCACATGGCAACAGGCACAAATGTCACTGTCAGATTCCTCCAATGGGGTCCAGCTAAACAAGAGAAACAGCCCATCAACCACATGGTGCATCACCTCTCCCAACAACAACATCCCTGAGGGACAGAGAGGGAACTTACATATTCTGCAGCTTCTGGAAAGTACAAGCTTTGTTCCTGGAATCTCCCTGATCCACGGCAGCAACTTTCAGGTGACAGGTGATGAAAATCTGAGGGACACATTCAGAACAAGTCAGCATTTAGTGACTCCCTCCCACTATGGAGAAGCCAATCAGCAGCTTCCTCTTACCAAAGAATGCTCTTCTCCATAGAAACGAAAGGCATCCAGGTCAAACCTGAGCTTGTCTGGCTCCCGCCCGTCTCCCAGCAACACAAAGGTTGAAAAGGAGTCCTCAGCTTTGCTGTCCAGGAGGCAACTGCAGATGGACAAAGGGCCGTGAAGTGAATGGAGGGAAGCCATTGAGATGGGAACAGTTGGAGATAGCAGAGAGCTCCTTACCCATTGTAGTCAATGATCCTGTATCTCAGGGTGGAGTCCTTGTCTGGGCTCAGTGTAGCTACACAGCGATCAATGTACAGCTTCAGGGGCACGTGATGGACCATTGAAACAGATGCCTCAATGTGAATGAGGTCTCCCAGAGAGTAGACAGTGGAAGGGCGCTCTGTAAGCCAGTCACCTGAAGTACAGGAGGACAAGGGTTGGAGACAGTGAATGTAACTCGCAGTGAGTGACACCAGGAGATTCCTCCCCAGTCACCCATCACGTACCATTCATTAGGCGCAGGGAGAATGACAGATGGCCTTCTCCAGACCTGGTGGAGCTGAATGGGATCCAGGTGGGATTGATGGGGTTACTGCTCACATTGCCCTTCCTGGGAAGAGACAGGGCAGACATTTTAGGCTAGGGTCAGACAACAGCAGCAGCTGGGGATCATATTGACAATCGAGTAAAGATTCTCACCTCAAATAACGACACTGAATGGGAACAACAGCCCCATTGGTTCTCACAATGACAGATCCAGGATAGTTTGGGGTGTGGGTCAGGTGGGTGGTGTAGATCAGGAAATCCTCAGTGATCTGAAAAACACCAGTTTAAGGAATGGGGAACTGATTCTTAGTGAGAAGGATCTACATAGGGTTCACAACAGCAGCATCCCATTAAATGAATTCTTTACAGAACGTGACAGGCTCAGGGCCTGGAGGCTGTCTCTCGACCCCAGAGCTGGAGGGACTATTACTGGAATGCAATAGGTCACAGGTCAGGGGTGATGTTTTTAGGATCAATTTAAGATGGTATTGCATCATTCCAAAAATCAGGAATTATTAGAATTCCCGATCCAAAGGACAGAATGCTCAGTTGGTGAACAGGATTGTTTTTAAAATCACAGCAGAATTACAGATAGATGGAACAGGAACATGGCGATCTTTATCTACAAGGTAAAACAGGAAGTCTTCAGATTATGGGAAGGGATTACTAACAAGGTTAGTGAAAGTTTCAGTGAGAAGCTGAAACAAGTTCAAAAACAATTAACCAGAATGGAACCAAAACAGTTTTACCAACAGGTCAGATATAGAGCTCAAGGACTAGACAAGTCAATTTATTCCCAACAGTCCCACAATTGGGATGAAACTAGACTAAGTGAGTCAAAAAACCCAATCTGATTGAGAATAGGCTGCTCACCACAAAACTAAGCACATCATTCTGCTACAACATGACAGCTGCGTTCTTGTTATTTCACTATAGAGAAGTGTCATGCTGGAAGGCACTGATAAAAAGTCTAGTGTTCTATTCACATTCAGGTGAAAGATGAAACCACTCACAATTCACATTATAGCTAATGCACAGACAAAAACATCGTAACAGAACCACCTGTATAATCAAGCTTCCAAACCAATGAGAACAGCAGCACACATTGAGATAGAGACCAGTTAATGTCTAGTCTAATCCAGCATAGGAAACTAGCAGGAGACAGACCCTCAATAAGTCAATGTTCCTCAATGTAACCCTAACTGGAATAAGCTACAACCCAAGCTTCCTGCAAGTGTGGAGAACTCCCATTACCTGCAATCTGCTGCCACACTCATGCAGCCCATAGTCAAAGAGGACAGTGTGGTTCTCAGGGTAGACCCTGGTTGGCTGACAACCTACAGTCCCCAGGGTAAGGTCAGCAGCTTTAATCAGGTGCCCAGTTCCAAATAAATCCAGCTGGGCCTTGACCAGCAGGTTGTGCTCTCCACACTGCACCATCACAGTCTGTAGTGGGGACACACTCACAACCTCAGACACTGGGAACCTAGAACCCCCATGAGAAGGGACTCTCTCAGGAACAGGGCTGGCTCTCACAATTCCCCATGGAAACCGCTGGTTCAAAAACTGCTGCCATGTGTCAGAGCAACAGACAGCTCCAACTAACATTAACACAGGGAACAAACCCCTCATTACAAAATCACCCATGACCCCAAACAACTCAACCATCCCCACATTCCCCAACCAGCTCCTTTTATACACACAACCCACACTCACCTGATACCAATATGACCAGGAGCAGCAGCATTGAACCAATCGACCAGCCCCAATCTCGACAATCTCCACCAATGACTGAACTCATGGCTTTGTTCTCAGGAGGATCGATTACATTTGGGCCAATAGGAGTGGCTGTGAGTTGCTGTGCTGTCACCTGACTGAATTCAGCTCCACAAGATCTTGTGGAATTCCCCATGACTACAATCATCAAAGGTAGCTCGTTGAGCCTGGAGAGGGTCTGCTGTATTCTGCCCATCCTAACCTGGGCAGTCTGACAGTGAGAACCATGGAGAGATTGTGTGGGAATTAGAAACAGGGTTTGAGCAGAATGAAGGGATTTGTCTTGTACTGTACCTATCCTTGGGAGTATATGTTGGAAGAAGCTTTATTCTGTATCTAAACCTGTCCTTGGCTGGGGCACTGTAGGGAGAACCTAACTTTCAGTTCACTTTTAATTCATAGAGTAGAGGCAGTTTTACTCTGTATTTCACGTTGTGCTGTCTCTGTCCTGGGGACAACTTTCCTTCCAGTTTTCAAGAATGGAGGAAGCTTTTGTTTCAGTTGTAAAGAGTAGGATCTTTTACTTTGTTTCTAACTCAGTGATGTTTCTGCTTTGTTAGTGTTTGCTGTAAACAGTGTAGCTTTACAGTTAGTTTACAAGTGTAGAAGCAGCTTTACGTTCAGTGTAAATGAGCGGGGGAAGTTGTATTCTGTATCTAATCCCACGCTGTCCTTGCTTTTGGGAGAGATTGATTGGTTGGGATCATGTTGAGGGTGAAAGTGAGGACTGAAGATGCTGGAGGTGAGAGTCATAAAGTGTGGTAAAGCACAGCAGGTTATGCAAAATCCAAGGAGCAAGTGAGTCGGTGTTTCAGGCATCAGCCTGTCATCAGGAATGTGGGTTGGGAAAGGGGGCTGAGTGATTAATAGGAGGGTAGGTGTGGGGGTGTGGTGAGCGAAGGTAGGTGGGATGGCAGTAGGTCAATGCAGGTCAGGGGTGTTGAGGGAGCTTTCCATTCATTTTAAAAAGGAAGATTGAGCTTTACTTTCAGTTTCAAAGAGTAGATAGTGTTTTATTTGTAAGAATCTCATTGCATCATGTCCCTGTTCTGGGAGTGTTTGATATGAACAGTGTTGAGGTAGGTTCACTTTCAGCTTAAAAGAGAACAGGGAGCTTTATACATTATCAATCTGTAGCTGTCCCTGTTGGATGGGGATAGGGTAAGGGGAGTTTTTGCTTCAGTGGAAAAGTGCAGAGGGACCATTCCTTTTAGTATAAAGGAGCCTCAGTCTGTATCTGAGCCTGATCTGTACCTTCCTGTGGGAGTGTTGATGGGGACAGGATTGAGGTCTATGGCCTCCAGCTGTGCTGGGATAAAGCTCAGTGGAAACCCGAGGAAAAGCACCTCCTCTTTCACTGAGTCACTTTGCAGCTTTTCACACAACACGGTGTTCAACAAATCCAGGAACATCTCCTCAGCCCCGTTTTGCTTAATTTCTTCCTGTAAGTTTTGGTTCAAACTCCTTTTCCTCTGGATGTTATTGTGCTCATTGTCCTTCCATTCACACCCCCTTGGGGGCTCCTCTCTTGGTTGGTTACTGCCTGCTTATTTTTATTGGTTACTGGGTGGATGTGGGCAGTGCTGGCCATGCCAACATTTCCTGACCAACCCCCAGCGAGGAGGAGAAAGTGAGGACTGCAGATGCTGGAGATCAGAGCTGAAAATGTGTTGCTGGAAAATCCCCAGCTATCCTTGAGAAGGTGTTAGGGAGAGTGGTACAGGAATGTGTGAACCCAGTTTCAGCGACGTTCCAACTGTGTAAAATGGGAGGAAGGTGTGAACTTTCTGGGTGCGAGCGGTCGCAGGTTTGGAAGTTGCTGTTGGAGGAGCCTTGGTAAATTGCTGCAGTGTATGTTATAGACCACACACAATCCGTCAGTGTCGACCAATGTTGGAGTGAGGGAATGTTGATGGTGGCGAATTAGACAATGTAGTTTCTATCGATTTCAGTAAGGCCTGAGACAAGGTCCCACACGGGAAGCTAATAAAGATAAAATCCCATTGGATCCAGGGTACGTTCGGAAGTTAGATCCAGAACTGTCTTTGAGCAGGAGACAGAGGGTTGTTGTTGAAGTTTATCTGTGTGACTGGAGCAGCGGTGTACCGCTTGGATTGGTGCTGGGTCCCACGCTGTTTGTCATCTCCATAAATGATGTCCGAGAGAGCGGGGGAGGATGATCAGTTAATTTGTGGGTGACACAATGATTGGCCGGGTGGTTGACAATGCAGAGGGATGTGTTAGGTTGTAGGAGAATACAAATGGATTGGTCCAATGGCAGCATTAGTGAGAGGTGCAAATTGGCTTAGGGATGAGGAAACTAGAGAAGGGAAAATGTGGTGAAGAGTGGTGTGGGAAGGGAAGGAGGGGTTCCATTTCATGGGGTAGGGATCTGTATAGCAGGGACGGTCTCCACCTAAACTGATGAAGTTTATCATTCCTGATGAAGAGCTTATGCTCAAAACGTCGTGCCTTCTGCTCCTTGGATGCTGCCTGCTGTGCTTTTCCAGCACCACACTGTTTGACTCTGCTTTCCAGTTTCTGCTGTCTTCTCCTTCTCCCCCTTAACTACAAGGCAGACCATGAAAGAAGGAAAAAGGAAGGATAACTCGGGAGACGTTATTAGAGATGTTGGAAATCATGAAGGTATGAAAACTAGCATAAGGACACTTTAGCTAAATGTTCGTAGCATCTGTAACAAGGTCGTTCAGTTAATGGCACAAATCATCGCAAATGAATATGATTTAGTAGCAATAATGGAGACATGGTTACAGGATGGTCATAGAACATAGATCAGTACAGCACAGTACAGGCCCTTCAGTCCTCGATGTTGTGCCGACCTGGAAGATCAAACTAACCTACATTCCCTTCATTCCACTATTATCTATGTGCCTATCCAAGAGTCGCTTAGATGTCCCGAATGTATCTGACACTACTACCACTGCTGGCAGTGCATTCTACACACACACCACTCTCTGTGTAAAGAACCTACCTCTGACATCTCCTCTAAACCTTCCTCCAATCACCTTAAAATTATGTCCTTCATGATAGTCATTTCCGCTCTAGAAAAAAGTCTTGTTCTATTCACTCTATCTATAACTCTCATCATCTTGTACACCTCTGTCAAGTCATCTCTCATCCTTCTTTGCTCCAATGAGAAAAACCCTCGCTCCCTCAACCTTTCTTCATAAGACATGCTCTCCAGTCCAGGCAGCATCCTGGTAAATCTTCTCTGCACTCTCTATAAAGCTTCCGATAACGAGGCGACCAGAACTGAACACAATATTCCAAGTGTGGTCTAACCAGGGCTCTACAGAGTTGCAGCACAACTTTACAGCTCTTAAACTTAATTCCCCTGCTAATGAAAGGCAACATACCATGTAACTTCTTAACAACCCTATCAATTTGGGTGACAAATTTGAAGGGTTTATTGAAAATGGACCCCAAGATTCAAACTTCCAAAATGAATCATTTCACAGTTTTTCAGGTTGAACTCCATCTGCCACTTCTCAGCCCAGCTCTGCATCCTGTCGATGTCCCGTTGCAACTACACCAGCCCTCCAAACTATCAACCACTCCACCAACGGTCATGCCATTGTCAAACTTATTAACGCACCCTTCTACTTCCTCACCAAGTCATTTCTAAAAATCACAAAGAGCAGAAGTCCCAGAACAGATCCCTGTGGAACACCACTGGTCACCGAGCTCCAGGCTGAATACTTTCCATCTACTACCACCCTCTGTCCTCTATTGGCCAGCCAATTCTGTGTCCAGACAGGAAATATCCCTGTATCCTATGCCTCCTTACTTTCTGAATGCCCCTACCATGAGGTACCTTATCAAATGCTTTGCTAAAATCCATTTACATCATATCCATTACTCTACCTTCATCAATGTGTTTTGTCATATCCTTCAACAAAGCTTGTGAGGCATGACCCACCACTCACAAAGCCGTGCTATCTCTAATGAAACTATGGTTTTCCAAGTAATCATCAGTCCTGTCTCTCAGAATCTCTCCAATAATTTGCCCACTACAGACATAAGACTGACTGGTCTGTAATTCCCAGAATTATCCCTATTCGCTTTTGTAAACAAGTGAATAACATTTGCCACCCTCCAATCATCTGCTACTACTCCAGTGGACAGTGAGGACATAGATCATCGCCAAAGGCACAGCAATCTCTTCCCTTGCACCCTGTAGTAATCTTAGGTATATCCCATCTGGCCCATCTTTTCAGCACATCCTCTTTCTTAACATCAACCTGTTGAAGCATATCAGCCTGCTTTACGCTGTCCTCACAAAGGTAAAAGTCCCTCTCAGTAGTGATTACTGAAGCAAAGTAATCATGAAGGACCTCCCCTACCTCCTCCGCCTCCAGGCACAAGGTCCCTCCACTATCCCTGATCTACTTTGACTCTGGCCATCCTCTTGTTCCTCACATAAGTGTAGAATTCCTTAGGGTTTTCCTTAATCCAACCGCTAAAGCATTTTCATGCCCCCATCTAGCTCTCATAAGTCCATTCTTCAGTTCTTTCCTGGCTATCTCGTAACTCTCTGGAGCCCTGTCTGATCCTTGCCTCCTCAACCTTAAGTAAGCTTCATTATTTCTCTCAATTAGATCTTCCACATTTCTTGTCATCCAAGGTTCCTTCACCCTACCATCCCTTTCTTGCCTCAGTGGGACAAACCTGTCCAGCATTATCAGCAAGTGCTCCCTAAACAACTTCCACATTTCTGTTGCGCATTTTTCTGTTCCCAATTTAGACACAGCAGTTCCAGGGTAATAGTGCTGTAATTCCCCCTCTCCTAGTTAAATACTTTCCCAAACCATCTTCTCCTCTCCCTCTCCATGACGATAGTAAAAGTTTCTCACTATCATCGAAATGCTCTCTCACCAAGTCATGAGTGGGAGTTAAACATCCCGGGGTATCAGGCTATTCGGAAGGACAGACAGACAGACAGGAAGGTAAGGGAGGTGATGCCGCTCCTGATATCCAAGGACGACATCTGGGTGTTGCTGAGAGATGATATTGGTTCCATGGAGAATTCAAGGAAGGAAAAAGTCACTGATAGGTGTAGTCTATAGGCTACCCAAATTGTACATCACATTGTAATGGATTTAGTAAGGGGAGGTTGTGCCTGACAAACCTGTTGGAGTTCTTTGAAGAGGTGACAAGTAGGTTAGACCAGGGAAACCCAGTGGATGTGGTCTACCTAGACTTCCAAAAGGCCTTTGATAAGGTGCCACACCGGAGACTGCTGAGCAAGGTGAGGGCCCATGGTGTTCGAGGTGAGTTACTGGTATGGATTGAGGATTGGCTGTCTGACAGAAGTTGGGATAAAAGGTTCTTTTTTGGAATGGCAGCCGGTGACAAGCGGTGTCCCGCAGAGTTCAGTGTTGGGGCCACAGCTGTTCACATTATATATTAATGATCTGGATGAACGGACTGGGGGCATTCTAGTGAAGTTTGCCGATGATACAAAGTTAGGTGGACAGGCAGGTAGTACTGAGGAAGTGGGGAGGCTGCAGAAGGATCTAGACAGTTTGGAGGAGTGGTTCAGGAAATGGTTGATGGAATTCAATGTGAGCAAATGCGAGGTCTTGCACTTTGGGGAAAAAGAATAGAAGCATGGATTACTTTCTAAACGGTGAGAAAGTTCGTAAAGCCAAAGTACAGAGGGATCTGGGAGTGCTAGTCGAGGATTCTCTAAAGGGAAACATGCAGGTTGAGTCCGTGATTAAGAAAGCGAATGCAATGTTGTCAATTATCTCAAGAGGGTTGGAATATAAAAGCACTGTTGTGCTACTGAGACTTTATAAAGCTCTGGTTAGGCCCCATTTGGAGTACTGTGTCCAGTTTTGGTCCCCACACCTCAGGAAGGACATACAGGCACTGGAGCATGTCCAGCGGAGATTCACACGAATGATCCCTGGAATGGTAGGTCTAACATACGAAGAACGGCTGAGGATCCTGGGATTGTATTCATTGGAGTTTAGAAGATTACGGGGAGATCTAATAGAAACTTACAAGATAATACATGGCTTGGAGAGGGTCGACGCTAGGAAATTGTTTCCGTTAGGCGAGGAGACTAGGACCCGTGGACACAGCCTTAGAATTGGGGGGTAAATTCAGAACAGAAATGCGGAGACATTTCTTCAGCCAGAGAGTGGTGGGCCTGTGGAATTCATTGCCACAGAGTGCAGTGGAGGCTGGGACGCTAAATGTCTTCAAGGCAGAAATTGATAAATTCTTGATGTCACAAGGAATTAAGGGCTACGGGGAGAATGCGGGTAAGTGGAGTTGAAATGCCCATCAGCCATGATTGAATGGCGGAGTGGAGTTGATGGGCCGAATGGCCTTACTTCCGCTCATATGTCTTATGGTCTTATGGTCTAATGCGACTGAGGACGGAGCAAGCTATTCAAAGTTTGTGCGAAGATTTGTAGCTCGGGTGCTCGTTGTTGTGGTTCTGTTCGCCGAGCTGGAAGTTTTTGTTGCAAACGTTTCGTCCCCTGGCTAGGCGACATCATCAGTGCTTGGGAGCCTCCTGCGAAGCGCTTCTTTGATTTTCCTCCGGTGTTTATAGTGGCCTGTCCCTGCTGCTTCCGGTTGTCAGTTTCAGCTGTCCGCTGTAGTGGTTGGTATATTGGGTCCAGGTCAATGTGTTTGTTGATGGAGTTTGTGGATCAATGCCATGCCTCTAGGAATTCCCTGGCTGTTCTCTGTCTGGCTTGCCCTATGATAGTAGTGTTGTCCCAGTCATGTTGATTGTTGTCTGCGTGTGTGGCTACTAAGGATAGCTGGTCGTGTCGTTTCGTGGCTAGTTGATGTTCATGTATGCGGATTGTTAGCTGTCTTCCAGTTTCTCCTATATAGTGTTTTGTGCAGTCCTTGCATGGTATTTTGTACACTACATTCGTCTTGCTCATGTTGGGTATCGGGTCCTCGTTCTGGTGAGTTGTTGTCTGAGCGTGGCTGTTGGTTTGTGTGCTGTTATGAGTCCTAAGGGTCGCAGTAGTCTGGCTGTCAGTTCTGAGATGCTCCTGATGTATGGTAGTGTGGCTAGTCCTTTTGGTTGTGGTATGTCCTCGTTCCGTGGTCTTTCTCTAAGGCATCTGTTGATGAAATTGCGCGGGTATCCGTTTTTGGCGAATACCTTGTATAGGTGTTCCTCTTCTTCTTTTTGCAGTTCTGGTGTACTGCAGTGTGTTGTGGCCCTTTTGAATAGTGTCCTGATGCACTATAAACACCGGAGGAAACATCAAAGAAGCGCTTCGCAGGAGGCTCCCAGGCACTGATGATGTCGCCTAGCCAGGGGACGAAACGTTTGCAACAAAAACTTCCAGCTCAGCGAACAGAACCACAACAACGAGCACCCGAGCTACAAATCTTCGCACAAACTTTGAACACTTACGGGCGAGAGACGCTGAGACAAGCCAGGAAATGGGAATCCTGCGCTAACCGACTAAGCGCCATATACGAACAACTCCGGTTCCTACACGAATGCCGAAAGAATCGAATCCTTCCACAATGTGTCAGATACAGACCACCAGTCAACAACCCACAAGCCAGGGAAACAGCCAAGCAGAACGGATTCAGGATGATCCAGGTAATGATCACAGACGCGCACAACCGACTCCACAAGTACAAACAATAAATTGCGCGCCAAAAGTCGTTAATTTCAAAAACCACTAATCGTGAATGGACCCGGACCATAGAACAGGCTGTCACCATAGGACAGAACAGGACAACACACCGCAAACAAACGGCACTAAAAGAAAAAATGGCCAAACAAAGAGGACACTACAACACACACCTGGGTTAAAAACCTCTCCCACAGACAGCTCACAGACACAGAAAGAACAATACTGGCCAAGGGACTCGACTACAACCACAGGGACGCCAAGAGAGCAGACTTCCTAGCAGTACTAGAATGCACACTCAAGAACAATGGACTGACAGAAGAGACAAAACAAACAGTGAGACAAACTGTCGTACCTATGATAATAAGGAAAAAACAAACACATAACCTCAACACCAAGGAGAGGGAAGCACTGAAATCACTAAGAAACGATAAGAACATAATCATACTCCCAGCAGATAAAGGTAGAATGACGGTCATCCTAGATAAATCTGATTACATCCAAAAAGCACACCAACTACTTACAGATATCAACACCTACCAAATGAAGGAATTTGACCCCACACCACAACTCACCAATAGGATAAATAACACACTAAGGAATCTACAAAAAAACGGACAGATAACCAGAGCTGACCTACAAAGAATGAAACCGGAAAGCAACAACACCCCCAGATTCTATGGATTACCTAAAGTACACAAACCAGACATCCCACTCAGACCCATAGTATCACTACCAGGGACACCATCATACAAACTGGCCAAAGAACTACAACAGAAACTGAAACACCTGGTCAGCGGATCCAAACACTCTATACAATCAACACAGGAATTCTTGGACATCATCAGAAATATACACATTGACAAAGAAGAAACCATGATATCATTCGACGTGACGGCACTGTTCACTTCGATTGACAAAACCCTAGCTAGAAAAACAATAGCCAACCTACTGGACATACAGAACAGAAAACAGGACTCTGAACCTATCAACAAAGACGGCATACTTAAACTACTGGACTTGTGCCTCACAACACACTTCACATTCAACAACCAGATTTACGAACAAATCAACGGAACACCCATGGGATCACCAATCTCGGGACTCATAGCAGAGGCAGTTATGCAAAGGTTAGAACAAACAGTCCTACCACAAATTCAACCCAAACTCTGGGTCAGCTATGTCTGACACGTTTGTAATCATTAAAAACACGGAAATAGAAAAAACACACCGGATCATCAACGCCACACTTGCAGGAATCCGATTCACGAGGGAAGAAGAAAAGGATAGCCAACTCCCATTCCTAGACGTGATGGTACAGAGAACACCGAACGGAGAATTCACCACAAGGGTATACAGGAAAGCCACACACACAGACCAAGTCCTAAACTATGAAAGTCACCACCCCAACACACACAAACGAAGCTGCATCTGGACACTATTCAAAAGGGCCACACCACACTGCAGTACACCAGGACTGCAAAAAGAAGAAGAGGAACACCTATACAAGGTATTCGCCAAAAACGGATACCCGCGCAACTTCATCAACAGATGCCTAAGAGAAAGACCACGGAACGAGGACATACCACAACCAAAAGGACTACCATACATCAGGAGCATCTCAGAACTGACAGCCAGACTACTGCGACCCCTAGGACTCATAACGGCACACAAACCAACAGCCACGCTCAGACAACAACTCACCAGAACGAAGGACCCGATACCCAACATGAGCAAAACTAATGTAGTGTACAAAATACCATGCAAGGACTGCACAAAACACTATATAGGACAAACAGGAAGACAGCTAACAATCCGCATACATGAACATCAACTAGCCACGAAACGACACGACCAGCTATCCTTAGTAGCCACACACTCAGACAACAAGCAACATGACTGGGACAACACTACTATCATAGGGCAAGCCAGACAGAGAACAGCCAGGGAATTCCTAGAGGCATGGCATTCATCCACAAACTCCATCAACAAACACATTGACCTGGACCCAATATACCAACCGCTACAGCGGACAGCTGAAACTGACAACCGGAAGCGGCAGGGACAGACCGCTATAAACACCGGAGGAAACATCAAAGAAGCGCTTCGCAGGAGGCTCCCAAGCACTGATGATGTCGCCTAGCCAGGGGACGAAACGTTTGCAACAAAAACTTCCAGCTCGGCGAACAGAACCACAACAGCAAGCTATCCTCGATCAGGTCCTGTGTAATGAGACGGGAATAATTAATGACTTCATATTTCGGAATCTTCTTGGAAGGAACAATCACAGTTTGGTTGAATTTAGAATAAAGCTGGAGAGCGTGAAGGTAAAATCCGATACCAGAGCCCTGTGCTTAAACACGGGAGACCTCAATAGGATGTGGGAGGATTTGGCTAAAGTAGACTGGAACCAAAGACCTTATGGTGGCACAGTCGACGAGCAATGGAGGACTTTCAAAGCAATATTTCAATGTGCTCAGCAATAGTATATTCCAGTGAAAAGAAAGGATTGTAAGAAAAGGGGTAATCTGCCAAGGGAGGCTATCAAATCAAATGAGAAGTCATGGGAAAGCACAACATTGGGAAAGTTTTAAAGGTCAACAGAAAGCCACAAATAGAGCTATAAAGAAAAGTAAGATAGTCTATGAGAGGAATAAAAAACTAGCCCAGAATATAAAGACAGATTGCTAAGGTTTCTATAAATGTATGGAATGGAAAAAGAATGGCTAAAGTAAACATTGGTGTCCTAGAGGATGAGAAGGGGCATTTAGTCATGGGATATGATGAAATGGCTGAGGCATTGAACAGGGTTTTGGGTGTCAGCCTTCACAGTGAAGGACATGAATAACATGCCAGTAATTGACAGAGAGACAAAAGTAGGGGAGGACCTGGAAACAATCATGATCAGGGAAGAGGTATCTTCGGGCAAGCTCATGGAGCTAAGACGACAAGTCTCCTGGCCCTGATGGAAGGCATCGCAGGGGGCTAAAGGAGATGGCAGGAGGAAGAGCAAGTGCACTTGTGGGAATGTTCCAAAACTTGCTGTACTCTGGGGCAGTTCCAGCAGATTGGAAAACAGCAAATGTTTCAACAGGGCAGTAGACAAAAGATGGGGAATTGTAGACTGGTTGGCCTAACCTCTGTATTGGGGAAGATGCTTGAGTCTGTTATGAAGGAAGGAATAGTAACGCATCAAGACAGAAATTGTCCCATTGTGCAGATGCAGCGTGAGTTCATGAAGGGCAGGTCACTCCTAACTCATCTTTTGGAATTTTATGAAACCATGATGAGCACGGTGGACCACAGGGAGCCAGTGGATTTCCAAAAGGCCTTCAACAAGGTGCTGCACGAGAGGCTGCTGCCTAAGATAAAGATGCATGGCATTACGGATAAAGTATTAATATGGATACAGGATTGGTTGACTAACAGGAAGAAAAGCGTGGGGATGTGTGCGCTATTTTGGTTAGCATACAATCCCGAGCGCTGTGCCTTAGGGATCGTTGTTGGGGCCACAATTATTCACAATTTACACAGATGATTTTGAATTGGGATCGAGGTGCAGTGTGTCAAAGTTTGCAAATGACACAAAGATGCAAAGTGTGTGGAGGACTGTGAACTTTACAGAGGAACCTAGATACTTTCAGTGAGGGGCAAAGGTCTGGCAAATGGAATATAATGTTAATAAGTGTGAAGTCATCCATTTTGATAGGAGTAACAGTAAAAAGGACGAATACTTGAATGGTAAAAAGTTGCAGCATGCTGCCATGCAGAGGGACCTGGGTGTCCTTGAGCATGAATCCCAAGTTGGTCTGCAGGTACAGCAGGTCATTAAGAAGGCAAATGGAAAATTGTCCTTTTATTGCTAAAGGGATTGTGTTTAAAAGCAGGGAGATTATATTGTGGCAGCACAGGGTGCTGGTGGGGCCATAACTGGAGTACCGCGTGCAGTTTTGGTCTTCCTTGAGAAAGGATGTACCGGCACTAGAGAGGACGCAGAGGCGGTTCACTGGGTGGGTTCCAGCGTTGAGAGAGATGGCTTATGAGGAGAGACGGAGTAGACTGGGATTATATTCATTGGAATTCAGAGGAATGAGGAATGATCTTAGAAAAACATATAAAATGATGACAGGAATAGATATGATAGACATAGAGAGGATGTTTCCACTGGCAGGTGAAACTCGGACAGGTGGGTATAGCTCAATTAGAAGGAACAGATTTCAGACTGAATTGAGAAGGAACATCTTCACACAGAGGGTTGTGAATCTATGGAGTTCCCTGCCCCAATGAAGTTAGTTGATGTTACTTCAGTAAATGTTTCTAAGGCTAAGATATGTTCTCTTTTTGAACAATAAAAGAATTAACGGTTAGAGTGAGAGGGCGGGTAAGTGGAGCTAAGGCCACAAAAAGATCAGCCAGATGGCCTACTACTGCTCCTCGTTCTTATTCTGTCCCTGAGAAATGTGAAGGGATGCACTTTCGAGGGAACAAAGAAGAAAAGGAAGTACTCGATGAATGGCAGGACACGAGGAAGCTCAGGAACAGAGGGATCTTGGGATACTATTCCACAGACCCCTGAAGGTGGCAGGATAGGTTTATAGAGGAGTTAAAATGACCTGTTGATGCTTGCCTGTGTCAGTTCAAGTATAAACTGTAAGAACAGGGAGGTCATGTTGAAGCTGTACAGATCTTTGATTAGAGGACACAGCTGTAGTACTGTGTGCAGTTCTGGTCACCCCACAACAGGAAGGGTGTGGTTATACTGGAGAGGGTACAGAGGAGATTCACCCGAATGTTGTCTGGGATTGAACATTGCAGCTACGAGGAGACCTTGGTTAAGCTCGGAAGGTTGTTCTCTTGGAGCAGAGAGATTGAGAGGAGATTTGGTGGAGGTGTATAAGATTAGGGACCAGGTGAATAGAAAGCAGCTGTTAGAAAATAGACAATAGGTGCAGGAGTAGGCCATTCTGCCCTTCGAGCCTTCACCGCCATTCAATATGATCATGGCTGATCATTCCTAATTAGTATCCTCTTCCTGCCTTATCTCCATAACCCTTGGTTCCTTGAGAGCTCTATCCAACTCTTTCTTAAATGAATCCAGAGAGTGGGCCTCCACTGCCCTCTGGGGCAGAGCATTCCACACAGCCACCACTCTCTGGGTGAAGAAGTTTCTCCTCATCTCTGTCCTAAATGGTCTACCCCGTATTTTTAAGCTGTTTCCTCTGGTTCAGCACTCGCCCATCAACGGAAACATGTTTCCTGCCTCCAGAGTGTCCAATCCTTTCATAATCTTATACGTCTCAATCAGATCCCCTCTCAGTCTTCGAAACTCAAGGGTATACAAGCCCAGTCGCTCCAGTCTTTCAGTGTAAGGTAATCCCGCCATTCCAGGAATTGACCTTGTGAACCTACGCTGCACTCCCTCAATAGCTAGAATGTCTTTCCTCAAATTTGGAGACCAGAACTGCACACAGTACTCCAGGTATGGTCTCACCAGGGCCCTGTACAGCTGCAGAAGAACCTCTTTGCTTCTATACTCAATCCCTCTTGTTATGAAGGCCAGCCTTCTTCACTACCTGCTGTACCTGCATGCTTACCTTCATTGACTGGTGTACAAGAACACCCAGATCTCTCTGTGATGCCCCTTTACCTAAATTGATTCCATTTAGGTAGTAATCTGCCTTCCTGTTGTTGCCAACAAAGTGGATAACCTTACATTTATCCCACATTAAACTGCATCTGCCATGCATCTGACCACTCACCTAACTTGCCCAGGTCACCCTATAATCTCCTAACATCCTCATCACATTTCACCCTGCCACCCAGCTTAGTATCATCAGCAAATTTGCTAATGTTATTGCTAATACCATCTTCTATATCATTAACACATTGTAAAAAGCTGCGGTCCCAGTACTGATCCCTGCTGTACCCCACTGGTCACTGCCTGCCATTCCGAAATGGAGCCGTTTATCACTCCTCTTTGTTTCCTATCAGCCAACCAACTTTCAATCCAAGTTAGTACAATGTAGACAATTCCCTCCTAACTGTAGCACACTGTGTGCTGCCATCTTTGTGTGGGACAGGACACCCCCAGGGATGGTGACTGTGGTCTTTGGGACATTCTGTGTAATGTACAATGCTGTAGTTATGGCAGGGTTACCCTGGGCTTGTATGATAGCACTGGCCCTGAGATGGTGCAAAGGAGAACCTTGCAGGGCTGCCTGCACTGTTTGTTTATGGTTACTGGGGTAAGGCCACGTTTCCCAGCCAGTTTTATTCACAGCTTTTAAGCTGTTGGATACACCTCAGCTGCGTGCTCACTCATTTCAGTGGGTTAAATACAACCCCATTGCTGTAGGCCTGGAGTCACATGTAGGCCAGACTCAGCAAGAATGGCAGATTTCCTGTCCCAAAGTACATTCATGATCCAAATACATTTTAAACTACCAAAACAGATTCCAGGATCCTGTTCCCATTAGACAGATGGCTACTGGAGTTCCCCTTCCACCTTCATTGGTGCTAATACTCATCAGGTTCTCTCCAAGTCTGATAATAAACTCCCTCAAATCAGGTTTCTATCCCTGCCAATGAGCAACACAGCAATGGCCTTCAGTGTGATTGGCCTAACCCAGTGCCCATCCTCTGAAGGCTGTGGACAGTTTCTATGCAGTTGACCACAGCTTGCTCCATCGCCTGGCATGGCCTTGGTGATGGCATTAACCTCATCTGGTTCCCAGGCTTACCAAGCCAGTCATTGGTTGAGAACCCATTGCAGCACCTCTCCTTGTAATTCATTCACATGCCATCACTGGCGAGGCCCGTATTTATTGCCCGTCCCGACTTAGCCAGAGGGTAGTAAAGGTTCTGCTTCATTTCAGTGGGTCTCATGTAGGCCCGACCAGTTCAGGACAGTAGTTACTTTCCCTAAAAAAGGATCATTAGTGAGTCAGATGGGTTTCTCCAACAATGAATGTGTTCATACTCCTCATTAGGCTCATAATTCCCGATTGTTTTAATGGATTCAGATTGCATCATCTGCTGTGTGGCAGGATTCAAACTGCGGTCCACAGAGAGTTACCCAGGGCTGGGGATTCACAGGCCAGCAATAATATCGCTGGGTCCTCACCACACCCATGGTCTGCTCCATTCTCCACTGATTCTACAACCACTTTAACCACAAACCATTCCATCCTAATGCTTCTGACATTCCCTGACCACACCCAGCTCGCTTACCGTCCCTCAGCAATCAGGCTGTGTATCTGACACCCAGCACCAAGGACAAATGAGTGTCTGAAGCCTTCTCCATATTGAGTTCAATCTCTACAGCAATCCATTTTCCCCCAGTGGATGAATACACTCCCTCAATAAACTCCAAGTTGAAATAACCAACCAGAAAACAGCTTGTTTGAGAGGGGTCAGGACAGTCGGAAATTCACTTGGGGAATACAAGACTGGTCCACCCGTCCTGTACGCGAAACGTTTCAGAATTTACTGAGCCACAGCATTGTGGTTTATGGGCATGAAGGGACCATTTGGCCCCTCATACCTGTTTAACTAGCCCCTCAGTTTGAAAAACCCAATATGGATGTCAGAGATCTGAAACTCGCAAAATGCTGGAAAAGCTCAGGTCTGGCAGCAGCTGAGGAGAGAGAAACAGTTCATGCTGCAAATACAATTGGACACTTCTGAAGAGAGTGCCAGAAGACACTTGATACTTTGTCTTTCTCCCCCAGATGCTGTGAGGTTGACTGAGTTTCTCCAGCATGTTCTGTTTGCTTCACTGAGATTGGCTATGGTTCCAATTGACACCATATCCAGAGCCTGGTCAAAGAGCCAGGGATACAGAGTGAACCACCACGCTGATCAAATGCTCTCAGCCTGAAACCAGCAGGCAGCCAACTCCCCACCTGGAGACCTCTCCTGCATCCTTACCTCCACCTCAGGCAGGGGCTCAGTTGCCAGGTTGGTCAGCCCAGTATCCTGAATGATCAGGGGGTCAAGTGAGGCCTCCCCTTCCCACTTGAATCCAGCTTCACTCTCTGCAAGATCAAACATTCCAGTCAGGGAGAGATGGAGATGGAAGGATCCACAACATCAATGTCCTACCAGCTTCAGGACCAAGGTCTCTCCTTCCTCTGGAGGGGAACAGGATCTCCCTTGTGCTCCCACAGTTCCCCACATGGCAACAGGCTCAAATGTCACTGTCAGATTCCTCCAATGGGGTCCAGCTAAACAAGAGAACCAGCCCATCAACCACATGGTGCATCACCTCTCCCAACAACAACATTCCTGAGGGACAGAGAGAGGGAACTTACATATTCTGCAGCTTCTGGAAAGTACAAGCTTTGTTCCTGGAATCTCCCTGATCCACAGCAACAACTTTCAGGTGACAGGTGATGAAAATCTGAGGGACACATTCAGAACAGGTCAGTATTTAGTGACTCCCTCCCACTATGGAGAAGCCAATCAGCAGCTTCCTCTTGCCAAGGAATGCTCATCTCCATAGAAACCGAGGGCAACCAAGTCAAACCTGAGCACAAAGTTGAAAAGGAGTCCTCAGCTTTGCTGTCCAGGAGGCAACTGCAGATGGACATAGGGCCGTGAAGTGAATGGAGGGAAGCCTTTGTGATGGGAGCAGCTGGAGATAGCAGAGAGCTCCTTACAGCATCATTGACTACAATGGGTATCTCTGGGTGGAGACCTTGTCTGGGCTCAGTGTAGCTACACAGCGATCAATGTACACTTTCAGGGGCACGTGATTGGCCATTGAAACAGACGCCTCAATGTGAATGAGGTGTCCCAGGGAGTAGACAGTGGAAGGGCGCTCTGTGAGCCAGTCACCTGAAGTACAGGAGGACAAGGGTTGGAGACAGTGAATGTAACTCGCAGTGAGTGACACCAGGAGACCCCACCCCAGTCACCCATCACGTACCATTCATTAGGCACCGGGAGAATGACAGATGGCCTTCTCCAGACCTGGTGGAGCTGAATGGGATCCAGGTGGGATTGATGGGGTTACTGCTCACATTGCCCTTCCTGGGGAAGAGACAGGGCAGACATTTTAGGCCAGGGTCAGACAACAGCAGCAGCTGGGGATCATATTGACGATCAAGTAAAGATTCTCACCTCAAATAACGACACTCAATGGGAACAACAGCCCCATTGGTTCTCACAATGACAGATCCAGGATAGTTTGGGGTGTGGGTCAGGTGGGTGGTGTAGATCAGGAAATCCCCAGTGATCTGAAAGACACCAGGTTAAGGAATGGGGAACTGATCTGAAATGAGAAGGATCTACACGGGGTTCACAATGACATCATCCCATTGCAACAATTCTTCAGGGAGTGTGATAGGCTCAGAGCCAGGAGACTTCTTCCTCCCAGAGCTGAGGAGTGTAGTATTAGAGGCAATAATCTCAAGGTTAGGGGTTAGTCATTTACCTCAGCATGGCGGTTCAATGCCTCACAGTGTGAGGGTTCTGGGTTCAATTTCACCCTCAGTCAACTGCCTGTGTGGAGCTTGCACATTTTCCATGTGTACGTGTAGGTTCTCTCTGGGTGCTCTGCTTTTCTCCCACAGTCCAAAGATGTGCAAGTCAGGTGAATTGGCCATGCTAAATTTCTATTAATGCTCAGAGATACGGAGGCTAGGTGGGTTAATGATAGGAAATGCTGTGTTACATGGAGAGGGTAGGTGAGCGGGTCACTCTCCCCAGGGTTGGTCTGTACTCAATGAGCCAAAGGGCCTGCTTCCAACTATCGGGATTCTATGGTTCTCAGTCAGTTGTCATTGGAAGACCTGCTGCTCGAGCCTAGGAATGCTCAGTTCATCAAATGGACTGAGTTTTTTTTCTGTAAACTCAACAGAACAGAATAGGGCCCCTAACAGATCAATAAGGCTGTCCATATGTGGACTCACTGGAGGTGAGTCAGATCCGAAAGCAATATTTTGCTTCTGTATTTACTGGGGGAGACACATGGAAGAGAGGCAACTTGGTGGAAAAGAGGGATGCCTCGGAAACGGTCAACATTGCTGCAGGGATGCCAGAAGTCTTAAAATACAAAGCTAGATAAATCCATGTGACCTGATCAGATGAATGTCAGGACATTATGGGAAGCTCGCTAAGACATTGCAGGGCCTGTAGCAGATATTTATATCATCGATAGCCGTGGGTCACGTGCTGCAAAACTGGAGGGTGGCTAATGTTGCAGCATGGAAAAGCCACAACACTACAGCTTGATGTCAGTAATGGGTTTGTTGTTGGAGGAAACTCTGAGGGACAGGATCCAGATGCATTTCCAAAGTCAGGGAGTGATTAGGGATAGTCAGCGTGGTTTTGTGCATGGGAAGCCATGTCTGTCAAAATTGTTTGACTGTCTTTTGGAAGGGGTGACCAAAGAAAGAGGTGAAGGTTCAGTGATGAAAGTTGTTTGCATGGATTTTAGCAAAGCCTTTTGACAAGGTTCCACATGGTAGACTAATTTGTAAAATTACGTCACATGGGTTTCACGGTGAGCTTGCCAATTGAATACAAAATTGGCCTCACAACAGGAGACAGTCATGGTAGAGGGTTGCAATTTGGATTGGAGACCTGTGACCAGCGGTGTTTGGCAGGATTGGTGCTGGGTCCACTGCTGTTTGTCATTCATATAACTGACTTAGCAGCGAATGTAGGAGACATGATTAGTAATGTTGCCGATGAGACCAAATTGGTGGTACAGTGGACAGTGAAAAAAGCTATCGAAGAGAAGCAAGTTGGGCCAAGGAATGGCAGATGGAGTTTAATGTCAAGATTAGAATGGTGCTGGAAAAGCACAGCAGGCCAGGCAGCATCCAAGGAGCAGGAAAATCGATGTTTTGCGCAAAAGTCCTACAACTGCTTTCTGTCTCTACCCTTGTGTTGTCACGATGAAAGATGGCGTTTAATGCAGATTTCCGCCACCTCCAAACAGACCCCACCACCAGGGATATATTTCCCACCCCACCCCTCTCCGCCTTCCGCAAAGACCGTTCCCTCCGTGACTACCTGGTCAGGTCCACGCTCCCCTACGACCCACCCTCCCATCCTGGCACTTTCCCCTGCCACCGCAGGAACTGTAAAACCTGCGTCCACACCTCCTCCCTCACCTCTATCCAAGGCCTCAAAGGAGCATTCCACATCCATCAAAGTTTTACCTGCACATCCACTAATATCATCTATTGTATCCGTTGCTCCCGATGCGGTCTCCTCTACATTGGGGAGACTGGGCGCCTCCTAGCAGAGCACTTTAGGGAACACCTCCGAGACACCCGCACCAATCAACCAAATCGCCCAGTGGCTCAACATTTCAACTCCCCCTCCCACTCTGCCGAGGATATGGAGGTGCTGGGCCTCCTCCACCGCCGCTCCCTCACCACCAGACGCCTGGAGGAAGAACGCCTCATCTTCCGCCTCGGAACACTTCAACCCCAGGGCATCAATGTGGATTTCAACAGTTTCCTCATTTCCCCTTCCCCCACCTCATCCTAGCTTCTAACCTCCAGCAACTCGAACCCCTGACCTGTCCGGACTTGTCCGACCTGCTCAGCTCCTTTTCCACCTATCCACTCCACCGTCTCCTCCCTGACCTATCACCTTCATCTCCTTCCCCACTGACCTATTGTACTCTATGCCACTCTCTCCCCACCCCCACCCTCCTCTAGCTTATCTCTCCATGCTTCAGGCTCTCTGCCTTTATTCCTGATGAAGGCCTTTTGCCCGAAACGTCGATTTTGCCTGTCCTCGGATGCTGCCTGAATTGCTGTGCTCTTCCAGCACCACTGATCCAGAATCCTTTACCTCAAAGCAGCAGAGCAGGTTTAAATCTGTACCAAACCATGTGCTGTCACTCTCTGGGAGTATTTTATGGGGAGACACGATCAAGGGAATCTGTAACCATGGTTACAGTGACATTCCAAGTGTTGAGCTTGGAGGGAAGGTGTGAACTTTCTGGGAGGTGTTGGAGGAGCCTTGGTGAATTGCTGCAGTGTATCTTGTAGACATCACAGGTAATGGAAGTAGGAAACCTCACACTTGGATAAGTATGTGTATGAACACAAAGCTTCAGGACACTGGAAACCCTGGGCCTATAAGTGGGAAAGAGATGAGTGGAGATAGAAGTGTGTTATATGGTGGTAAAGACGCAATGGGCCTCTTTTGTATTCTGACAGGATGACCTATTTGAAGTCTATCCCATTTCACATGATAGAGATCAGTGTGAAGACAGGACTGAGGTGTACAGTTATGATGCTGGACACAGAAACAGTCCCTTTGGTCCAACTCATCATGATGACCAGATATCCTAATCTAGTCCCAGGTGCTAGCACCTGGCCCATATCCCACTGAAACCCTTCCTATTAAAGGCTGTAATTGTACCATCCTCCACTTTCTCCAGCAGCCCATTCCATACATGCATCACCCTCTACCTCAGCATTGTCCCTTGGGTCCCTTTTGATATCTTTCCATGGTGGGCAGCACAGTGATTAGCACTGCTGCCTCGCAGCACCAGCGACCCGGGTTCAATTCCCACCTCAGGCGACTGACTGTGTGGAGTTTGCACGTTCTCCCAGTGTCTGCGTGGGTTTCCTCCGGGTGCTCCGGTTTCCTCCCACAGTCCAAAGATGTGCAGGTCAGGTAAATTGCCCGTAGTGTTAGGTAAGGGGTAAATGTAGGGGTATGGGTGGGTTACGCTTCGGCGGGTCGGTGTGGACTTGTTGGGCCGAAGGGCCTGTTTCCACACTGTAAGTAATCTAATCTAAATCACAACTAGAGGACATAGGTTTAGCATGAGACGGGGTTCTCCCACCGCAGGGAAAGACCTTGTCCATTTGTTATCTAGGCCCCTCATGATTTTATAAACCTTTAATGTCACCCCTCATCCTCCAACACTCCAGGGAAAACTGCCCTAGTCTGTTCAGCCTCTCCCCATAGCTCAACTTCTACAACCCTGGCAACATTCTTGAAAGGGTTCAGAAAAGATTTGCAAGTTTCATAACAGCCTCATGAGGAAGGAGACCAGAATTGCCCATAATATGCCAACATTGGCCTAACCATGTACTGTATAGCTGCTACATGACCTCCCATCTCTACTCCGTAGTAAAAAGGAACGCTTACCAAACAGCTTGTTTACTTTCCTATCTACCTGTGACTCCACTTTCAAGGAACCATGAACCTGCACTGCAAGGTTTTGGTTCAGCAACACTCCCCAGGGCATTACCAGTTCAGTGTCCAAGTGCTGCTCTGATTTGCTTCTCCAAAATACAGCACCTTGCATTTATCTAAATTAAGTGCCCATCTGATCAAGATCCTGTTGTAACCTTCACTGTCCTCTCGACCTTCAAATCTGGAGTCCTCTGCCATTTCACTCTGTTCACATCCAAATCATTTATCTCAATGGCAGACAGTAGTCAACCCAGCATCAATCCATGTGGCACTCCATTGGTCACAGGCCTCCAGTCTGAAAAGCAACCCTCCACCATCATCTTCTGTCCTCTACCTTCAGGGCCAGTTCTGTGTCCAAATGGCTAGTTCTGTATTCCATGAGATATAACTTTGCTAACCAACCAGTCTCCCAGGAGGAACCTTGTCAAATGCCTTCCTGAAATCCATAATTGATCATATCTACCACTCCCTCCAATCCGGTTATTTCTTCAAAAGAATAAATAAAGCAGATGGTGAGGATGGGGTCAAGCAGGTTTTTCCAATCCTATTGAATCCCTCCACCTGTTGAGGTAGCCAGTGTCAAAGCAATGCCCTTTAGGAGCTGGCCAGCTCAGTCAGTAATGAGGCTGCTGGGCCACAGGGCTGACTATTCCCCTCTACACCCAGAATACATTCTGCCCCTTCACCCCCATCTGCTTCCTCTAAATGCTGTTCACACTGGAGGAACCCTGATCCATCAGTTGGCACAGTGTAATACAGTATCCAGCAGTTTGACCTGTCATCATGTGACTCTGGACCCCATGAGATCCATGTTGACAACTCCCTTTTACCACATGGTGCTGCTACCCCTCTTGGTAGGGAGAGAACAAAGTGGTAGCAGTGTATACCATGCTGTGTTTTATAGAACACAAGCAGTCAGGCCCTTCAGCCCTTTCACAGTTCCATTCTCATCCATGTGCCTATCCAATGACCAATTAAATGCCCTTAACATTAATGAGTCTACTACTGTTGGGGCATAGAATGCCCTGCCTTCTACTGAAGAAACTACCTTTCACATCTGTCCTATTATGATCACCTATCAGTTTAAAGCAAATGGCCCCTCATGCTAGCTATCACCATTGGAGGAAAGACTTGCTTCTCTAACCTGGATTGTCAGGTCTCAATTCAATGCCTCTACCCTCTAATGAACAGCCTCAATTCCCTCAGCCTCCTCTCCATTCCAGGCAACATCTTAGTTAATCTCCTCCAGCCTTTCCAAAGCTTCCACATCCTTCCTATAATTCCATGGAGAGAAGTGTTTAATACTCCAAATGCAGCATATTCTACAGCTGTGACATAAGCTCATGGTTCTGAAACTCAATCCTGAGTAAATCCTAACACACCACATGCCTTTTTAAACAAGGCTACCAACCTGGGTGGCAACTCAGGGGTCAATGCACATGGACACCAAGATCATTGCTCATCTGCACTGCCAAGATTCTTCCCATTAATCTAGTACTCTGCATTCCTGTTACTCCTTCCAAAGTGAATCACCTCACCTTTCCATATTGAACTCCATTTGCCATGCCTCAGCTGAGCTCTGCAGCCTATGTCCCTCACTAACCCACAACAATCTTAGTCCATCCAGTTGTTTGGAAGGCTTAAGCTGTTGGATACAACGGAGCTGCTGGCTCACTCATTAGAGGGTAAAGTGAGCTCAGTGCTCGGGTCTAGAGTCACATTCGGCCAGTCAATTTCCTTCCCTTCTCAACGGAAGGAGGAGAGAATTTTACAACCAATCCATTTCCATAACCTTTCTTCCATAAAAAGGAGTTGGAAAGTTCAGTTTCCACTTTAGGGAAATGAAAACCACCCATTTACTATCCCCTGTCTGGTCATAGCCTCAGGCACACAGATACCCCAATGCTGATTGGGCAATGGGTTATGCCATTCCTCAAAACACCCTCCCCACCAGTCATTGCCCTTGGGATAGGACTAACCTCACCTGGATCCAAGGCTTACTGGGGCAGTCACAGCGTGAGAATCCACTACAACTGATTCTCAGCCCATTACAGCACCATTCTCTGGGCTGCTACAGCCTGCACTGACCCTATAGCCACCCACAGCACCACGAAAGCAACCTTCAAAACCCTCGAGTATACCCCACAGCCAGGTCCTCACCCCACTGGATCCCAAATCAGGTTCTATATCTGACACCCTGAGGCCAACTCTAAATGGAGAAAGCTGCAGGCATTTCTCTCAGACCCTGCAGAGTCATTTCCCAATGGATGCCTCACTCTGGCTGACTGAACTATAGAGACAGGAACAGTGGGAATCCACTTGGACACTTCTGAAGAGGATCAGAACAGACTGGAAACACCAGCTGTTTCACCCTCAGATGCTGCCACATCTGAGCAGTTCCTGCAGCATGTTCTGCAAACAGCAATTTCATCAAATTCAGAAACCCCTTTCCAGTGAGGTCTACAGCCCCCTGTACTCACTGGATAAAGCAAACTGCAAACAATATCTTCAATAACCCAATCAATCATCCTGGAAGCTCAATGCATGGAATGGACAGGCCAAGCCCAGAGATTGTACACAGGAATATTTTAACAAGAGGATGCAGAAAAACCAGCTCCAGACAGAAGACACCATGAATCACTGCTTTATTGACTATGTCATCACAGGTTGATGGGTGTTCGCTTGTGTTTCCTGTACAGGACCAAGGCCAGCAATGAAGCAGAGATCAGACAGACCACTGTCACAGTCAGGGTCACCAACACAACCAACTCCACACCTACAGAACAAGGAGAAACCAATGGTTACTGAGAGAAAGAGGGACAGAAAGGGAAACTAGCAGGTAGGCAGCTCCCCACCTGGAGACCTCTCCTGTATCCTTCCTTCAACCTCAGGCAGGGGCTCAGTTGCCAGGTTGGTCAGCCCAGTATCCAGGATGATCAGGGGGCCAAGTGAGGCCTCCCCTTCCCACTTGAATCCAGCTTCACTCTCTGCAAGATCAAACATTTCAGTCAGGGAGAGATGGTGATGGGAGGATCCACAACATCAAAATGGTCAATGTCCTACCAGCTTCAGGACCAAGGTCTCTCCTTCCTCTGGAGGGGAACAGGATCTCCCTTGTGCTCCCACAGTTCCCCACATGGCAACAGGCACAAATGTCACTGTCAGATTCCTCCAATGGGGTCCAGCTAAACAAGAGAACCAGCCCATCAACCACATGGTGCATCACCTCTCCCAACAACAACATCCCTGAGGGACAGAGAGAGGGAACTTACATATTCTGCAGCTTCTGGAAAGTACAAGCTTTGTTCCTGGAATCTCCCTGATCCACTGCAGCAACTTTCAGGTGACAGGTGATGAAAATCTGAGGGACACATTCAGAACAAGTCAGCATTTAGTGACTCCCTCCCACTATGGAGAAGCCAATCAGCAGCTTCCTCTTACCAAGGAATGCTCATCGCCATAGAAACGAAAGGCATCCAGGTCAAACCTGAGCTTGTCTGGCTCCCGCCCGTCTCCCGGCAACACAAAGGATGAAAAGGAGTCCTCAGCTTTGCTGTCCAGGAGGCAACTGCAGATGGACAAAGGGCCGTGAAGTGAAGGAGGGAAGCCATTGAGATAGGAACAGTTGGAGAAAGCAGAGAGCTCCTTACCCATTGTAGTCAATGATCCTGTATCTCAGGGTGGAGTCCTTGTCTGGGCTCAGTGTAGCTACACAGCGATCAATGTACAGCTTCAGGGGCACGTGATGGACCATTGAAACAGACGCCTCAATGTGAATGAGGTCTCCCAGAGAGTAGACAGTGGAAGGGCGCTCTGTAAGCCAGTCACCTGAAGTACAGGAGGACAAGGGTTGGAGACAGTGAGTGTAACTCGCAGTGAGTGACACCAGGAGATCCCTCCCCAGTCACCCATCACGTACCATTCATTAGACGCAGGGAGAATGACAGATGGCCTTCTCCAGACCTGGTGGAGCTGAATGGGATCCAGGTGGGATTGATGGGGTTACTGCTCACATTGCCCTTCCTGGGGAGAGACAGGGCAGACATTTTAGGCCAGGGTCAGACAACAGCAGCAGCTGGGGATCATATTGACAATCGAGTAAAGATTCTCACCTCAAATAACGACACTCAATGGGAACAACAGCCCCATTGGTTCTCACAATGACAGATCCAGGATAGTTTGGGGTGTGGGTCAGGTGGGTGGTGTAGATCAGGAAATCCCCAGTGATCTGAAAGACACCAGGTTAAGGAATGAGAAACTGATCTGAATGGAGAAAGATCGACACAGGGTTCACAACATCACATGGCAACATTTCTTTGCAGAGTGTGACAGACTCTAGATCTGGAGTGACCACAAGTGGAATACAATAGGACATAGGTCAGTGGTTAGTGGTTCGTCTTTTAGGATCAATGCAAGATTGTATTGCATCATTCCAAAAATCAGGAATTATTGGAATTCCATATCCAAAGGCCAGGGAATGCTCAGTTGGTCAACAGGATTGGTTTTACGATCACAGCAGAATTACAGATAGATGGAACAGGAACATGGTGATCTTTATCTACAAGGTAAAACAGGAAGTCTTCAGATTATGGGAAGGGATTACTAACAAGGTTAGTGAAACATCAGCTTTAGTGAGAAGCAAAAACCAAGTTCAAAAGCATGAATTAACCAGAATGGAACCAAAACAGTTTTACCAACAGGTCAGATATAGAGCTCAAGGACTAGACAAGTCAATTTATTCCCAACAGTCCCACAATTGGGATGAAACTAGACTAAGTGAGTCAAATAAACCCACTCGGAGGATAATAGACTGCTCACCACAAAACTAAGCACATCATTCTGCTACAACAAGACAGCTGTTTTCTTCAGATTTCACTATAGAAAAGTGTCATGCTGGAAAGCACTGATAGAAAGAGCAGTGTTTTGTTCACATTCAGGAATAAGTTCAAATCATTCACTCCTCCATATTATAGCTAATTCATTAGCTATAAAACATTAACAGAACCACCTGTATAATCCAAAGCTTCTAAACCAATGAGAACAGCAGCATATGCTTCGAGATAAGACCAGGTAAGGCCCAGTCTAATCCAGTATAGGAAGCTAGCAGGAGACAGACCCTCAATAAGTCAATGTTCCTCAATGTAACCCTAACTGGAATAAGCTACAACCCAAGCTTCCTGCAAGTGTGGAGAACTCCCATTACCTGCAATCTGCTGCCACACTCATGCAGCCCATAGTCAAAGAGGACAGTGTGGTTCTCAGGGTAGACCCTGGTTGGCTGACAACCTACTGTCCCCAGGGTCAGGTCAGCAGCTTGAATCAGGTGCCCAGTTCCAAATAAATCCAGCTGGGCCTTGACCAGCAGGTTGTGCTCTCCACACTGCACCATCACAGTCTGTAGTGGGGACACACTCACAACCTCAGACACTGGGAACCTAGGACCCCCATGAGAAGGGGCTCTCTCTGGAACAGGGCTGGCTCTCACAATTCCTCATGGAAACCTCTGGTTCAAAAACTGCTGCCATGTGTCAGAGCAACAGACAGCTCCAATTAACATTAACACAGGGAACAAACCCCTCATTACAAAATCACCCATGATCCCAAACAACTCAACCATCCCCACATTCCCCAACCAGCTCCTTTTATACACACAACCCACACTCACCTGATACCAATATGACCAGGAGCAGCAGCATTGAACCAATCGACCAGCCCCAATCTCGACAATCTCCACCAATGTCTGAACTCATGGCTTTGTTCTCAGGAGGATCGATTACATTTGGGCCAATAGGAGTGGCTGTGAGTTGCTGTGCTGTCACCTGACTGAATTCAGCTCCACAAGATCTCATCGGGAAATCCCCATGACTACAATCATCAAAGGTAGCTCGTTGAGCCTGGAGAGGGTCTGCTGTATTCTGCCCATCCTAACCTGGGCAGTCTGACAGTGAGAACCATGGAGAGATTGTGTGGGAATGGGAATTCGAAACAGGGTTTGGGCAGACTGAAGGGATTTCTCTTAGACTGTACCTATTGTGGGCAGCACGGTGGCACAGTGGTTAGCACTGCTGCCTCACAGCGCCAGAGACCCAGGTTCATTTCCCGCCTCAGACGACTGACTGTGTGGAGTTTGCACATTCTCCCCGTGTATGCATGGGTTTCCTCCGGGCGCTTCGGTTTCCTCCCACAGTCCAAAGATGTGCAGGTCAGGTGAATTGGCCATGCTAAGTTGTCCGTAGTGTTAGGTATAGGGGTAAATGTGGGGGAATGGGTGGGTTACGCTTTGGCGGGTCAGTGTGGACTTGTTGGGCTGAAGGGCCTGTTTCCACACTGTAAAGTAATCTAATCTAGTCTATCCTTGGTAGTACTTGTTGGAAGAAGCTTTATTCTGTATCTAAACCTGTCCTTGGCTGGGGCACTGTAGGGAGAACCTAACTTTCAGTTCACTTTTAATTCATAGAGTAGAGGCAGTTTTACTCTGTATTTCACGTTGTGCTGTCTCTGTCCTGGGGACAACTTTCCTTCCAGTTTTCAAGAATGGAGGAAGCTTTTGTTTCAGTTGTAAAGAGTAGGATCTTTTACTTTGTTTCTAACTCAGTGATGTTTCTGCTTTGTTAGTGTTTGCTGTAAACAGTGTAGCTTTACATTTAGTTTACAAGTGTAGAAGCAGCTTTACGTTCAGTGTAAATGAGCGGGGGAAGTTGTATTCTGTATCTAATCCCACGCTGACCTTGCTTTTGGGAGAGATTGATTGGTTGGGATCATGTTGAGGGTGAAAGTGAGGACTGAAGATGCTGGAGGTGAGAGTCATACAGTGTGGTAAAGCACAGCAGGTTATGCAAAATCCAAGGAGCAAGTGAGTCGGTGTTTCAGGCATCAGCCTGTCATCAGGAATGTGGGTTGGGAAAGGGGGCTGAGTGATTTAATAGGAGGGTAGGTGTGGGGGTGTGGTGAGTGAAGGTAGGTGGGATGGCAGTAGGTCAATGCAGGTCAGGGGTGTTGAGGGAGCTTTCCATTCATTTTAAAAAGGAAGATTGAGCTTTACTCTCAGTTTCAAAGAGTAGATAGTGTTTTATTTGTAAGAATCTCATTGCATCATGTCCCTGTTCTGGGAGTGTTTGATATGAACAGTGTTGAGGTAGGTTCACTTTCAGCTGAAAAGAGAATAGGGAGCTTAAGACATTATCAATCTGTAGCTGTCCCTGTTTGATGGGGACAGGGTAGGGGGAGTTTTTGCTTCAGTGTAAAAGTGTAGAGGGACCATTCCTTTCAGCATAAAGGAGCCTCAGTCTGTATCTGAGCCTGATCTGTACCTTCCTGTGGGAGTGTTGATGGGGACAGGATTGAGGTCTATGGCCTCCAGCTGTGCTGGGATAAAGCTCAGTGTAAACTCGAGGAAAAGCACCTCTTTCACTGAGTCACTTTGCAGCTTTTCACACAACACTGTGTTCAACAAATCCAGGAACATCTCCTCAGCCCTGTTTTGCTTAATTTCTTCCTGTAAGTTTTGGTTCAAACTCCTTTTCCTCTGGATGTTACTGTGCTCATTGTCCTTCCATTCACATCCCCTTGGGGGCTCCTCTCTTGGTTGGTTACTGCCTGCTTATTTTTATTGGTTACTGGGTGGATGTGGGCAGTGCAGGCCATGCCAACATTTCCTGACCAACCTCCAGCGAGGAGGAGAAAGTGAGGACTGCAGATGCTGGAGATCAGAGCTGAAAATGTGTTGCTGGAAAATCCCCAGCTATCCTTGAGTAAGTGTTAGGGAGAGTGGTACAGGAATGTGTGAACCCAGTTTCAGCGACGTTCCAACTGTGTAACATGGGAGGAAGGTGTGAACTTTCTGAGTGCGAGCGGTCGCAGGTTTGGAAGTTGCTGTTGGAGGAGCCTTGGTAAATTGCTGCAGTGTATGTTGTAGACCACACACAATCCGTCAGTGTCGACCAATGTTGGAGTGAGGGAATGTTGATGGTGGCGAATTAGACAATGTAGTTTCTATAGATTTCAGTAAGGCCTGAGACAAGGTCCCACACGGGAAGCTAATAAAGATAAAATCCCATTGGATCCAGGGTACGTTCGGAAGTTAGATCCAGAACTGTCTTTGAGCAGGAGACAGAGGGTTGTTGTAGAAGTTTATCTGTGTGACTGGAGCAGCGGTGTACCGCTTGGATTGGTGCTGGGTCCCACGCTGTTTGTCATCTCCATAAATGATGTCCGAGAGAGCGGGGGAGGATGATCAGTTAATTTGTGGGTGACACAATGATTGGCCGGGTGGTTGACAATGCAGAGGGATGTGTTAGGTTGTAGGAGAATACAAATGGATTGGTCCAATGGCCGCATTAGTGAGAGGTGCAAATTGGCTTAGGGATGAGGAAACTAGAGAAGGGAAAATGTGGTGAAGAGTGGTGTGGGAAGGGAAGGAGGGGTTCCATTTCATGGGGTAGGGATCTGTATAGCAGGGACGGTCTCCACCTAAACTGATGAAGTTTATCATTCCTGATGAAGAGCTTATGCTCAAAACGTCGTGCCTTCTGCTCCTTGGATGCTGCCTGCTGTGCTTTTCCAGCACCACACTGTTTGACTCTGCTTTCCAGTTTCTGCTGTCTTCTCCTTCTCCCCCCTTAACTACAAAGCAGACCATGAAAGAAGGAAAAAGGAAGGATAACTCGGGAGACGTTATTAGAGATGTTGGAAATCATGAAGGTATGAAAACTAGCATAAGGACACTTTAGCTAAATGTTCGTAGCATCTGTAACAAGGTCGTTCAGTTAATGGCACAAATCATCGCAAATGAATATGATTTAGTAGCAATAATGGAGACATGGTTACAGGATGGTCATAGAACATAGATCAGTACAGCACAGTACAGGCCCTTCAGTCCTCGATGTTGTGCCGACCTGGAAGATCAAACTAACCTACATTCCCTTCATTCCACTATTATCTATGTGCCTATCCAAGAGTCGCTTAGATGTCCCGAATGTATCTGACACTACTACCACTGCTGGCAGTGCATTCTACACACACACCACTCTCTGTGTAAAGAACCTACCTCTGACATCTCCTCTAAACCTTCCTCCAATCACCTTAAAATTATGTCCTTCATGATAGTCATTTCCGCTCTAGAAAAAAGTCTTGTTCTATTCACTCTATCTATACCTCTCATCATCTTGTACACCTCTGTCAAGTCATCTCTCATCCTTCTTTGCTCCAATGAGAAAAACCCTCGCTCCCTCAACCTTTCTTCATAAGACATGCTCTCCAGTCCAGGCAGCATCCTGGTAAATCTTCTCTGCACTCTCTATAAAGCTTCCGATAACGAGGCGACCAGAACTGAACACAATATTCCAAGTGTGGTCTAACCAGGGCTCTACAGAGCTGCAGCACAACTTTCCAGCTCTTAAACTTAATTCCCCTGCTAATGAAAGGCAACATACCGTGTAACTTCTTAACAACCCTATCAATTTGGGTGACAAATTTGAGGGATCTATGGACATGGACCCCCAGATTCCTCTGTTCCTCTACACTACCAAGAATCCTGTCTTTAATCCTGTATTTTGTATTCAAATTCAAACTTCCAAAATGAATCATTTCACAGTTTTTCAGGTTGAACTCCATCTGCCACTTCTCAGCCCAGCTCTGCAACCTGTCGATGTCCCGTTGCAACTACACCAGCCCTCCAAACTATCAACCACTCCACCAACGGTCATGCCATTGTCAAACTTATTAACTCACCCTTCTACTTCCTCACCAAGTCATTTCTAAAAATCACAAAGAGCAGAAGTCCCAGAACAGATCCCTGTGGAACACCACTGGTCACCGAGCTCCAGGCTGAATACTTTCCATCTACTACCACCCTCTGTCCTCTATTGGCCAGCCAATTCTGTGTCCAGACAGGAAATATCCCTGTATCCTATGCCTCCTTACTTTCTGAATGCCCCTACCATGAGGTACCTTATCAAATGCTTTGCTAAAATCCATTTACATCATATCCATTACTCTACCTTCATCAATGTGTTTTGTCATATCCTTCAACAAAGCTTGTGAGGCATGACCCACCACTCACAAAGCCGTGCTATCTCTAATGAAACTATGGTTTTCCAAGTAATCATCAGTCCTGTCTCTCAGAATCTCTCCAATAATTTGCCCACTACAGACATAAGACTGACTGGTCTGTAATTCCCAGAATTATCCCTATTCGCTTTTGTAAACAAGTGAATAACATTTGCCACCCTCCAATCATCTGCTACTACTCCAGTGGACAGTGAGGACATAGATCATCGCCAAAGGCACAGCAATCTCTTCCCTTGCACCCTGTAGTAATCTTAGGTATATCCCATCTGGCCCATCTTTTCAGCACATCCTCTTTCTTAACATCAACCTGTTGAAGCATATCAGCCTGCTTTACGCTGTCCTCACAAAGGTAAAAGTCCCTCTCAGTAGTGATTACTGAAGCAAAGTAATCATGAAGGACCTCCCCTACCTCCTCCGACTCCAGGCACAAGGTCCCTCCACTATCCCTGATCTACTTTGACTCTGGCCATCCTCTTGTTCCTCACATAAGTGTAGAATTCCTTAGGGTTTTCCTTAATCCAACCGCTAAAGCATTTTCATGCCCCCATCTAGCTCTCATAAGTCCATTCTTCAGTTCTTTCCTGGCTATCTCGTAACTCTCTGGAGCCCTGTCTGATCCTTGCCTCCTCAACCTTAAGTAAGCTTCATTATTTCTCTCAATTAGATCTTCCACATTTCTTGTCATCCAAGGTTCCTTCACCCTACCATCCCTTTCTTGCCTCAGTGGGACAAACCTGTCCAGCATTATCAGCAAGTGCTCCCTAAACAACTTCCACATTTCTGTTGTGCATTTTTCTGTTCCCAATTTAGACACAGCAGTTCCAGGGTAATAGTGCTGTAATTCCCCCTCTCCTAGTTAAATACTTTCCCAAACCATCTTCTCCTCTCCCTCTCCATGACGATAGTAAAAGTTTCTCACTATCATCGAAATGCTCTCCCACCAAGTCATGAGTGGGAGTTAAACATCCCGGGGTATCAGGCTATTCGGAAGGACAGACAGACAGACAGGAAGGTAAGGGAGGTGATGCCGCTCCTGATATCCAAGGACGACATCTGGGTGTTGCTGAGAGATGATATTGGTTCCATGGAGAATTCAAGGAAGGAAAAAGTCACTGATAGGTGTAGTCTATAGGCTACCCAAATTGTACATCACATTGTAATGGATTTAGTAAGGGGAGGTTGTGCCTGACAAATCTGTTGGAGTTCTTTGAAGAGGTGACAAGTAGGTTAGACCAGGGAAACCCAGTGGATGTTGTCTACCTAGACTTCCAAAAGGCCTTTGATAAGGTGCCACACCGGAGACTGCTGAGCAAGGTGAGGGCCCATGGTGTTCGAGGTGAGTTACTGGTATGGACTGAGGATTGGCTGTCTGACAGAAGTTGGGATAAAAGGTTCTTTTTTGGAATGGCAGCCGGTGACAAGCGGTGTCCCGCAGAGTTCAGTGTTGGGGCCACAGCTGTTCACATTATATATTAATGATCTGGATGAACGGACTGGGGGCATTCTAGTGAAGTTTGCCGATGATACAAAGTTAGGTGGACAGGCAGGTAGTACTGAGGAAGTGGGGAGGCTGCAGAAGGATCTAGACAGTTTGGAGGAGTGGTTCAGGAAATGGTTGATGGAATTCAATGTGAGCAAATGCGAGGTCTTGCACTTTGGGGAAAAAGAATAGAAGCATGGATTACTTTCTAAACGGTGAGAAAATTCGTAAAGCCAAAGTACAGAGGGATCTGGGAGTGCTAGTCGAGGATTCTCTAAAGGTAAACATGCAGGTTGAGTCCGTGATTAAGAAAGCGAATGCAATGTTGTCAATTATCTCAAGAGGGTTGGAATATAAAAGCACTGTTGTGCTACTGAGACTTTATAAAGCTCTGGTTAGGCCCCATTTGGAGTACTGTGTCCAGTTTTGGTCCCCACACCTCAGGAAGGACATACAGGCACTGGAGCGTGTCCAGCGGAGATTCACACGAATGATCCCTGGAATGGTAGGTCTACCATACGAAGAACGGCTGAGGATCCTGGGATTGTATTCATTGGAGTTTAGAAGATTACGGGGAGATCTAATAGAAACTTACAAGATAATACATGGCTTGGAGAGGGTCGACGCTAGGAAATTGTTTCCGTTAGGCGAGGAGACTAGGACCCGTGGACACAGCCTTAAAATTAGAGGGGGTAAATTCAGAACAGAAATGCGGAGACATTTCTTCAGCCAGAGAGTGGAATTCATTGCCACAGAGTGCAGTGGAGGCTGGGACGCTAAATGTCTTCAAGGCAGAAATTGATAAATTCTTGATGTCACAAGGAATTAAGGGCTACGGGGAGAATGCAGGTAAGTGGAGTTGAAATGCCCATCAGCCATGATTGAATGGCGGAGTGGAGTTGATGGGCCGAATGGCCTTACTTCCGCTCATATGTCTTATGGTCTTATGGTCTAATGGGACTGAGGACGGAGCAAGCTATTCAAAGTTTGTGCGAAGATTTGTAGCTCGGGTGCTCGTTGTTGTGGTTCTGTTCGCCGAGCTGGAAGTTTTTGTTGCAAACGTTTCGTCCCCTGGCTAGGCGACACCATCAGTGCTTGGGAGCCTCCTGCGAAGCGCTTCTTTGATTTTACTCCGGTGTTTATAGTGGCCTGTCCCTGCTGCTTCCGGTTGTCAGTTTCAGCTGTCCGCTGTAGTGGTTGGTATATTGGGTCCAGGTCAATGTGTTTGTTGATGGAGTTTGTGGATCAATGCCATGCCTCTAGGAATTCCCTGGCTGTTCTCTGTCTGGCTTGCCCTATGATAGTGGTGTTGTCCCAGTCGAATTCATGTTGCTTGTTGTCTGCGTGTGTGGCTACTAAGGATAGCTGGTCGTGTCGTTTCGTGGCTAGTTGATGTTCATGTATGCGGATTGTTAGCTGTCTTCCTGTTTGTCCTATATAGTGTTTAGTGCAGTCCTTGCATGGTATTTTGTACACTACATTCGTCTTGCTCATGTTGGGTATCGGGTCCTCGTTCTGGTGAGTTGTTGTCTGAGCGTGGCTGTTGGTTTGTGTGCTGTTATGAGTCCTAAGGGTCGCAGTAGTCTGGCTGTCAGTTCTGAGATGCTCCTGATGTATGGTAATGTGGCTAGTCCTTTTGGTTGTGGTATGTCCTCGTTCCGTGGTCTTTCTCTAAGGCATCTGTTGATGAAATTGCGCGGGTATCCGTTTTTGGCGAATACCTTGTATAGGTGTTCCTCTTCTTTTTGCAGTTCTGGTGTACTGCAGTGTGTTGTGGCCCTTTTGAATAGTGTCCTGATGCACTATAAACACCGGAGGAAACATCAAAGAAGCGCTTCGCAGGAGGCTCCCAGGCACTGATGATGTCGCCTAGCCAGGGGACGAAACGTTTGCAACAAAAACTTCCAGCTCAGCGAACAGAACCACAACAACGAGCACCCGAGCTACAAATCTTCGCACAAACTTTGAACACTTACGGGCGAGAGACGCTGAGACAAGCCAGGAAATGGGAATCCTGCGCTAACCGACTAAGCGCCACATACGAACAACTCCGGTTCCTACACGAATGCCGAAAGAATCGAATCCTTCCACAATGTGTCAGATACAGACCGCCAGTCAACAACCCACAAGCCAGGGAAACAGCCAAGCAGAAAGGATTCAGGATGATCCAGGTAATGATCACAGACGCGCACAACCGACTCCACAAGTACAAACAATAAATTGCGCGCCAAAAGTCGTTAATTTCAAAAACCACTAATCGTGAATGGACCCGGACCATAGAACAGGCTGTCACCATAGGACAGAACAGGACAACACACCGCAAACAAACGGCACTAAAAGAAAAAATGGCCAAACAAAGAGGACACTACAACACACACCTGGGTTAAAAACCTCTCCCACAGACAGCTCACAGACACGGAAAGAACAATACTGGCCAAGGGACTCGACTACAACCACAGGGACGCCAAGAGAGCAGACTTCCTAGCAGTACTAGAATGCACACTCAAGAACAATGGACTGACAGAAGAGACAAAACAAACAGTGAGACAAACTGTCGTACCTATGATAATAAGGAAAAGACAAACACATAACCTCAACACCAAGGAGAGGGAAGCACTGAAATCACTAAGAAACGATAAGAACATAATCATACTCCCAGCAGATAAAGGCAGAATGACGGTCATCCTAGATAAATCTGATTACATCCAAAAAGCACACCAACTACTTACAGATATCAACACCTACCAAATGAAGGAATTTGACCCCACACCACAACTCACCAATAGGATAAATAACACACTAAGGAATCTACAAAAAAACAGACAGATAACCAGAGCTGACCTACAAAGAATGAAACCGGAAAGCAACAACACCCCCAGATTCTATGGATTACCTAAAGTACACAAACCAGACATCCCACTCAGACCCATAGTATCACTACCAGGAACACCATCATACAAACTGGCCAAAGAACTACAACAGAAACTGAAACACCTGGTCAGCGGATCCAAACACTCTATACAATCAACACAGGAATTCTTGGACATCATCAGAAATATACACATAGACAAAGAAGAAACCATGATATCATTCGACGTGACGGCACTGTTCACTTCGATTGACAAAACCCTAGCCAGAGAAACAATAGCCAACCTACTGGACATACAGAACAGAAATCAGGATGCTGAACCTATCAACAAAGACGGCATACTTAAACTACTGGACTTGTGCCTCACAACACACTTCACATTCAACAACCAGATTTACGAACAAATCAACGGAACACCCATGGGATCACCAATCTCGGGACTCATAGCAGAGGCAGTTATGCAAAGGTTAGAACAAACAGTCCTACCACAAATTCAACCCAAACTCTGGGTCAGCTATGTCTGACACGTTTGTAATCATTAAAGACACGGAAATAGAAAAAACACACCGGATCATCAACGCCACACTCGCAGGAATCCGATTCACGAGAGAAGAAGAAAAGGATAGCCAACTCCCATTCCTAGACGTGATGGTACAGAGAACACCGAACGGAGAATTCACCACAAGGGTATACAGGAAAGCCACACACACAGACCAAGTCCTAAACTATGAAAGTAACCACCCCAACACACACAAACGAAGCTGCATCAGGACACTATTCAAAAGGGTCACAACACACTGCAGTACACCAGAACTGCAAAAAGAAGAAGAGGAACACCTATACAAGGTATTCGCCAAAAACGGATACCCGCGCAACTTCATCAACAGATGCCTAAGAGAAAGACCACGGAACGAGGACATACCATAACCAAAAAGACTACCATACATCAGGAGCATCTCAGAACTGACAGCCAGACTACTGCGACCCCTAGGACTCATAACGGCACACAAACCAACAGCCACGCTCAGACAACAACTCACCAGAATGAAGGACCCGATACCCAACATGAGCAAAACTAATGTAGTGTACAAAATACCATGCAAGGACTGCACAAAACACTATATAGGACAAACCGGAAGACAGCTAACAATCCGCATACATGAACATCAACTAGCCACGAAACGACACGACCAGCTATCCTTAGTAGCCACACACGCAGACAACAAGCAACATGACTGGGACAACACTACTATCATAGGGCAAGCCAGACAGAGAACAGCCAGGGAATTCCTAGAGGCATGGCATTCATCCAAAAACTCCATCAACAAACACATCGACCTGGACCCAATATACCAACCGCTACAGCGGACAGCTGAAACTGACAACCGGAAGCGGCAGGGACAGACCGCTATAAACACCGGAGGAAACATCAAAGAAGCGCTTCGCAGGAGGCTCCCAAGCACTGATGATGTCGCCTAGCCAGGGGACGAAACGTTTGCAACAAAAACTTCCAGCTTGGCGAACAGAACCACAACAGCAAGCTATCCTCGATCAGGTCCTGTGTAATGAGACGGGAATAATTAATGACTTCATATTTCGGAATCTTCTTGGAAGGAGCAATCACAGTTTGGTTGAATTTAGAATAAAGCTGGAGAGCGTGAAGGTAAAATCCGATACCAGAGCCCTGTGCTTAAACACGGGAGACCTCAATAGGATGTGGGAGGATTTGGCTAAAGTAGACTGGAACCAAAGACCTTATGGTGGCACAGTCGACGAGCAATGGAGGACTTTCAAAGCAATATTTCAATGTGCTCAGCAATAGTATATTCCAGTGAAAAGAAAGGATTGTAAGAAAAGGGGTAATCTGCCAAGGGAGGCTATCAAATCAAATGAGAAGTCATGGGAAAGCACAACATTGGGAAAGTTTTAAAGGTCAACAGAAAGCCACAAATAGAGCTAGAAAGAAAAGTAAGATAGTCTATGAGAGGAATAAAAAACTAGCCCAGAATATAAAGACAGATTGCTAAGGTTTCTATAAATGTATGGAATGGAAAAAGAATGGCTAAAGTAAACATTGGTGTCCTAGAGGATGAGAAGGGGCATTTAGTCATGGGATATGATGAAATGGCTGAGGCATTGAACAGGGTTTTGGGTGTCAGCCTTCACAGTGAAGGACATGAATAACATGCCAGTAATTGACAGAGAGACAAAAGTAGGGGAGGACCTGGAAACAATCATGATCAGGGAAGAGGTATCTTCGGGCAAGCTCATGGAGCTAAGACGACAAGTCTCCTGGCCCTGATGGAAGGCATCGCAGGGGGCTAAAGGAGATGGCAGGAGGAAGAGCAAGTGCACTTGTGGGAATGTTCCAAAACTTGCTGTACTCTGGGGCAGTTCCAGCAGATTGGAAAACAGCAAATGTTTCAACAGGGCAGTAGACAAAAGATGGGGAATTGTAGACTGGTTGGCCTAACCTCTGTATTGGGGAAGATGCTTGAGTCTGTTATGAAGGAAGGAATAGTAAGGCATCAAGACAGAAATTGTTCCATTGTGCAGATGCAGCGTGAGTTCATGAAGGGCAGGTCACTCCTAACTCATCTTTTGGAATTTTATGAAACCATGATGAGCACGGTGGACCACAGGGAGCCAGTGGATTTCCAAAAGGTCTTCAACAAGGTGCTGCACGAGAGGCTGCTGCATAAGATAAAGATGCATGACATTACGGATAAAGTATTAATATGGATACAGGATTGGTTGACTAACAGGAAGCAAAACGTGGGGATGTGTGCGCTATTTTGGTTAGCAAACAATCCCTCGCGCTGTGCCTTAGGGATCGTTGTTGGTGCCACAATTATTCACAATTTACACAGATGATTCGGAATTGGGATCGAGGTGCAGTGTGTCAAAGTTTGCAAATGACACAAAATGCAAAGTGTGTGGAGGACTGTGAACGTTACAGAGGAACCTAGATACTTTCAGTGAGGGGCAAAGGTCTGGCAAATGGAATATAATGTTAAGAAGTGTGAAGTCATCCATTTTGATAGGAGTAACAGTAAAAAGGACGAATACTTGAATGGTAAAAAGTTGCAGCATGCTGACATGCAGAGGGACCTGGGTGTCCTTGAGCATGAATCCCAAGTTGGTCTGCAGGTACAGCAGGTCATTAAGAAGGCAAATGGAAAATTGTCCTTTTATTGCTAAAGGGATTGTGTTTAAAAGCAGGGAGATTATATTGTGGCAGCACAGGGTGCTGGTGGGGCCATAGCTGGAGTACCGCCTGCAGTTTTGGTCTTCCTTGAGAAAGGATGTACCGGCACTAGAGAGGACGCAGAGGCGGTTCACTGGGTGGGTTCCAGCGTTGAGAGAGATGGCTTATGAAGAGAGACTGAGTAGACTGGGATTCTCTTCATTGGAATTCAGAGGAACGAGGGATGATCTAAGAGAAACATATAAAATGATGACAGGAATAGATGTGATAGACATAGAGAGGATGTTTCCACTGGCAGGTGAAACTCGAACAGGTGGGTATAGCTCAATCAGAAGGAACAGATTTCAGACTGAATTGAGAAGGAACATCTTCACACAGAGGGTTGTGAATCTATGGAGTTCCCTGCCCCAATGAAGTTAGTTGATGTTACTTCAGTAAATGTTTCTAAGGCTAAGATATGTTCTCTTTTTGAACAATAAAAGAATTAACGGTTAGAGTGAGAGGGCGGGTAAGTGGAGCTAAGGCCACAAAAAGATCAGCCAGATGGCCTACTACTGCTCCTCGTTCTTATTCTGTCCCTGAGAAATGTGAAGGGATGCACTTTCGAGGGAACAAAGAAGAAAAGGAAGTACTCAATGAATGGCAGGACACTAGGAAGCTCAGGAACAGAGGGATCTTGGGATACTATTCCACAGACCCCTGAAGGTGGCTGGATGGGTTTACGGAGGAGTTAAAATGACCTGTTGATGCTTGCCTGTGTCAGTTCAAGTATAAACTATAAGAAGAGGGAGGTCATGTTGAAGCTGTACAGATCTTTGATTAGAGGACACAGCTGTAGTACTGTGTGCAGTTCTGGTCACCCCACAACAAGAAGGGTGTGGTTATACTGGAGAGGGTACAGAGGAGATTCACCCGAATGTTGTCTGGGATTGAACATTGCAGCTACGAGGAGACCTTGGATAAGCTCGGAAGGTTGTTCTCTTGGAGCAGAGAGATTGAGAGGAGATTTGGTGGAGGTGTATAAGATTAGGGACCAGGTGAATAGAAAGCAGCTGTTAGACAACAGACAATAGGTGCAGGAGTAGGCCATTCTGCCCTTCGAGCCTGCACCGCCATTCAATATAATCATGGCTGATCATTCCTAATCAGTATCCTCTTCCTGCCTTATCTCCATAACCCTTGGTTCCTTGAGAGCTCTATCCAACTCTTTCTTAAATGAATCCAGAGAGTGGGCCTCCACTGCCCTCTGGGGCAGAGCATTCCACACAGCCACCACTCTCTGGGTGAACAAGTTTCTCCTCAACTCTGTCCTAAATGGTCTACCCCGTATTTTTAAGCTGTTTCCTCTGGTTCGGCACTCACCCATCAACGGAAACATGTTTCCTGCTGCCAGAGTGTCCAATCCTTTCATAATCTTATACGTCTCAATCAGATCCCCTCTCAGTCTTCGAAACTCAAGGGTATACAAGCCCAGTTGCTCCAGTCTTTCAGTGTAAGGTAATCCCGCCATTCCAGGAATTGACCTCGTGAACCTACGCTGCACTCCCTCAATAGCTAGAATGTCTTTCCTCAAATTTGGAGACCAGAACTGCACACAGTACTCCAGGTATGGTCTCACCAGGGCCCTGTACAGCTGCAGAAGAACCTCTTTGATTCTATACTAAATCCCTCTTGTTATGAAGGCCAGCCTTCTTCACTACCTGCTGTACCTGCATGCTTACCTTCATTGACTGGTGTACAAAAACACCCAGATCTCTCTGTGATGCCCCTTTACCTAAATTGATTCCATTTAGGTAGTAATCTGCCTTCCTGTTGTTGCCAACAAAGTGGATAACCTTACATTTATCTCACATTAAACTGCATCTGCCATGCATCTGACCACTCACCTAACTTGCCCAGGTCACCCTATAATCTCCTAACATCCTCATCACATTTCACCCTGCCACCCAGCTTAGTATCATCAGCAAATTTGCTAATGTTATTGCTAATACCATCTTCTAGATCATTAACAGATTGTTAAAAAGCTGCGGTCCCAGTACTGATCCCTGCAGTACCCCACTGGTCACTGCCTGCCATTCCGAAATGGAGCCGTTTATCACTCCTCTTTGTTTCCTATCAGCCAACCAACTTTCAATCCAAGTTAGTACAATGTAGACAACTCCTTCCTAACTGTAGCACACTGTGTGCTGCTATCTTTGTGTGTCCTGTCTGTGGAACAGGACACACCCAGGGATGGTGACTGTGGTCTTTGGGACATTCTGTGTAATGTACAATGCTGTAGTTATGGCAGGGTTAGCCTGGGCTTGTATGGTAGCACTGGCCCTGAGATGGTGCAAAGGAGAACCTTGCAGGGCTGCCTGCACTGTTTGTTTATGGTTACTGGGGTAAGGCCACGTTTCCCAGCCAGTTTTATTCACAGCTTTTAAGCTGTTGGATACACCTCAGCTGCGTGCTCACTCATTTCAGTGGGTTAAATACAACCCCATTGCTGTAGGCCTGGAGTCACATGTAGGCCAGACTCAGCAAGAATGGCAGATTTCCTGTCCCAAAATACATTCATGATCCAAATATATTTTAAACTACCAAAACAGATTCCAGGATCCTGTTCCTATTAGACAGATGGCTACTGGAGTTCCCCTACAACCTTCATTGGTGCTAATACACATCAGGTTCTCTCCAAGTCTGATAACAAACTCCCTCAAATCAGGTTTCTATCCCTGCCAATGAGCAACACAGCAATGGCCTTCAGTGTGATTGGCCTAACCCAGTGCCCATCCTCTGAAGGCTGTGGACAGTTTCTATGCAGTTGACCACAGCTTGCTCCATTGCCTGGCATGGCCTTGGTGATGGCACTAACCTCATCTGGTTCCCAGGCTTACCAAGCCAGTCATTGGTTGAGAACCCATTGCAGCACCTCTCCTTGTAATTCATTCACATGCCATCACTGGCGAGGCCAGTATTTATTGCCCGTCCCGACTTATCCAGAGGGTCGTCAAGGTTCTGCTTCATTTCAGTGGGTCTCATATAGGCCTGACCAGTTCAGGACAGTAGTTACTTTCCCTAAAAAAGGATCATTAGTGAGTCAGATGGGTTTCTCCAACAATCAATGTGTTCATACTCATCATTAGGCTCATCATTCCCGATTGTTTTAATGGATTCAGATTGCATCATCTGCTGTGTGGCAGGATTCAAACTGCGGTCCACAGAGAGTTACCCAGGGCTGGGGATTCACAGGCCAGCAATAATATCGCTGGGTCCTCACCACACCCATGGTCTGCTCCATTCTCCACTGATTCTACAACCACTTTAACCACAAACCATTCCATCCTAATGCTTCTGACATTCCCTGACCACACCCAGCTCGCTTACCGTCCCTCAGCAATCAGGCTGTGTATCTGACACCCAGCACCAAGGCACGGGTTAAAATTGCTTGATTGTACCCCACTGATGATGACTGCAGTGAATGAGGGTCACTATAGAGAACCTTCACCCATCTTATAAAGGCTTCGCCCAAACCAAATAGCTCCAGAATATAAAAAAGGTACAGCCACTCAACTTGGTCAAATGCCTTCTCTGCATCTAGAGAAATCCCCAATCCCTGTATTGACTGTTGTTGACATGCTTGAATTATATTATGCAGCCTCCTAACACTATTGGAAAATCTATGGCCCTTTATGAAGCCCATCTGGTCCTCTTTAACAATAGAAGGTAACACTCTCCAGCCTTAACGCAATGGTCTTAGAGAGGATTTTGAAGTCTACATTTAAGACTGAAATGGGCTTCTACTAAGGTCCAGGACCTTCCCTTTTTTAAGAATAAGCAAAATATTGGCCCTTCTCAGACATGGCAAGAGACGATCATAACTGTATGAGTCATTGAACATGTTGAGCATCCGGCCTGACAATGTTTATAAATTCCTTATAGAATTCGCTGGGAAGTCCATCATGACCGGGCGCCTTTCCATCCTGAAGCTGCTTCGCAGCCTCCTGCACCTCTTGCTCTGATAAGGGGGCTTTGAGAAAAGACTCTTGTTCGGGTGTCGCTCCAGATCCTTGAAGAAGGACTCCATCTTGACATACCCATCCTCACAACCCTCAGATTGGTATAACTTGGAGTAAAATATCTGAAATGCCACATTCATCTTTTTGGAATCGCATGTTAAGTTCCCAGACCCTTCCCTAATCAATGTAATGGCTTGAGGGGCACTCCTTTTCCTGGGGAGACTTGCCTGGCTTGTCACCACGCTCCTATAACCTTTACTTTGCGAAAGTAAGCTCCTTCTTTGCTGTCTGTGTGAGCACGGAATTCAATGCAGACCTCAGCGTCGTAATCCTCTGTAGCTTGAAAAATGAGGACCTGTCAAAGTAAGCCTTCTCGACTGCCTTCAACTGTGCTTCGAGGAGACTTTGCTGTTCACCCTTCTACTACTTCCTACTAACAGAGTAGGAAATACCTAAGTCGCTGGTATAGGCTTTGTCAGTTTCCCAAAGGAAACCAAGCCTGAGTTAATGCCTAGGAATGCCCGAAATTCCCTAGAGAGGTACTCCACAAACTTATTGTCCTTGCGGATAAAGGGATCCATTCGTAAGTGCCTTGAACCCACTGTAACGTCCTTAATCTTAACCAACAGGTACACTGGAGCATGATCAGGGATAATAATATTACCAATCGTACAAAATGCCATCAAGTCCAGGGTTGCCACGAGGGTCAGAAAAGAATCAATCCTGGTGTGACATCTGTGTGGATTGGAAAAAAATGTGAAATCCCTGCCTGTAGGGTGGAGACGCCTCCAGACATCCATCAACTCTAACTCAACACACGGATCCACTAATTATTTAGTTTGTACAGAGGGTATCGGGGGGCCTTTGGGCAACCTGTCTACTGTGGGATCCATGAGACAGTCAAAATCTCCCCCTATAATGACATGCCGGGACTTGAGACTGATCAATTTAGAGAATGCATCTACCAGAAATTTGAGATGATGAGCCAGAGGGCAATAAACGTTTAAAACACCATATTCTTCCTCATTTATCAGGGCTTTGAGAATTACAAACCTCCCGTGGGTGTCTTTAACTTACTAACTTAAATGGGAGATTCCTCCTAATCAATATAGCCACTCCCCTGCTTCTGGTATTAAAAGATGAAAAATAAACCCATTCAAAGCCATTCTGCTGTAGTTTCAAATGCTCCCTATCATCCCAGTGTGTCTCCTGTAACAAAGCAATATCTACCTTCTCCTTTCTAAGACTTGAAGGTATCTTCTTCCTCTTAAAAGGTGAGTGACTCCCGTTGATGTTCCAGGTTCACCATTTAATTAAGTCATTAGCCATAACGTTCTGCAGTAACATTTAGATTCCAGAGAGGAGGAATTCAAATCACAAATCGCCGAGCCTTAGTGTGGCAAGATCCATCAAACATAAAAACTACATAAATTAAAACCAGAGCTGAAAATGTGTTGCTGGAAAAGCACAGCAGGTCAGGCAGCATCCAAGGAACAGGAGAATCGACGTTTCGGGCATAAGCCCTTCTTCAGGAGGGCTTATGCCCGAAACGTCGATTCTCCTGTTCCTTGGATGCTGCCTGACCTGCTGCGCTTTTCCAGCAACACATTTTCAGCTCTGATCTCCAGCATCTGCAGTCCTCACTTTCTCCTCATAAATTAAAACCACTACAATTATCAAATCTACAAAACTATCAAAGATTATATACAACAAAAACCAAAAAACAGGCCAACATATAAAGCGCCAATGGTGCTGAATAGGGGAATTAACACCCCTGCTCAAAGGGGGAAACTACACATCCCAAAACCCAACTTGCCATCCCGCTGCCAGTACTGCAGTCCGGGTATTTAAATACCTGAACCGGGCATAAACTGCCGGGTGTCTGAAGCCTTCTCCATATTGAGTTCAATCCCTACAGCAATCCATTTTCCCCCAGTGGATGAATACACTCCCTCAATAAACTCCAAGTTGAAATAACCCACCAGAAAACAGCTTGTTTGAGAGGGGTCAGGACAGTCGGAAATTCACTTGGGGAATACAAGACTGGTCCACCCGTCCTGCAGGATTTAACACATTTGATCTTTGGACTGTACGCGAAACGTTTCAGAATTTACTGAGCCACAGCATTGTGGTTTATGGGCATGAAGGGACCATTTGGCCCCTCATACCTGTTTAACTAGCCCCTCAGTTTGAAAAACCCAATATGGATGTCAGAGATCTGAAACTCGCAAAATGCTGGAAAAGCTCAGGTCTGGCAGCAGCTGAGGAGAGAGAAACAGTTCATGCTGCAAATACAATTGGACACTTCTGAAGAGAGTGCCAGAAGACACTTGATACTTTGTCTTTCTCCCCCAGATGCTGTGAGGTTGACTGAGTTTCTCCAGCATGTTCTGTTTGCTTCACTGAGATTGATGGCTATGATTCCAATTGACACCATATCCAGAGCCTGATCAAAGAGCCAGGGATACAGAGTGAACCAACACGCTGATCAAATGCTCTCAGCCTGAAACCAGCAGGCAGCCAACACCCCACCTGGAGACCTCTCCTGCATCCTTACCTCCACCTCAGGCAGGGGCTCAGTTGCCAGGTTGGTCATCCCAGTATCCAGGATGATCAGGGGGTCAAGTGAGGCCTCCCCTTCCCACTTGAATCCAGCTTCACTCTCTGCAAGATCAAACATCCCAGTCAGGGAGAGATGGAGATGGAGATGGGAGGATCCCCAACATCAAGATGGTCAATGTCCTACCAGCTTCAGGACCAAGGTCTCTCCTTCCTCTGGAGGGGAACAGGATCTCCCTTGTGCTCCCACAGTTCCCGACATGGCAACAGGCACAAATGTCACTGTCAGATTCCTCCAATGGGGTCCAGCTAAAAAAGAGAACCAGCCCATCAACCACATGGTGCATCACCTCTCCCAACAACAACATCCCTGAGGGACAGAGAGAGGGAACTTACATATTTTGCAGCTTCCGGAAAGTACAAGCTTTGTTCCTGGAATCTCCCTGATCCACTGCAGCAACTTTCAGGTGACAGGTGATGAAAATCTGAGGGACACATTCAGAACAAGGCAGTATTTAGTGACTCCCTCCCACCATGGAGAAGCCAATCAGCAGCATCCTCTTGCCAAGGAATGCTCATCTCCATAGAAACCGAGGGCATCCAGGTCAAACCTGAGCTTGTCTGGCTCCCGGTAACACAAAGGTGGAAAAGGAGTCCCCAGCTTTGCTGTCCAGGAGGCAACTGCAGATGGACATAGGGCCGTGAAGTGAAGGAGGGAAGCCATTGAGATGGTAGCAGCTGGAGATAGCAGAGAGCTCCTTACAGCATCATTGACTACAATGGGTATCTCGGGGTGGAGTCCTTGTCTGGGCTCAGTGTAGCTACACAGCGATCAATGTACAGCTTCAGGGGCACGTGATTGACCATTGAAACAGACGCCTCAATGTGAATGAGGTCTCCCAGGGAGTAGACAGTGGAAGGGCGCTGTGTAAGCCAGTCACCTGAAGGACAGGAGGACAAGGGTTGGAGACAGTGAGTGTAACTCGCAGTGAGTGACACCAGGAGACCACTCCCCAGTCACCCATCACGTACCATTCATTCGACGCAGGGAGAATGACAGATGGCCTTCTCCAGACCTGGTGGAGCTGAATGGGATCCAGGTGGGATTGATGGGGTTACCGCTCACATTGCCCTTCCTGGGGAGAGACAGGGCAGACATTTTAGGCCAGGGTCAGACAACAGCAGCAGCTGGGGATCATATTGACAATCGAGTAAAGATTCTCACCTCAAATAACGACACTCAATGGGAACAACAGCCCCATTGGTTCTCACAATGACAGATCCAGGATAGTTTGGGGTGTGGGTCAGGTGGGTGGTGTAGATCAGGAAATCCCCAGTGATCTGAAAGACACCAGGTTAAGGAATGGGGAACTGATCTGAAATGAGAAGGATCTACACAGGGTTCACAATGACATCATCCCATTGCAACAATTCTTCAGGGAATGTGACTGGCTCAGAGCCAGGAGACTTCTTCCTCCCAGAGCTGAGGAGTGTAGTATTAGAGGCAATAATCTCAAGGTTAGGGGTTAGTCATTTACCTCAGCATAGCGGTTCAATGCCTCACAGTGTGAGGGTTCTGGGATCAATTTCACCCTCAGTCAACTGCCTGTGTGGAGCTTGCACATTTTCCCTGTGTATGTGTAGGTCCTCTCTGGGTGCTCTGCTTTTCTCCCACAGTCCAAAGATGTGCAAGTCAGGTGAATTGGCTCTGCTAAATTTCTATTAATGCTCAGAGATACGGAGGCTAGGTGGGTTAATGATAGGAAATGCTGTGTTACATGGAGAGGGTAGGTGAGCGGGTCACTCTCCCCAGGGTTGGTCTGTACTCAATGAGCCAAAGGGCCTGCTTCCAACTATCGGGATTCTATGGTTCTCAGTCAGTTGTCAATGGGATACCTGCTGCTCGAGCCTGGGAATGCTCAGTTCATCAAATGGACTGAGTTTTTTTTCTGTAAACTCAACAGAACAGAATAGGGCCCCTAACAGATCAATAAGGCTGTCCATATGTGGACTCACTGGAGGTGAGTCAGATCCGAAAACAATATTTTGCTTCTGTATTTCCTGGGGAGAGACACATGGAAGAGAGGCAACTTGGTGGTAAATAGGGATGCCTCGGAAACGGTCAACATTGCTGCAGGGATGCCAGAAGTCTTAAAATACAAAGCTAGATAAATCCATGCGACCTGATCAGATGAATGTCAGGACATTATGGGAAGCTCGCTAAGACATTGCAGGGCCTGTAGCAGATATTTGTATCATTGATAGCCGTGGGTCACGTGCTGCAAAACTGGAGGGTGGCTAATGTTGAGGCATGGAAAAGCCACAACTTGATGTCAGTAATGGGTTTGTTGTTGGAGGAAACTCTGAGGGACAGGATCCAGATGCATTTCCAAAGTCAGGGAGTGATTAGGGATAGTCAGCGTGGTTTTGTGCATGGGAAGCCATGTCTGTCAAAATTGTTTGACTGTCTTTTGGAAGGGGTGACCAAAGAAAGAGGTGAAGGCTCAGTGATGAAAGTTGTTTGCATGGATTTTAGCAAAGCCTTTTGACAAGGTTCCACATGGTAGACTAATTTGTAAAATTAGGTCACATGGGTTTCATGGTGAGCTTGCCAACTGAATACAAAATTGGCCTCACAACAGGAGACGGTCATGGTAGAGGGTTGCAATTTGGATTGGAGGCCTGTGACCAGCGGTGTTTGGCAGGATTGGTGCTGGGTCCACTGCTGTTTGTCATTCATATAACTGACTTAGCAGAGAATGTAGGAGACATGATTAGTAATGTTGCGGATGAGACCAAATTGGTGGTACAGTGGACAGTGAAGAAAGCTATCGAAGAGAAGCAAGTTGGGCCAAGGAATGGCAGATGGAGTTTAATGTCAAGATTAGAATGGTGCTGAAACTTTATTGCTGGAACAGCACAGCAGGTCAGGCAGCATCTAGGGAACAGAAGATTCGACGTTTCGGGCACATGCCCTTCTTCAGGAATGATTCCTGAAGAAGGGCATGCGCCCGAAACGTCGAATCTTCTGTTCCCTAGATGCTGCCTGACCTGCTGTGCTGTTCCAGCAATAAAGTTTCAGCTTGGATCTCCAGCGTCTGCAGACCTCACTTTCTCCTAGAATGGTGCTGGAAAAGCACAGCAGGCCAGGCAGCATCCAAGGAGCAGAAAAATCGATGTTTCGCGCAAAAGTCCCACAACTGCTGTCTGTCTCTAACCCTTGTGTTGTCACGATGAAAGATGGTTTAATGCAGATAAATGTATGGTGTTGCATTTTGGGAAGATAAAGCAGGGCAGGTCTTACACAGTTAATGGTAGGGCCCTGAGAAGTGTAGGTGAACACAGGGAGACCAAAGGGTTCAGGTATACTGTTCATTGACAGTGGGATCACAGGCAGACAGGGTGGTGAAGGTGGCATTTGACACATTTGCCTTCATTGATCATAACATTCAGTACAGGGGCTTGGGTGTCATGTTGCAACAGGACAGAACATTGATGAGGCCACCTTTGGAATCCTCTGTACCGTTCTGGTTACCCAATGGGAAGGATGTTGTTAAGTTGGAAAGGATGTAAAAACGATGTATAAGGATGAGACTAGGACTGGAGGATTTGAGGCAGAGGGAGAGGCTGGGACTTTCTTGATCCTGCAGCATAGGAGGTTGAGTGTTGACCTTATCGAGATCCTTTTCCCCAAGATGGATCAGGGGAGTCGTAAGCTAGAGGGCTGAGGAGGGGGGTGTAGGTTTCAAGAGGCAGTTGTGGGGTAGCTGTTTCTGACAGACTGTGGTGCAAATATGGAATGAACTGCCAGCAGAAGTGGTAGTGACAGGTGTGACTGTATGACTTGGACTAAGATGCTAATCAGGAAACATTCAGGGCAGAGGAACATTGATGCACATGGTGATGATTTTCATTAACAGGAGAAATGAGGCTGCAAGTATATTTTGGCCTCATCATATTAGGACATGCACCCTCCACATTTTAGGAGGAGAGGTTGTTCACACAAGACCTGGGTTGATTAATCGGAACGTGACTCAAGAAAAGGAGAGCGTCAGGGACCAGGGAGAGGAAGCAGTAGTAAGAGAAAATATTGAAACAGAACAGCTTTCATCCAGGAGCCTGGTTATTTCACTGAGAGTAAGTTGGACATCTTCCAGCTCAAGGCACTTCAACTTGCACCTCCTGCTTATTTGAAAAAGAACAACCCGTCAGAATTAAGGTGGACGGAGTGACCCCTCCATTCAAATGGATCTGTCCACGGGCAGTGGAGCTGAAGCACTGAAGAACTATACAAGAGGTTCAGAGGGATCCGAATGTTCCAGACCAATGGGGATGACAACACAAGGGTAGAGACAGAAAGCAGTTGAAGCAAGGTCCAAAAGACAATGTAAAGGTAATGTGGAGTTTGAGAAAGCTGGGGTCAGACCCTCCCCCACACAATATTCATGCCCATCCCAGCCAGGGTCACAGTGAGGAACAATCGCCAACCCAAGCTGACAGCAAGTGACGAGGACTCCCGTTACCTGCAATCTTCTGCCACATTGAAATGTGACTCATTGATCGAGGAGGGTGACTGGTGGGTCTGAACCTAAGAGTGTGACAGTGAGAAATACTGAGATTGTCGTAGGATGCAGTTTGGAGACCGGGTTTGGGCAGAACAAAGTGCGTGGTCCTCATATTGACATCATACTTCACCTCCTCTTGGGAATGTTTGGTTGGGACAGTCTAGTGAGACATTTGCCAGGTATTTTTTTTAGAAAGATTAGATTCCCCTACAGTGTGGAAGCAGGCCCTTCGACCCATCAAACCTGATCTCCCAAAGAGTAATCCACTCTGACCCATTTCCCTCTGACTAATGCGCCTAACACTACAGGCAAGCGGCACAGTGGTTAGCACTGCTGCCTCACAGCGCCAGAGACCCGGGTTCAATTCCTGACTGTGTGGAGTTTGCACATTCTCCCCATGTCTGTGTGGGTTTCCTCCGGTTTCCTCCCACAGTCCAAAGATGTGCAGGGTCAGGTGAATTGGCTATGCTAAATTGCCCGTAGTGTTAGGTAGGGGATAAATGTAGGGGTAGGGGTGAGTTGCGCTTCGGCGGGTCGGTGTGGACTTGTTGGGCCGAAGGGCCTGTTTCCACACTGTAATGTAATCTAATCTAATGGCCAAGTCCCTGACCTGCACATCTTTGGACTATGGGAAGAAACTGGAGCATCTGGAGGAAATCACCACAGACAGAGTGAGAACGTGCAAACTCCACACAGCCAGTTGCCAGAGGCTGGGAACTAGCCTGGGTCCGTGGTGCTGCAAGGCAGCAGTGCTAACCATTACCCATACTGTATCTGTCCTGGGAGAGTGTGACAGACAGATTTGGAAGGATGTTGACATTCAATTTAAGGGTAGTGGAAACTTTACTGTCCACTCCAGTGTGGAGAGGACTTCACTGTGTATCTAACTCCATGCTGTCCTCCTTCTGGGAGTGTTTGATGGGGAGACTGTGAAGGTAACTTTACTCTGTATCTAATCTTATTCTCTCCCTGTTTGGGAATGTTTTATAGTGACAATGTGGAGAGGCACTTCGCTTTCAGTTGACCTTCAGCTCAAAGCAACAGAGCAGGTTTAAATCTGTACCAAACCATGTGCTATCACTATCTGGGAGTTTATGGCGAGACACTACCAAGGGAATCTGGAACCATGGTTACAGTGACATTCCGTGTTGAGCTTGGAGGGAAGGTGTGAACTTTCTGGGTGCTGTTGGAGGAGCCTTGGTGAATTGCTGCAGTGTATCTTGTAGACAGCAGAGGTACTGGAAGTAGGAAACCTCACACTTGGATAAGTATGTGTATGAACACAAAGCTTCAGAACACTGGAAACCCTGGGCCTACAAGTGGGAAAGAGAGATGAGTGGAGATAGAAGTGTGTTATATGGTGATAAAGACTCAATGGGCCTCTTTTGTATTCTGACAGGATGACCTATTTGAAGTCTATCCCATTTCACATGATAGAGATCAGTGTGAAGACAGGACTGAGGTGTACAGTCCTGATGCTGTACACAGAATCAGTCACTTTAGTCCAACTCATACATGACCAGATATCCTAATTAGTCCCATGTGCTAGCACCTGGCCCATATCCCACTGAAACCCTTCCTATTAAAGGCTGTAATTGTACCATCCTCCACTTTCTCCAGCAGCCCATTCCATACATGCATCACCCTCTCCATCAGAGCATTGCCCCTTGGGTCCCCTATTGATATCTTTCCACAACTAGAGGGCATAGGTTTAGCATGAGAGGGGGTTCTCCCACCCCAGGGAAAGACCTTGTCCATTTGTTATCTAGGCCCCTCATGATTTTATAAACCTTTCATGTCACCCCTCATCCTCCAACACTCCAGGGAAAACAGCCCTAGTCTATTCCACCTCTCCCATAGCTCAAATTCTCCAACCCTGGCAACATTCTTGAAAGGGTTCAGAAAAGATTTACAAGTTTCACAACAGCCTCCTGAGAGGTAGGAGACCACAATTGCCCATAATATGCCAACATTGGCCTAACCATGTACTGTATAGCTGCTACATGACCTCCCAACTCACTGTAGTAAAAAAGAACGCTTACCAAACAGCTTGTTCACTTTCCTATCTACCTGTGACTCTACTTTCAAGGAACCATGAACCTGCACTGCAAGGTTTTGGTTCAGCAACACTCCCCAGGGCATTACCAGTTCAGTGTCCAAGTGCTGCTCTGATTTGCTTCTCCAAAATACAGCACCTTGCAGTTATCAAAATTAAATGCCCATCCGATCAAGATCCTGTTGTAACCTTCACTGTCCTCTCGACCTTCAAATCTGGAGTCCTCTGCCATTTCATTCTGTTCACATCCAAATCATTTACCTCAATGGCAGACAGTAGTCAACCCAGCATCAATCCATGTGGCACTCCATTGGTCACAGGCCTCCAGTCTGAAAAGCAACCCTCCACCATCATCTTCTGTCCTCTACCTTCAGGGTCAGTTCTGTGTCCAAATGGCTAGTTCTGTATTCCATGAGATATAACTTTGCTAACCAACCAGTCTCCCAGGAGGAACCTTGTCAAATGCCTTCCTGAAATCCATAATTGATCATATCTACCACTCCCTCCAATCCGGTTATTTCTTCAAAAGAATAAATAAAGCAGATGGTGAGGATGGGGTCAAGCAGGTTTTTCAATCCTATTGAATCCCTCCACCTGTTGAGGTAGCCAGTGTCAAAGCAATGCCCTTTTAGGAGCTGGCCAGCTCAGTCAGTAATGAGGCTGCTGGGCCACAGGGCTGGCCATTCCCCTCTACACCCAGAATACATTCTGCCCCTTCACCCCCAACTGCTTCGTCTAAATGCTGTTCACACTGGAGGAACATGATCCATCAGCTGGCACAGTGTAATACAGTATCCAGCAGTTTGACCTGTCGTCATGTGACTCTGGACCCCATGAGATCCATGTTGACAACTCCCTTTTACCACATGGTGCTGCTACCCCTCTTGATAGGGAGAGAACAAAGTGGTAGCAGTGTATACCATGCTGTGTTTTATGGAACACAAGCAGTCAGGCCCTTCAGCCCTTTCACAGTTCCATTCTCATCCATGTGCCTATCCAATGACCAATTAAATGCCCTTAACATTAATGAGTCTACTACTGTTGGGGCATAGAATGCCCTGCCTTCTACTGAAGAAACTACCTTTCACATCTGTCCTATTATGATCACCTATCAGTTTAAAGCAAATGGCCCCTCATGCTAGCTATCACAATTGGAGGAAAGACTTGCTTGTCCAGTATCTAACCTGGATTGTCAGGTCTCAATTCAATGCCTCTACCCTCTAATGAACACAGCCTCAATTCCCTCAACCTCCTTTCCATTCCAGGCAACATCTTAGTTAAGCTCCTCCAGCCTTTCCAAAGCTTCCACATCCTTCCTATAATTCCATGAAGAGAAGTGTTTAATACTCCAAATGCAGCATATTCTACAGCTGTGACATAAGCTCATGGTTCTGAAACTCAATCCTGAGTAAATCCTAACACCACATGCCTTTTTAAACAAGGCTACCAACCTGGGTGGCAACTCTCGGGTCAATGCACATGGACACCAAGATCATTGCTCATCTGCACTGCCAAGATTCTTCCCATTAATCTAGTACTCTGCATTCCTGTTACTCCTTCCAAAGTGAATCACCTCACCTTTCCATATTGAACTCCATTTGTCATGCCTCAGCCTAGCTCTGCAGCTCATGTCCCTCACTAACCCACAACAATCTTAGTCCATCCAATTTTTTGGATACAATGGAGCTGCTGGCTCACTCATTAGAGGATAAAGTGAGCTCAGTGCTCAGCGTCTAGAGTCACATTCGGCCAGTCAGTCAATTTCCTTCCCTTCTCAAGGGAGGGAGAGAGAATTTTACAACCAATCCATTTCCATGACCTTTCTCCCATAAAAAGGAGTTGAAAGTCCTGTTTCCACTTTAGGGAAGTGAAAACCACCCATTTTCTATGCCCCTGTCTGGTCATAGCCTCAGGCACACAGATAATCCATTGCCCAATCAGCATTGGGGTAGGCCATTCCCCGAAACACCCTCCCCACCACCAGTCATTGCCCTTTGGATAGGACTAACCTCACCTGGATCCAAGGCTTACTGGGGCAGTCACAGCCTGAGAATCCACTACAACTGATTCTCAGCCCATTACAACACCATTCTCTGGGCTGCTTCAGCCTGCACTGACCCTACAGCCACCCTCAGCACCACAAAAGCAACCTTCAAAACCCTGGAATATACCCTACAGCCAGGTCCTCGCCTCACTGGCTCCCAAATCAGGTTCTATATCTGACACCCTGAGGCCAACTCTAAATGGAGAAAGCTGCAGGCATTTCTCTCAGACCCTGCAGCAAGTCATTTCCCAATGGATGCCTCACTCTGGCTGACTGAACTATAGAGACAGGAACAGTGGGAATCCACTTGGACACTTCTGAAGAGGATCAGAACAGACTGGAAACAGTTCCTGCAGCATGTTCTGCAATCAAATTCAGAAACCCCTTTCCAGTGAGGTCTACAGCCCCCTGTACTCACTGGATAAAGCAAACTGCAAACAATATCTTCAATAACCCAATCAATCATCCTGGAAGCTCAATGCATGGATTGGACAGGCCAAGCCCAGAGATTGTACACAGGAATATTTTAACAAGAGGATGCAGAAAAACCAGCTCCAGACAGAAGACACCATGAATCACTGCTTTATTGACTATGTCATCACAGGTTGATGGGTGTTCGCTTGTGTTTCCTGTACAGGACCGAGGCCAGCAATGAAGCAGAGATCAGACAGACCACTGTCACAGTCAGGGTCACCAACACAACCAACTCCACACCTACAGAACAAGGAGAAACCAATGGTTACTGAGAGAAACAGGGACAGAAAGGGAAAATAGCAGGTAGGCAGCTCCCCACCTGGAGACCTCGCCTGTATCCTTCCTTCAACCTCAGTTGCCAGGTTGGTCAGCCCAGTATCCAGGATGATCAAGGGACCAAGTGAGACCTCCCCTTCCCACTTCAATCCAGCTTCACTCTCTGCAAGATCAAACATCCAGTCAGGGAGAGATGGAGAGGGGAGGATCCCCAACATCAAGATGGTCAATGTCCTACCAGCTTCAGGACCAAGGTCTCTCCTTCCTCTGGAGGGGAACAGGATCTCCCTTGTGCTCCCACAGTTCCCCACATGGCAACAGGCACAAATGTCACTGTCAGATTCCTCCAATGGGGTCCAGCTAAACGAGAGAAACAGCCCATCAACCACATGGTGCATCACCTCTCCCAACAACAACATCCCTGAGGGACAGAGAGAGGGAACTTACATATTCTGCAGCTTCTGGAAAGTACAAGCTTTGTTCCTGGAATCTCCCTGATCCACGGCAGCAACTTTCAGGTGACAGGTGATGAAAATCTGAGGGACACATTCAGAACAAGGCAGTATTTAGTGACTCCCTCCCACTATGGAGAAGCCAATCAGCAGCTTCCTCTTACCAAAGAATGCTCTTCTCCATAGAAACGAAAGGCATCCAGGTCAAACCTGAGCTTGTCTGGCTCCCGCCCGTCTCCCAGCAACACAAAGGTTGAAAAGGAGTCCTCAGCTTTGCTGTCCAGGAGGCAACTGCAGATGGACAAAGGGCCGTGAAGTGAATGGAGGAAAGCCATTGAGATGGGAACAGTTGGAGATAGTAGAGAGCTCCTTACCCATTGTAGTCAATGATCCTGTATCTCAGGGTGGAGTCCTTGTCTGGGCTCAGTGTAGCTACACAGCGATCAATGTACAGCTTCAGGGGCACGTGATGGACCATTGAAACAGATGCCTCAATGTGAATGAGATCTCCCAGAGAGTAGACAGTGGAAGGGCGCTCTGTAAGCCAGTCACCTGAAGTACAGGAGGACAAGGGTTGGAGACAGTGAATGTAACTCGCAGTGAGTGACACCAGGAGATCCCTCCCCAGTCACCCATCACGTACCATTCATTAGGCGCAGGGAGAATGACAGATGGCCTTCTCCAGACCTGGTGGAGCTGAATGGGATCCAGGTGGGATTGATGGGGTTACTGCTCACATTGCCCTTCCTGGGAAGAGACAGGGCAGACATTTTAGGCCAGGGTCAGACAACAGCAGCAGCTGGGGATCATATTGACAATCGAGTAAAGATTCTCACCTCAAATAACGACACTCAATGGGAACAACAGCCCCATTGGTTCTCACAATGACAGATCCAGGATAGTTTGGGGTGTGGGTCAGGTGGGTGGTGTAGATCAGGAAATCCCCAGTGATCTGAAAAACACCAGTTTAAGGAATGGGGAACTGATTCTTAGTGAGAAGGATCTACATGGGGTTCACAACAGCAGCATCCCATTAAATGAATTCTTTACAGAACGTGACAGGCTCAGGGCCTGGAGGCTGTCTCTCGACCCCAGAGCTGGAGGGACTATTACTGGAATGCAATAGGTCACAGGTCAGGGGTGATGTTTTTAGGATCAATTTAAGATGGTATTGCATCATTCCAAAAGTCAGGAATTATTAGAATTCCCTATCCAAAGGACAGAGAATGCTCAGTTGGTGAACAGGATTGTTTTTAAAATCACAGCAGAATTACAGATAGATGGAACAGGAACATGGCGATCTTTATCTACAAGGTAAAACAGGAAGTCTTCAGATTATGGGAAGGGATTACTAACAAGGTTAGTGAAAGTTTCAGAGAGAAGCTGAAACAAGTTCAAAAACAATTAACCAGAATGGAACCAAAACAGTTTTACCAACAGGTCAGATATAGAGCTCAAGGACTAGACAAGTCAATTTATTCCCAACAGTCCCACAATTGGGATGAAACTAGACTAAGTGAGTCAAAAACCCAATCTGATTGAGAATAGGCTGCTCACCACAAAACTAAGCACATCATTCTGCTACAACATGACAGTTGTGTTCTTGTTATTTCACTATAGAGAAGTGTCATGCTGGAAGGCACCGATAGAAAGTCTAGTGTTCTATTCACATTCAGGTGAAAGATCAAACCACTCACAATTCACATTATAGCTAATGCACAGACAAAAACATCGTAACAGAACCACCTGTATAATCGAGCTTCCAAACCAATGAGAACAGCAGCACACATTTTGAGATAGAGACCAGTTAACATCTAGTCTAATCCAGCATAGGAAACTAGCAGGAGACAGACCCTCAGTAAGTCAATGTTCCTCAATGTAACCCTAACTGGAATAAGCTACAACCCAAGCTTCCTGCAAGTGTGGAGAACTCCCATTACCTGCAATCTGCTGCCACACTCATGCAGCCCATAGTCAAAGAGGACAGTGTGGTTCTCAGGGTAGACCCTGGTTGGCTGACAACCTACAGTCCCCAGGGTAAGGTCAGCAGCTTTAATCAAGTGCCCAGTTCCAAATAAATCCAGCTGGGCCTTGACCAGCAGGTTGTGCTCTCCACACTGCACCATCACAGTCTGTAGTGGGGACAAACTCACACCCTCAGACACTGGGAACCTAGGACCCCCATGAGAAGGGACTCTCTCAGGAACAGGGCTGGCTCTCACAATTCCCCATGGAAACCTCTGGTTCAAAAACTGCTGCCATGTGTCAGAGCAACAGACAGCTCCAACTAACATTAACACAAGGAACAAACCCCTCATTACAAAATCACCCATGATCCCAAACAACTCAACCATCCCCACATTCCCCAACCAGCTCCTTTTATACACACAACCTGCTTATTTTTATTGGTTACTGGGTGGATGTGGGCAGCGCTGGCCATGCCAACATTTCCTGACCAACCCCCAGCGAGGAGGAGAAAGTGAGGACTGCAGATGCTGGAGATCAGAGCTGAAAATGTGTTGCTGGAAAATCCCCAGCTATCCTGGAGAAGGTGTTAGGGAGAGTGGTACAGGAATGTGTGAACCCAGTTTCAGCGACGTTCCAACTGTGTAACATGGGAGGAAGGTGTGAACTTTCTGGGTGCGAGCGGTCGCAGGTTTGGAAGTTGCTGTTGGAGGAGCCTTGGTAAATTGCTGCAGTGTATGTTGTAGACCACACACAATCCGTCAGTGTCGACCAATGTTGGAGTGAGGGAATGTTGATGGTGGCGAATTAGACAATGTAGTTTCTATCGATTTCAGTAAGGCCTGAGACAAGGTCCCACACGGGAAGCTAATAAAGATAAAATCCCATTGGATCCAGGGTACGTTCGGAAGTTAGATCCAGAACTGTCTTTGAGCAGGAGACAGAGGGTTGTTGTTGAAGTTTATCTGTGTGACTGGAGCAGCGGTGTACCGCTTGGATTGGTGCTGGGTCCCACGCTGTTTGTCATCTCCATAAATGATGTCCGAGAGAGCGGGGGAGGATGATCAGTTAATTTGTGGGTGACACAATGATTGGCCGGGTGGTTGACAATGCAGAGGGATGTGTTAGGTTGTAGGAGGATACAAATGGATTGGTCCAATGGCCGCATTAGTGAGAGGTGCAAATTGGCTTAGGGATGAGGAAATTAGAGAAGGGAAAATGTGGTGAAGAGTGGTGTGGGAAGGGAAGGAGGGGTTCCATTTCATGGGGTAGGGATCTGTATAGCAGGGACGGTCTCCACCTAAACTGATGAAGTTTATCATTCCTGATGAAGAGCTTATGCTCAAAACGTCGTGCCTTCTGCTCCTTGGATGCTGCCTGCTGTGCTTTTCCAGCACCACACTGTTTGACTCTGCTTTCCAGCATCTGCTGTCTTCTCCTTCTCCCCCTTAACTACAAGGCAGACCATGAAAGAAGGAAAAAGGAAGGATAACTCGGGAGACGTTATTAGAGATGTTGGAAATCATGAAGGTACGAAAACTAGCACAGGGCCACTTTAGCTAAATGTTCGTAGCATTTGTAACAAGGTCGATCAGTTCATGGCACAAATCATCGCAAATGAATATGATTTAGTTGCCATTATGGAGATACGGTTACAGGATGGTCATGAGTGGGAGTTAAACATCCCGGGGTATCAGGCTATTCGGAAGGACAGACAGACAGACAGACAGGAAGGTAAGGGAGGTGATGCCGCTCCTGATATCCAAGGACGACATCTGGGTGTTGCTGAGAGATGATATTGGTTCCATGGAGAATTCAAGGAAGGAACAAGTCACTGATAGGTGTAGTCTATAGGCTACCCAAATTGTACATCACATTGTAATGGGACTGAGGAGGGAGCAAGCTATCCTTGATCAGGTCCTGTGTAATGAGACAGGAATAATTAATGACTTCATATTTCGGAATCTTCTTGGAAGGAGCAATCACAGTTTGGTTGAATTTAGAATAAAGCTGGAGAGCGTGAAGGTAAAATCCGATACCAGAGCCCTGTGCTTAAACACGGGAGACCTCAATAGGATGTGGGAGGATTTGGCTAAAGTAGACTGGAACCAAAGACCTTATGGTGGGACTTTCAAAGCAATATTTCAATGTGCTCAGCAAAAGTATATTCCAGTGAAAAGAAAGAATTGTAAGAAAAGGGGTAATCTGCCAAAGGAGGCTATCGAATCAAATGAGAAGTCATGGGAAAGCACAACATTGGGAAAGTTTTAAAGGTCAACAGAAAGCCACAAATAGAGCTATAAAGAAAAGTAAGATAGTTCTTTTTCCTCTCATAGACTAGCCCAGAATATAAAGACAGATTGCAAAGCTTTCTACAAATGTATGGAATGAAAAAGAATGGCTAAAGTAAACATTGGTGTCCCAGCGGACGAGAAGGGGCATTTAGTCATGGGATATGATCAAATGGCTGAGGCATTGTACAGGGTTTTGGGTGTCAGCCTTCACAGTGAAGGACATGAATAACATGCCAGTAATTGACAGAGACACAAAAGTAGGGGAGGACCTGGAAACAATCATGATCAGGGAAGAGGTATCTTCGGGCAAGCTCATGGAACTAAGACGACAAGTCTCCTGGCCCTCATGGAAGGCATCGCAGGGGGCTAAAGGAGATGGCAGGAGGAAGAGCAAGTGCACTTGTGGGAATGTTCCAAAACTTGCTGTACTCTGGGGCAGTTCCAGCAGATTGGAAAACAGCAAATGTTTCAACAGGGCAGTAGACAAGATGGGGAATTGTAGACTGGTTGGCCTAACCTCTGTAGTGGGGAAGATGCTTGAGTCTGTTATGAAGGAAGGAATAGTAAGGCATCAAGATAGAAATTGTCCCATTGTGCAGATGCAGCGTGAGTTCATGAAGGGCAGGTCACTCCAAACTAATCTTTTGGAATTTTATGAAACCATGAGAGTTATAAGGTAGCCAGGAAGGACCTGAAGAGAGAGCTAAGAGCAGCAAGGAGGGGACATGAAAGGTCCTTAGTTGGTAGGATTAGGGAAAACCCTAAGGCTTTCTATAGGTATGTCAGAAATAAAAGAATGACTAGGGTAGGAATAGGTTCAGTCAAGGATAGTAGTGGGAAGTTGCGTGTGGAGGCTGAAGAGATTGGAGACACTGAATGAATACCTTTCGTCAGTGTTCAATCAGGAACAGGACATTGTTGTCAATGTGAGTACTGAGTCACAATTAAGTAGAATGGATGGCTTTGAGGTATGTAGGGAAGAGGTGTTGGAAATCCTGGAAAAGGGTGAAAATAGATAAGTCCCCTGGGCCTGATGGTATTTATCCTAGGATTCTCTGGGAAGCAAGGGAGGAGATTGCAGAGCCATTGGCCTTGATTTTTATGTCCTCGTTGTCTACAGGAGTAGTGCCAGAAGACTGGAGGATAGCAAATGTGATTCCCTTGTTCAAAAAGGGGAGTAGGGATAACCCTAGTAACTATAGGCCGGTGAGTCTCACTTCTGTTGTGGGCAAAACCTTAGAGAGAATTGTAAGGGATAGGATTTATGAACATCTGGATAGGAATAATGTGATCAAGGATAGTCAGCATGGTTTTGTGAAGGGCAGGTCGTGCCTCACAAACCTTATTGAATTCTTTGAAAAGGTGACGAAGGAGGTGGACGAGGGGAAAGCAGTAGATGTGGTGTATATGGATTTTAGTAAGGCGTTTGATAAGGTTCCCCATGGTAGACTACTGCAAAAAATACGGAGGTATGGCATTAAGGGTGAGTTGGAGGTTTGGATTAGGAGTTGGCTGGCTGGAAGAAGACAGAGGGTAGTAGTTGATGGCAAAGGTTCATCTTGGAGTGCTGTCACTAGCGGTGTTCCGCAAGGATCTGTTTTGGGACCATTGCTGTTTGTCATTTTTATAAATGACCTGGAAGAGGGGTTAGAAGGTTGGGTGAGCAAGTTTGCGGATGATACGAAAGTCGGAGGAGTTGTAGACAGTGAGGAAGGATGTGGCAGGTTACAGCGGGATATAGATAAGCTGCAGAACTGGGCAGAAAGGTGGCAAATGGAGTTCAATGTAGCTAAGTGTGAGGTGATTCACTTTGGTAAGAGTCATAAAAAGATGGGGTACTGGGCTAACGGTCGGATACTTGGTAGTGTGGATGAGCAGAGGGATCTTGGTGTCCATGTACACAAATCTTTGAAAGTTGCCACCCAGGTAAATAGTGCGGTGAAGAAGGCATATGGCGTACTGGCTTTTATTGGTAGAGGAATTGAGTTCCAGAGTACTGAAGTCATGTTGCAGTTGTATAAGACTCTGGTGCGGCCACATCTGGAGTATTGTGTGCAGTTTTGGTCGCCATACTATAGGAAGGATGTGGAGGCACTGGAACGGGTGCAGAGGAGGTTTACCAGGATGTTGCCTGTTATGGTAGAAAGATCGTATGAGGAAAGGCTGAGGCACTTGGGGTTGTTTTCATTGGAGAAAAGAAGGTTTAGGGGTGACTTGATAGAGGTGTATACGATGATTAGGGGGTTAGATAGGGTCGACAGTGAGAATCTTTTTCCACGTATGGAGTCAGCTATTACAAGGGGGCATAGCTTTAAATTAAGGGGGGGTAGGTATAGGACAGATGTTAGGGGTAGGTTCTTTACTCAGCGAGTCGTGAGTTCATGGAATGCCCTGCCAGTAGCAGTGGTGGACTCTCCCTCATTATGGGCATTTAAGCGGGCATTGGATAGGCATATGGAGGATAGTGGGCTAGTGTAGGTTAGGTGGGCTTGGATCGGCGCAACATCGAGGGCCGAAGGGCCTGTACTGCGCTGTATTCTTCTATGTTCTATGTTCTATGTTCTATGATGAGCACGGTGGACCACAGGGAGCCAGTGGATTTCCAAAAGGCCTTCAACAAGGTGCCGCACGAGAGGCTGCTGCATAAGATAAAGATGCATGGCATTACGGATAAAGTATTAATATGGATACAGGATTGGTTGACTAACAGGAAGAAAAGCGTGGGGATGTGTATGCTATTTTGGTTAGCATACAATCCCTCGTGCTGTGCCTTAGGGATCGTTGTTGGGGCCATAATTATTCACAATTTACACAGATGATTCGGAATTGGGATCGAGGTGCAGTGTGTCAAAGTTTGCAAATGACACAAAGATGCAAAGTGTGTGGAGGACTGTGAACGTTACAGAGGAACCTAGATACTTACAGTGAGGGGCAAAGGTCTGGCAAATGGAATATAATGTTAATAAGTGTGAAGTCATCCATTTTGATAGGAGTAACAGTAAAAAGGACGAATACTTGAATGGTAAAAAGTTGCAGCATGCTGCCATGCAGAGGGACCTGGGTGTCCTTGAGCATGAATCCCAAGTTGGTCTGCAGGTACAGCAGGTCATTAAGAAGGCAAATGGAAAATTGTCCTTTTATTGCTGAAGGGATTGTGTTTAAAAGCAGGGACATTATATTGTGGCAGCACAGGGTGCTGGTGGGGCCATAACTGGAGTACCGCGTGCAGTTTTGGTCTTCCTTGAGAAAGGATGTACCGGCACTAGAGAGGACGCAGAGGCGGTTCACTGGGTGGGTGCCAGCGTTGAGAGAGATGGCTTATGAGGAGAGACGGAGTAGACTGGGATTCTCTTCATTGGAATTCAGAGGAATGAGGAATGATCTTAGAAAAACATATCTATTCCTGTCATCATTTTATATGATAGACATAGAGAGGATGTTTCCACTGGCAGGTGAAACTCGGACAGGTGGGTATAGCTCAATTAGAAGGAACAGATTTCAGACTGAATTGAGAAGGAACATCTTCACACAGAGGGTTGTGAATCTATGGAGTTCCCTGCCCCAATGAAGTTAGTTGATGTTACTTCAGTAAGTGTTTCTAAGGCGAAGATATGTTCTCTTTTTGAACAATAAAAGAATTAACGGTTAGAGTGAGAGGGCGGGTAAGTGGAGCTAAGGCCACAAAAAGATCAGCCAGATGGCCTACTACTGCTCCTCGTTCTTATTCTGTCCCTGAGAAATGTGAAGGGATGCACTTTCGAGGGAACAAAGAAGAAAAGGAAGTACTCAATGAATGGCAGGACACTAGGAAGCTCAGGAACAGAGGGATCTTGGAATACTATTCCACAGACCCCTGAAGGTGGCTGGATAGGTTTATAGAGGAGTTAAAATGACCTGTTGATGCTTGCCTGTGTCAGTTCAAGTATAAACTGTAAGAACAGGGAGATCATGTTGAAGCTGTACAGATCTTTGATTAGAGGACACAGCTGTAGTACTGTGTGCAGTTCTGGTCACCCCACAACAGGAAGGGTGTGGTTATACTGGAGAGGGTACAGAGGAGATTCACCCGAATGTTGTCTGGGATTGAACATTGCAGCTACGAGGAGACCTTGGATAAGCTCGGAAGGTTGTTCTCTTGGAGCAGAGAGATTGAGAGGAGATTTGGTGGAGGTGTATAAGATTAGGGACCAGGTGAATAGAAAGCAGCTGTTAGAAAATAGACAATAGGTGCAGGAGTAGGCCATTCTGCCCTTCGAGCCTGCACCGCCATTCAATATGATCATGGCTGATCATTCCTAATCAGTATCCTGTTCCTGCCTTATCTCCATATCCCTTGATTCCACTATCCTTGAGAGCTCTATCCAACTCTTTCTTAAATGAATGCAGAGAGTGGGCCTCCACTGCCCTCTGGGGCAGAGCATTCCACACAGCCACCACTCTCTGGGTGAACAAGTTTCTCCTTGTCTTTGTCCTAAATCGTCTACCCCGTATGTTTAAGCTGTTTCCTCTGGTTCAGCACTCGCCCATCAACGGAAACATGTTTCCTGCCTCCAGAGTGTCCAATCCTTTCATAATCTTATACGTCTCAATCAGATTCCCTCTCAGTCTTCTAAACTCAAGGGTATACAAGCCCAGTCGCTCCATTCTTTCAGTGTAAGGTAGTCCCGCCATTCCAGGAATTGACCTCGTGAATCTATGCTGCACTCCCTCAATCGCTAGAATGTCTTTCCTCAAATTTGGAGACCAGGACTGCACACAGTACTCCAGGAGTGGTATCACCAGGGCCCTGTACAGCTGCAGAAGAACCTCTTTGCTTCTATACTCAATTCCTCTTGTTATGAAGGGCAGCATGCTATTAGCCTTCTTCACTACCTGCTGTACCTGCATGCTTACCTTCATTGACTGGTGTACAAGAACACCCAGATCTCTGTACTGCCCCTTTAACTAAATTGATTCCATTGAGGTAGTAATCTGCCGTCCTGTTCTTGCCACCAAAGTGGATAACCTTACATTTATCCCACATTAAACTGCATCTGCCATGCATCTGACCACTCACCTAACTTGCCCAGGTCACCCTATAATCTCCTAACATCCTCATCACATTTCACCCTGCCACCCAGCTTAGTATCATCAGCAAATTTGCTAATGTTATTGCTAATACCATCTTCTATATCATTAACAGATTGTAAAAAGCTGCGGTCCCAGGACTGATCCCTGCGGTACCCCACTGGTCACTGCCTGCCATTCCGAAATGGAGCCGTTTATCACTCCTCTTTGTTTCCTATCAGCCAACCAACTTTCAATCCAAGTTAGTACAATGTAGACAACTCCTTCCTAACTGTAGCACACTGTGTGCTGCCATCTTTGTGTGGGACAGGACACCCCCAGGGATGGTGACTGTGGTCTTTGGGACATTCTGTGTAATGTACAATGCTGTAGTTATGGCAGGGTTAGCCTGGGCTTGTATGGTAGCACTGGCCCTGAGATGGTGCAAAGGAGAACCTTGCAGGGCTGCCTGCACTGTTTGTTTATGGTTACTGGGGTAAGGCCACGTTTCCCAGCCAGTTTTATTCACAGCTTTTAAGCTGTTGGATACACCTCAGCTGCATGCTCACTCATTTCAGTGGGTTAAATACAACCCCATTGCTGTAGGCCTGGAGTCACATGTAGGCCAGACTCAGCAAGAATGGCAGATTTCCTGTCCCAAAGTACATTCATGATCCAAATACATTTTAAACTACCAAAACAGATTCCAGGATCCTGTTCCCATTAGACAGATGGCTACTGGAGTTCCCCTACAACCTTCATTGGTGCTAATGCACATCAGGTTCTCTCCAAGTCTGATAACAAACTCCCTCAAATCAGGTTTCTATCCCTGCCAATGAGCAACACAGCAATGGCCTTCAGTGTGATTGGCCTAACCCAGTGCCCATCCTCTGAAGGCTGTGGACAGTTTCTATGCAGTTGACCACAGCTTGCTCCATCGCCTGGCATGGCCTTGGTGATGGCACTAACCTCATCTGGTTCCCAGGCTTACCAAGCCAGTCATTGGTTGAGAACCCATTGCAGCACCTCTCCTTGTAATTCATTCACATGCCATCACTGGCGAGGCCAGTATTTATTGCCCGTCCCGACTTATCCAGAGAGTAGTAAAGGTTCTGCTTCATTTCAGTGGGTCTCATGTAGGCCCGACCAGTTCAGGACAGTAGTTACTTTCCCTAAAAAAGGATCATTAATGAGTCAGATGGGTTTCTCCAACAATCAATGTGTTCATACTCATCATTAGGCTCATAATTCCTGATTTGTTTTAATGGATTCAGATTGCATATTCTGCTGTGTGGCAGGATTCAAACTGCGGTCCACAGAGAGTTACCCAGGGCTCGGGATTCACAGGCCAGCAATAATATCGCTGGGTCCTCACCTCACCCATGGTCTGCTCCATTCTCCACTGATTCTACAACCACTTTAACCACAAACCATTCCATCCTAATGCTTCTGACATTCCCTGACCACACCCAGCTCGCTTACCGTCCCTCAGCAATCAGGCTGTGTATCTGACACCCAGCACCAAGGACAAATGAGTGTCTGAAGCCTTCTCCATATTGAGTTCAATCCCTACAGCAATCCATTTTCCCCCAGTGGATGAATACACTCCCTCAATAAACTCCAAGTTGAAATAACCCACCAGAAAACAGCTTGTTTGAGAGGGGTCAGGACAGTCAGAAATTCACTTGGGGAATACAAGACTGGTCCACCCGTCCTGCAGGATTTAACACATTTGATCTTTGGACTGTACGCGAAACGTTTCAGAATTTACTGAGCCACAGCATTGTGGTTTATGGGCATGAAGGGACCATTTGGCCCCTCATACCTGTTTAACTAGCCCCTCAGTTTGAAAAACCCAATATGGATGTCAGAGATCTGAAACTCGCAAAATGCTGGAAAAGCTCAGGTCTGGCAGCAGCTGAGGAGAGAGAAACAGTTCATGCTGCAAATACAATTGGACACTTCTGAAGAGAGTGCCAGAAGACACTTGATACTTTGTCTTTCTCCCCCAGATGCTGTGAGGTTGACTGAGTTTCTCCAGCATGTTCTGTTTGCTTCACTGAGATTGATGGCTATGATTCCAATTGACACCATATCCAGAGCCTGGTCAAAGAGCCAGGGATACAGAGTGAACCACCACGCTGATCAAATGCTCTCAGCCTGAAACCAGCAGGCAGCCAACTCCCCACCTGGAGACCTCTCCTGCATCCTTACCTCCACCTCAGGCAGGGGCTCAGTTGCCAGGTTGGTCATCCCAGTATCCAGGATGATCAGGGGGTCAAGTGAGGCCTCCCCTTCCCACTTGAATCCAGCTTCACTCTCTGCAAGATCAAACATCCCAGTCAGGGAGAGATGGAGATGGAGATGGGAGGATCCCCAACATCAAGATGGTCAATGTCCTACCAGCTTCAGGACCAAGGTCTCTCCTTCCTCTGGAGGGGAACAGGATCTCCCTTGTGCTCCCACAGTTCCCCACATGGCAACAGGCACAAATGTCACTGTCAGATTCCTCCAATGGCGTCCAGCTCAACAAGAGAACGAGCCCATCAACCACATGGTGCATCACCTCTCCCAACAACAACATCCCTGAGGGACAGAGAGAGGGAACTTACATATTCTGCAGCTTCTGGAAAGTACAAGCTTTGTTCCTGGAATCTCCCTGATCCACTGCAGCAACTTTCAGGTGACAGGTGATGAAAATCTGAGGGACACATTCAGAACAAGTCAGTATTTAGTGACTCCCTCCCACTGTGGAGAAGCCAATCAGCAGCATCCTCGTGCCAAGGAATGCTCATCTCCATAGAAACCGAGGGCATCCAGGTCAAACCTGAGCTTGTCTGGCTCCCGGCAACACAAAGGTGGAAAAGGAATCCCCAGCTTTGCTGTCCAGGAGGCAACTGCAGATGGACATTAGGGCCATGAAGTGAAGGAGGGAAGCCATTGAGATGGGAGCAGCTGGAGATAGCAGAGAGCTCCTTACAGCATCATTGACTACAATGGGTATCTCGGGGTAGAGTCCTTGTCTGGGCTCAGTGTAGCTACACAGCGATCAATGTACAGCTTCAGGGGCACGTGATTGACCATTGAAACAGACGCCTCAATGTGAATGAGGTGTCCCAGGGAGTAGACAGTGGAAGGGCCCTGTGTAAGCCAGTCACCTGAAGTACAGGAGGACAAGGGCTGGAGACAGTGAGTGTAACTCGCAGTGAGTGACACCAGGAGACCCCTCCCCAGTCACCCATCACGTACCATTCATTAGGCACAGGGAGCATGACAGATGGCCTTCTCCAGACCTGGTGGAGCTGAATGGGATCCAGGTGGGATTGATGGGGTTACTGCTCACATTGCCCTTCCTGGGGAGAGACAGGGCAGATATTTTAGGCCAGGGTCAGACAACAGCAGCAGCTGGGGATCATATTGACAATCGAGTAAAGATTCTCACCTCAAATAACGACACTCAATGGGAACAACAGCCCCATTGGTTCTCACAATGACAGATCCAGGATAGTTTGGGGTGTGGGTCAGGTGGGTGGTGTAGATCAGGAAATCCCCAGTGATCTAAAAGATACCAGGTTAAGGAATGGGGAACTGATCTGAAATGAGAAGGAACTACACGGGGTTCACAATGACATCATCCCATTGCAACAATTCTTCAGGGAGTGTGACCGGCTCAGAGCCAGGAGACTTCTTCCTCCCAGAGCTGAGGAGTGTAGTATTAGAGGCAATAATCTCAAGGTTAGGGGTTAGTCATTTACCTCAGCATGGCGGTTCAATGCCTCACAGTGTGAGGGTTCTGGTTCAATTTCACCCTCAGTCAACTACCTGTGTGGAGCTTGCACATTTTCCCTGTGTATGTGTAGGTCCTCTCTGGGTGCTCTGCTTTTCTCCCACAGTCCAAAGATGTGCAAGTCAGGTGAATTGGCTCTGCTAAATTTCTATTAATGCTCAGAAATACAGAGGCTAGGTGGGTTAATGATAGGAAATGCTGTGTTACATGGAGAGGGTAGGTGAGCGGGTCACTCTCCCCAGGGTTGGTCTGTACTCAATGAGCCAAAGGGCCTGCTTCCAACTATCGGGATTCTATGGTTCTCAGTCAGTTGTCATTGGGATACCTGCTGCTCGAGTCTGGGAATGCTCAGTTCATCAAATGGACTGAGTTTTTTTCTGTAAACTCAACAGAACAGAATAGGGCCCCTAACAGATCAATAAGGCTGTCCATATGTGGACTCACTGGAGGTGAGTCAGATCCGAAAGCAATATTTTGCTTCTGTATTTCCTGGGGGGAGACACATGGAAGAGAGGCAACTTGGTGGAAAAGAGGGATGCCTCGGAAACGGTCAACATTGCTGCAGGGATGCCAGAAGTCTTAAAATACAAAGCTAGATAAATCCATGTGACCTGATCAGATGAATGTCAGGACATTATGGGAAGCTCGCTAAGACATTGCAGGGCCTGTAGCAGATATTTGTATCATTGATAGCCGTGGTCACATGCTGCAAAACTGGAGGGTGGCTAATGTTGCAGCATGGAAAAGCCACAACACTACAGCTTGATGTCAGTAATGGGTTTGTTGTTGGAGGAAACTCTGAGGGACAGGATCCAGATGCATTTCCAAAGTCAGGGAGTGATTAGGGATAGTCAGCGTGGTTTTGTGCATGGGAAGCCATGTCTGTCAAAATTGTTTGACTGTCTTTTGGAAGGGGTGACCAAAGAAAGAGGTGAAGGCTCAGTGATGAAAGTTGTTTGCATGGATTTTAGCAAAGCCTTTTGACAAGGTTCCACATGGTAGACTAATTTGTAAAATTAGGTCACATGGGTTTCACGGTGAGCTTGCCAATTGAATACAAAATTGGCCTCACGACAGGAGACAGTCATGGTAGAGGGTTGCAATTTGGATTGGAGACCTGTGACCAGTGGTGTTTGGCAGGATTGGTGCTGGGTCCACTGCTGTTTGTCATTCATATAACTGACTTAGCAGCGAATGTAAGAGACATGATTAGTAATGTTGCTGATGAGACCAAATTGGTGGTACAGTGGACAGTGAAGAAAGCTATCGAAGAGAAGCAAGTTGGGCCAAGGAATGGCAGATTAGAATGGTGCTGGAAAAGCACAGCAGGCCAGGCAGCATCCAAGGAGCATAAAAATCAATGTTCCGCACAAAAGTCCTACAACTGCTTTCTGTCTCTACCCTTGTGTTGTCACGATGAAAGATGGCGTTTAGTGCAGATAAATGTATGGTGTTGCATTTTGGGAAGATAAAGCAGGGCAGGTCTTACACAGTTAATGGTCGGGCCCTGAGAAGTGTAGGTGAACACAGGGAGACCAAAGGGTTCAGGTATACTGTTCATTGACAGTGGGATCACAGGCAGACAGGGTGGTGAAGGTGGCATTTGACACATTTGCCTTCATTGATCATAACATTCAGTACAGGGGCTTGGGTGTCACGTTGCAACAGGACAGAACATTGATGAGGCCACCTTTGGAATCCTCTGTACCGTTCTGGTTACCCAATGGGAAGGATGTTGTTAAATTGGAAAAGATGTAAAAACGATGTATAAGGATGAGACGAGGACCGGAGGATTTGAGGCAGAGGGAGAGGCTGGGACTTGCTTGATCCTGCAGCATAGGAGGTTGAGTGTTGACCTTATCGAGATCCTTTTCCCCAAGATGGGTCAGGGGAGACGTAAGCGAGAGGGCTGATCTGGGGGTGAGGGTTTCAAGAGGCAGTTGTGGGGTAGCTGTTTCTGACAGACTGTGGTGCAAATATGGAATGAACTGCCAGCAGAAGTGGTAGTGACAGGTGTGACTGTATGACTTGGACTAAGATGCTAATCAGGAAACATTCAGGGCAGAGGAACATTGATGCACATGGTGATGATTTTCATTAACAGGAGAAATGAGGCTGCAAGTATATTTTGGCCTCTTCATATTAGGACATGCAACCTCCACATTTTAGGAGGAGAGGTTGTTCACACAAGACCTGGGTTGATTAATCGGAACGTGACTCAAGAAAAGGAGAGCGTCAGGGACCAGGGAGAGGAAGCAGTAGTAAGCGAAAATATTGAAACAGAACAGCTTTCATCCAGGAGCCTGGTTATTTCACTGAGAGTAAGTTGGACATCTTCCAGCTCAAGGCACTTCAACTCGCACCTCGTGCTTATTTGAAAAAGAACAACCCGTCAGAATTAAGGTGGACGGAGTGACCCCTCCATTCAAATGGATCTGTCCACGGGCAGTGGAGCTGAAGCACTGAAGAACTATACAAGAGGTTCAGAGGAATCCGAATGTTCCAGACCAATGGGGATGACAACACAAGGGTAGAGACAGAAAGCAGTTGAAGCAAGGTCCAAAAGACAATGTAAAGGTAATGTGGAGTTTGAGAAAGCTGGGGTCAGACCCTCCCCCACACAATATTCATGCCCATCCCAGCCAGGGTCACAGTGAGGAACAATCGCCAACCCAAGCTGACAGCAAGTGACGAGGACTCCCGTTACCTGCAATCTTCTGCCACATTGAAATGTGACTCATTGATCGAGGAGGGTGACTGGTGGGTCTGAACCCAGGAGTGTGACAGTGAGAAATACTGACAGATTGTCATAGGATGCAGTTTGGAGACGGGTTTGGGCAGAACAAAGTGCGTGGTCCTCATATTGACATCATACTTCACCTCCTCTTGGGAATGTTTGGTTGGGACAGTCTAGTGAGACATTTGCCGTGTATTTTTTTTAGAAAGATTAGATTCCCTACAGTGTGGAAGCAGGCCCTTCGACCCATCAAACCTGATCTTCCAAAGAGTAATCCACCAAGACTCATTTCCCTCTGACTAATGCGCCAAACACTACAGGCAACTTAGCATAGCCAAGTCACCTGACCTGCACATCTTTGGACTGTGGGTGGAAACTGGAGCATCCAGAGGAAATCACCACAGACCGAGCGAGAACCTGCAAACTCCACACAGCCAGTTGCCAGCAGCTGGGAACTAGCCTGGGTCCGTGGTGCTGCAAGGCAGCAGTGCTAACCATTACCCCATACTGTATCTGTCCTGGGAGAGTGTGACAGAAACAGATTTGAAGGATGTTGATATTCAATTTAAGGGTAGTAGCAACTTTACTGTCCACTTAGGTCTGGAGAGGACTTCACTGTGTATCTAACTCCATGCTGTCCTCCTTCTGGGAGGGTTTGATGGGGAGGGTGAAGGTAACTTTACTCTGTATCTAATCTTATTCTCTCCGTGTTTGGGAATGTTTTATAGTGACAATGTGTAGAGGGCACTTTGCTTTCAGTTGACCTGAGGAGCAGTTCCACCATAGAACACACCAGATGGCCTCCTTCTTTAGAGACCGCAATTTCCCTTCCCACGTGGTTAAAGATGCCCTCCAACGCATCTCGCCAAATCCCGCACCTCCGCCCTCAGACCCAACCCCTCCAACCGCAACAAGGAGAGAACGCCCCTAGTGCTCACCTTGCACCCTACCAACCTTCGCATAAACCAAATCATCCGCCAACATTTCCGCCACCTCCAAAAAGACCCCACCACCAGGGATATATTTCCCTCCCCACCCCTTTCCGCCTTCCGCAAAGACCGTTCCCTCCGTGACTACCTGGTCAGGTCCACGCCCCCCTACGACCCACCCTCCCATCCTGGCACTTTCCCCTGCCACCGCAGGAACTGTAAAACCTGCGTCCACGCCTCCTCCCTCACCTCTATCCAAGGCCCCAAAGGAGCATTCCACATCCATCAAAGTTTTACCTGCACATCCACTAATATCATCTATTGTATCCGTTGCTCCCGATGCGGTCTCCTCTATATTGGGGAGACTGGGCGCCTCCTAGCAGAGCGCTTTAGGGAACATCTCCGAGACACCCGCACCAATCAACCAAATCGCCCAGTGGCTCAACATTTCAACTCCCCCTCCCACTCTGCCGAGGATATGGAGGTGCTGGGCCTCCTCCACCGCCGCTCCCTCACCACCAGACGCCTGGAGGAAGAACGCCTCATCTTCCGCCTCGGAACACTTCAACCCCAGGGCATCAATGTGGATTTCAACAGTTTCCTCATTTCCCCTTCCACCACCTCATCCTAGCTTCTAACCTCCAGCAACTCGATCCCCTGACCTGTCCGGACTTGTCCGACCTGCCCAGCTCCTTTTCCACCTATCCACTCCACCCTCTCCTCCCTGACCTATCACCTTCATCTCCTTCCCCACTGACCTATTGTACTCTATGCCACTCTCTCCCCACCCCCACCCTCCTCTAGCTTCTCTCTCCACACTTCAGGCTCTCTGCCTTTATTCCTGATGAAGGGCTTTTGCCCGAAACGTCGATTTTGCCTGTCCTCGGATGCTGCCTGAATTGCTGTGCTCTTCCAGCACCACTGATCCAGAATCCTTTACCACAAAGCAGCAGAGCAGGTTTAAATCTGTACTAAACCATGTGCTGTCACTCTCTGGGAGTATTTTATGGGGAGACACGATCAAGGGAATCTGTAACCATGGTTACAGTGACATTCCAAGTGTTGAGCTTGGAGGGAAGGTGTGAACTTTCTGGGAGGTGTTGGAGGAGCCTTGGTGAATTGCTGCAGTGTATCTTGTAGACATCACAGGTAATGGAAGTAAGAAACCTCACACTTGGAGAAGTATGTGTATGAACACAAAGCTTCAGAACACTGGAAACCCTGGGCCTATAAGTGGGAAAAGAGAGGTGAGTGGAGATAGAAGTGTGTTATATGGTGGTAAAGACTCAATGGGCCTCTGTTGTATTCTGACAGGATGACCTATTTGAAGTCTATCCCATTTTGCATGATAGAGATCAGTGTGAAGACAGGACTGAGGTGTACAGTTATGATGCTGGACACAGAAACAGTCCCTTTGGTCCAACTCATGATGACCAGATATCCTAATCTAGTCCCAGATGCTAGCACCTGGCCCATATCCCACTGAAACCCTTCCTATTAAAGGCTGTAATTGTACCATCCTCCACTTTCTCCAGCAGCCCATTCCATACATGCATCACCCTCTACCTCAGCATTGTCCCTTGGGTCCCATTTGATATCTTTCCATGGTGGGCAGCACAGTGGCACAGTAGTTAGCACTGCTGCCTCGCAGCGCCAGCGACCCAGGTTCAATTCCCACCTCAGGCGACTGAATGTGTGGAGTTTGCACGTTCTCCCCGTGTCTGCGTGGGTTTCCTCCAGGTGCTCCGGTTTCCTCCCACAGTCCAAAGATGTGCAGGTCAGGTTAATTGGCTATGCTAAATTGCCCGTAGTGTTAGGTAAGGGGTAAATGTAGGGGTATGGGTGGGTTACGCTTCGGTGGGTCGGTGTGGACTTGTTGGGCCGAAGGGCCTGTTTCCACACTGTAAAGTAATCTAATCTAAATCACAACTAGAGGGCATAGGTTTAGCATGAGAGGGGGTTCTCCCACCCCAGGGAAAGACCTTGTCCATTTGTTATCTAGGCCCCTCATGATTTTATAAACCTTTAATGTCACCCCTCATCCTCCAACACGCCAGGGAAAACTGCCCTAGTCTGTTCAGCCTCTCCCCATAGCTCAACTTCTACAACCCTGGCAACATCCTTGAAAGGGTTCAGAAAAGATTTGCAAGTTTCATAACAGCCTCATGAGGAAGGAGACCAGAATTGCCCATAATATACCAACATTGGCCTAACCATGTACTGTATAGCTGCTACATGACCTCCCAACTCTACTCTGTAGAAAAAAGGAACGCTTACCAAACAGCTTGTTCACTTTCCTATCTACCTGTGACTCCACTTTCAAGGAACCATGAACCTGCACTGCAAGGTTTTGGTTCAGCAACACTCCCCAGGGCATTACCAGTTCAGTGTCCAAGTACTGCTCTGATTTGCTTTTCCAAAATACAGCACCTTGCATTTATCTAAATTAAATGCCCATCTGATCAAGATCCTGTTGTAACCTTCACTGTCCTCTCGACCTTCAAATCTGGAGTCCTCTGCCATTTCACTCTGTTCACATCCAAATCATTTATCTCAATGGCAGACAGTAGTCAACCCAGCATCAATCCATGTGGCACTCCATTGGTCACAGGCCTCCAGTCTGAAAAGCAACCCTCCACCATCATCTTCTGTCCTCTACCTTCAGGTAGAGTTCTGTGTCCAAATGGCTAGTTCTGTATTCCATGAGATATAACTTTGCTAACCAGTCTCCCAGGAGGAACCTTGTCAAATGCCTTCCTGAAATCCATAATTGATCACATCTACCACTCCCTCCAATCCGGTTATTTCTTCAAAAGAAGAAATAAAGCAGATGGTGAGGATGGGGTCAAGCAGGTTTTTCAATCCTATTGAATCCCTCCACCTGTTGAGGTAGCCAGTGTCAAAGCAATGCCCTTTAGGAGCTGGCCAGCTCAGTCAGTAATGAGGCTGCTGGGCCACAGGGCTGACTATTCCCCTCTACACCCAGAATACATTCTGCCCCTTCACCCCCATCTGCTTCCTCTAAATGCTGTTCACACTGGAGGAACCCTGATCCATCAGCTGGCACAGTGTAATACAGTATCCAGCAGTTTGACCTGTCATGTGACTCTGGACCCCATGAGATCCATGTTGACAACTCCCTTTTACCACATGGTGCTGCTACCCCTCTTGGTAGGGAGAGAACAAAGTGGTAGCAGTGTATACCATGCTGTGTTTTATGGAACACAAGCAGTCAGGCCCTTCAGCCCTTTCACAGTTCCATTCTCATCCATGTGCCTATCCAATGACCAATTAAATGCCCCTAACATTAATGAGTCTACTACTGTTGGGGCATAGAATGCCCTGCCTTCTACTGAAGAAACTACCTTTCACATCTGTCCTATTATGATCACCTATCAGTTTAAAGCAAATGGCCCCTCATGCCAGCTATCACCATTGGAGGAAAGACTTGCTTGTCTAACCTGGATTATCAGGTCTCAATTCAATGCATCTTCCCTCTAATGAACACAGCCTCAAGTCCCTCCGCCTCCTCTCCATTCCAGGCAACATCTTAGTTAATCTCCTCCAGCCTTTCCAAAGCTTCCACATCCTTCCTATAATTCTATGGAGAGAAGTGTTTAATACTCCAAATGCAGCATATTCTACAGCTGTGACATAAACTCATGGTTCTGAAACTCAATCCCTCGAGTAAATCCTAACACCACATGCCTTTTTAAACAAGGCTACCAACCTGGGTGGAAACTCAGGGGTCAATGCACATGGACACCAAGATCATTGCTCATCTGCACTGTCAAGATTCTTCCCATTAATCTAGTACTCTGCATTCCTGTTACTCCTTCCAAAGTGAATCACCTCACCTTTCCATATTGAACTCCATTTGCCATGCCTCAGCTGAGCTCTGCAGCCTATGTCCCTCACTAACCCACAACAATCTTAGTCCATCCAGTTGTTTGGAAGGCTTAAGCTGTTGTATACAACGGAGCTGCTGGCTCACTCATTAGAGGGTAAAGTGAGCTCAGTGCTCGGGTCTATTGTCACATTAGGCCAGTCAATTTCCTTCCCTTCTCAACGGAAGGAGGAGAATTTTACAACCAATCCATTTCCATAACCTTTCTTCCATAAAAAGGAGTTGGAAAGTCCAGTTTCCACTTTAGGGAAATGAAAACCACCCATTTACTATCCCCTGTCTGGTCATAGCCTCAGGCACACAGATACCCCAATGCTGATTGGGCAATGGGTTAGGCCATTCCTCAAAACACCCTTCCCACAAGTCATTGCCCTTTGGATAGGACTAACCTCACCTGGATCCAAGGCTGACTGGGGCAGTCACATCATGAGAATCCACTACAACTGATTCTCAGCCCATTACAGCACCATTCTCTGGGCTGCTACAGCCTGCCCTGACCCTATAGCCACCCACAGCACCACAAAAGCAACCTTCAAAACCCTCGAGTATACCCCACAGCCAGGTCCTCACCCCACTGGATCCCAAATCAGGTTCTATATCTGACACCCTGAGGCCAACTCTCAATGGAGAAAGCTGCAGGCATTTCTCTCAGACCCTGCAGAGTCATTTCCCAATGGATGCCTCACTCTGGCAGGGGGCTGTAGACCTCACTGGATAAAGCAAACTGTAAACAATATCTTCAATAACCCAATCAATCATCCTGGAAGCTCAATGCATGGATTGGACAGGCCAAGCCCAGAGATTGTACCCAGGAATATTTCAACAAGAGGATGCAGAAAAACCAGCTCCAGACAGAAGACACCATGAATCACTGCTTTATTGACTATGTCATCACAGGTTGATGGGTGTTCGCTTGTGTTTCCTGTACAGGGCCGAGGCCAGCAATGAAGCAGAGATCAGACAGACCACCGTCACAGTCAGGGTCACCAACACAACCAACTCCACACCTACAGAACAAGGAGAAACCAATGGTTACTGAGAGAAACAGGGACAGAAAGGGAAACTAGCAGGCAGGCAGCTCCCCACCTGGAGACCTCTCCTGTATCCTTCCTTCAACCTCAGGCAGGGGCTCAGTTGCCAGGTTGGTCAGCCCAGTATCCAGGATGATCAGGGGGCCAAGTGAGGCCTCCCCTTCCCACTTCAATCCAGCTTCACTCTCTGCAAGATCAAACATTTCAGTCAGGGAGATGGAGATGGGAGGATCCACAACATCAAGATGGTCAATGTCCTACCAGCTTCAGGACCAAGGTCTCTCCTTCCTCTGGAGGGGAACAGGATCTCCCTTGTGCTCCCACAGTTCCCCACATGGCAACAGGCACAAATGTCACTGTCAGATTCCTCCAATGGGGTCCAGCTAAACAAGAGAACCAGCCCATCAACCACATGGTGCATCACCTCTCCCAACAACAACATCCCTGAGGGACAGAGAGAGGGAACTTACATATTCTGCAGCTTCTGTAAAGTACAAGCTTTGTTCCTGGAATCTCCCTGATCCACTGCAGCAAATTTCAGGTGACAGGTGATGAAAATCTGAGGGACACATTCAGAACAAGTCAGCATTTAGTGACTCCCTCCCACTATGGAGAAGCCAATCAGCAGCTTCCTCTTACCAAGGAATGCTCATCGCCATAGAAACGAAAGGCATCCAGGTCAAACCTGAGCTTGTCTGGCTCCCGCCCGTCTCCCAGCAACACAAAGGATGAAAAGGAGTCCTCAGCTATGCTGTCCAGGAGGCAACTGCAGATGGACAAAGGGCCGTGAAGTGAAGGAGGGAAGCCATTGAGATGGGAACAGTTGGAGATAGCAGAGAGCTCCTTACCCATTGTAGTCAATGATCCTGTATCTCAGGGTGGAGTCCTTGTCTGGGCTCAGTGTAGCTACACAGCGATCAATGTACAGCTTCAGGGGCACGTGATGGACCATTGAAACAGACGCCTCAATGTGAATGAGGTCTCCCAGAGAGTAGACAGTGGAAGGGCGCTCTGTAAGCCAGTCACCTGAAGTACAGGAGGACAAGGGTTGGAGACAGTGAATGTAACTCGCAGTGAGTGACACCAGGAGATCCCTCCCCAGTCACCCATCACATACCATTCATTAGACGCAGGGAGAATGATAGATGGCCTTCTCCAGACCTGGTGGAGCTGAATGGGATCCAGGTGGGATTGATGGGGTTACTGCTCACATTGCCCTTCCTGGGGAGAGACAGCGCAGACATTTTAGGCCAGGGTCAGACAACAGCAGCAGCTGGGGATCATATTGACCATCGAGTAAAGATTCTCACCTCAAATAACGACACTCAATGGGAACAACAGCCCCATTGGTTCTCACAATGACAGAACCAGGATAGTTTGGGGTGTGGGTCAGGTGGGTGGTGTAGATCAGGAAATCCCCAGTGATCTGAAAGACACCAGGTTAAGGAATGAGAAACTGATCTGAATGAAGAAAGATCTACACAGGGTTCACAACATCACATGGCAACAATTCTTTGCAGAGTGTGACAGACTCTAGATCTGGAGTGACCACAACTGGAATACAATAGGTCATAGGTCAGTGGTTAGTGGTTAGTCTTTTAGGATCAATGCAAGATGGTATTGCATCATTCCAAAAATCAGGAATTATTGGAATTCCATATCCAAAGGCCAGGGAATGCTCAGTTGGTCAACAGGATTGGTTTTACGATCACAGCAGAATTACAGATAGATGGAACAGGAACATGGTGATCTTTATCTACAAGGTAAAACAGGAAGTCTTCAGATTATGGGAAGGGATTCCTAACAAAGTTAGTGAAACATCAGCTTTAGTGAGAAGCAAAAACCAAGTTCAAAAGCATGAATTAACCAGAATGGAACCAAAACAGTTTTACCAACAGGTCAGATATAGAGCTCAAGGACTAGACAAGTCAATTTATTCCCAACAGTCCCACAATTGGGATGAAACTAGACTAAGTGAGTCAAATAAACCCACTCGGAGGATAATAGACTGCTCACCACAAAACTAAGCACATCATTCTGCTACAACAAGACAGCAGTTTTTTTTCAGATTTCACTATCGAAAAGTGTCATGCTGGAAAGCACTGATAGAAAGAGCAGTGTTTTGTTCACATTCAGGAATAAGTTCAAATCATTCACTCCTCCATATTATAGCTAATTCATTAGCTATAAAACATTAACAGAACCACCCATATAATCCAAAGCTTCTAAACCAATGAGAACAGCAGCATATGCTTAGAGATAAGACCAGGTAAGGCCCAGTCTAATCCAGTATAGGAAGCTAGCAGGAGACAGACCCTCAATAAGTCAATGTTCCTCAATGTAACCCTAACTAGAATAAGCTACAACCCAAGCTTCCTGCAAGTGTGGAGAACTCCCATTACCTGCAATCTGCTGCCACACTCATGCAGCCCATAGTCAAAGAGGACAGTGTGGTTCTCAGGGTAGACCCTGGTTGGCTGACAACCTACAGTCCCCAGGGTAAGGTCAGCAGCTTTAATCAGGTGCCCAGTTCCAAATAAATCCAGCTGGGCCTTGACCAGCAGGTTGTGCTCTCCACACTGCACCATCACAGTCTGTAGAGGGGACACACTCACAACCTCAGACACTGGGAACCTAGAACCCCCATGAGAAGGGACTCTCTCAGGAACAGGGCTGGCTCTCACAATTCCCCATGGAAACCTCTGGTTCAAAAACTGCTGCCATGTGTCAGAGCAACAGACAGCTCCAACTAACATTAACACAGGGAACAAACCCCTCATTACAAAATCACCCATGATCCCAAACAACTCAACCATCCCCACATTCCCCAACCAGCTCCTTTTATACACACAACCCACACTCACCTGATACCAATATGACCAGGAGCAGCAGCATTGAACCAATCGACCAGCCCCAATCTCGACAATCTCCACCAATGACTGAACTCATGGCTTTGTTCTCAGGAGGATCGATTACATTTGGGCCAATAGGAGTGGCTGTGAGTTGCTGTGCTGTCACCTGACTGAATTCAGCTCCACAAGATCTCATCAGGAAATCCCCATGACTACAATCATCAAAGGTAGCTCGTTGAGCCTGGAGAGGGTCTGCTGTATTCTGCCCATCCTAACCTGGGCAGTCTGACAGTGAGAACCATGGAGAGATTGTGTGGGAATTAGAAACAAGGTTTGAGCAGAATGAAGGGATTTGTCTTGTACTGTACCTATCCTTGGGAGTATATGTTGGAAGAAGCTTTATTCTGTATCTAAACCTGTCCTTGGCTGGGGCACTGGAGGGAGAACCTAACTTTCAGTTCACTTTTAATTCATAGAGTAGAGGCAGTTTTACTCTGTATTTCACGTTGTGCTGTCTCTGTCCTGGGGACAACTTTCCTTCCAGTTTTCAAGAGTGGAGGAAGCTTTTGTTTCAGTTGTAAAGAGTAGGATCTTTTACTTTGTTTCTAACTCTGTGATGTTTCTGCTTTGTTAGTGTTTGCTGTAAACAGTGTAGCTTTACATTTAGTTTACAAGTGTAGAAGCAGCTTTACGTTCAGTGTAAATGAGCGGGGGAAGTTGTATTCTGTATCTAATCCCACGCTGACCTTGCTTTTGGGAGAGGACTGAAGATGCTGGAGGTGAGAGTCGTAAAGTGTGGTAAAGCACAGCAGGTTATGCAAAATCCAAGGAGCAAGTGAGTCGGTGTTTCAGGCATCAGCCTGTCATCAGGAATGTGGGTTGGGAAAGGGGGGCTGAGTGATTAATAGGAGGGTAGGTGTGGGGGTGTGGTGAGCGAAGGTAGGTGGGATGGCAGTAGGTCAATGCAGGTCAGGGGTGTTGAGGGAGCTTTCCATTCATTTTAAAAAGGAAGATTGAGCTTTACTTTCAGTTTCAAAGAGTAGATAGTGTCTTATTTGTAAGAATCTCATTGCATCATGTCCCTGTTCTGGGAGTGTTTGATATGTACAGTGTTGAGGTAGGTTCACTTTCAGCTTAAAAGAGAACAGGGAGCTTTATACATTATCAATCTGTAGCTGTCCCTGTTTGATGGGGACAGGGTAGGGGGAGTTTTTGCTTCAGTGTAAAAGTGTAGAGGGACCATTCCTTTCAGTATAAAGGAGCCTCAGTCTGTATCTGAGCCTGATCTGTACCTTCCTGTGGGAGTGTTGATCGGGACAGGATTGAGGTCTATGGCCTCCAGCTGTGCTGGGATAAAGCTCAGTGTAAACTCGAGGAAAAGCACCTCTTTCACTGAGTCACTTTGCAGCTTTTCACACAACACGGTGTTCAACAAATCCAGGAACATCTCCTCAGCCCCATTTTGCTTAATTTCTTCCTGTAAGTTTTGGTTCAAACTCCTTTTCCTCTGGATGTTATTGTGCTCATTGTCCTTCCATTCACATCCCCTTGGGGGCTCCTCTCTTGGTTGGTTACTGCCTGCTTATTTTTTTGGTTTCTGGGTGGATGTGGGCAGTGCTGGCCATGCCAACATTTCCTGACCAACCCCCAGCGAGGAGGAGAAAGTGAGGACTGCAGATGCTGGAGATCAGAGCTGAAAATGTGTTGCTGGAAAATCCCCAGCTATCCTGGAGAAGGTGTTAGGGAGAGTGGTACAGGAATGTGTGAACCCAGTTTCAGCGACGTTCCAACTGTGTAACATGGGAGGAAGGTGTGAACTTTCTGGGTGCGAGCGGTCGCAGGTTTGGAAGTTGCTGTTGGAGGAGCCTTGGTAAATTGCTGCAGTGTATGTTATAGACCACACACAATCCGTCAGTGTCGACCAATGTTGGAGTGAGGGAATGTTGATGGTGGCGAATTAGACAATGTAGTTTCTATCGATTTCAGTAAGGCCTGAGACAAGGTCCCACACGGGAAGCTAATAAAGATAAAATCCCATTGGATCCAGGGTACATTCGGAAGTTAGATCCAGAACTGTCTTTGAGCAGGAGACAGAGGGTTGTTGTAGAGGTTTATCTGTGTGACTGGAGCAGCGGTGTACCGCTTGGATTGGTGCTGGGTCCCACGCTGTTTGTCATCTCCATAAATGATGTCCGAGAGAGCGGGGGAGGATGATCAGTTAATTTGTGGGTGACACAATGATTGGCCGGGTGGTTGACAATGCAGAGGGATGTGTTATGTTGTAGGAGAATACAAATGGATTGGTCCAATGGCCGCATCAGTGAGAGGTGCAAATTGGCTTAGGGATGAGGAAACTAGAGAAGGGAATATGTGGTGAAGAGTGGTGTGGGAAGGGAAGGAGGGGTTCCATTTCATGGGGTAGGGATCTGTATAGCAGGGACGGTCTCCACCTAAACTGATGAAGTTTATCATTCCTGATGAAGAGCTTATGCTCAATACATCGACTCTTCTGCTCCTTGGATGCTGCCTGCTGTGCTTTTCCAGCACCACACTGTTTGTCTCTGCTTTCCAGTTTCTGCTGTCTTCTCCTTCTCCCCCTTAACTACAAGGCAGACCATGAAAGAAGGAAAAAGGAAGGATAACTCTGGAGACGTTATTAAAGATGTTGGAAATCATGAAGGTATGAAAACTAGCATAAGGACACTTTAGCTAAATGTTCGTAGCATCTGTAACAAGGTCGTTCAGTTAATGGCACAAATCATCGCAAATGAATATGATTTAGTAGCAATAATGGAGACATGGTTACAGGATGGTCATAGAACATAGATCAGTACAGCACAGTACAGGCCCTTCAGTCCTCGATGTTGTGCCGACCTGGAAGATCAAACTAACCTACATTCCCTTCATTCCACTATTATCTATGTGCCTATCCAAGAGTCGCTTAGATGTCCCGAATGTATCTGACACGACTACCACTGCTGGCAGTGCATTCTACACACACACCACTCTCTGTGTAAAGAACCTACCTCTGACATCTCCTCTAAACCTTCCTCCAATCACCTTAAAATTATGTCCTTCATGATAGTCATTTCCGCTCTAGAAAAAAGTCTTGTTCTATTCACTCTATCTATACCTCTCATCATCTTGTACACCTCTGTCAAGTCATCTCTCATCCTTCTTTGCTCCAATGAGGAAAAACCCTCGCTCCCTCAACCTTTCTTCATAAGACATGCTCTCCAGTCCAGGCAGCATCCTGGTAAATCTTCTCTGCACTCTCTATAAAGCTTCCGATAACGAGGCGACCAGAACTGAACACAATATTCCAAGTGTGGTCTAACCAGGGCTCTACAGAGCTGCAGCACAACTTTACAGCTCTTAAACTTAATTCCCCTGCTAATGAAAGGCAACATACCGTGTAACTTCTTAACAACCCTATCAATTTGGGTGACAAATTTGAGGGATCTATGGACATGGACCCCCAGATTCCTCTGTTCCTCTATACTACCAAGAATCCTGTCTTTAATCCTGTATTTTGTATTCAAATTCAAACTTCCAAAATGAATCATTTCACAGTTTTTCAGGTTGAACTCCATCTGCCACTTCTCAGCCCAGCTCTGCATCCTGTCAATGTCCCGTTGCAACTACACCAGCCCTCCAAACTATCAACCACTCCACCAACGGTCATGCCATTGTCAAACTTATTAACGCACCCTTCTACTTCCTCACCAAGTCATTTCTAAAAATCACAAAGAGCAGAAGTCCCAGAACAGATCCCTGTGGAACACCACTGGTCACCGAGCTCCAGGCTGAATACTTTCCATCTACTACCACCCTCTGTCCTCTATTGGCCAGCCAATTCTGTGTCCAGACAGGAGATATCCCTGTATCCTATGCCTCCTTACTTTCTGAATGCCCCTACCATGAGGTACCTTATCAAATGCTTTGCTAAAATCCATTTACATCATATCCATTACTCTACCTTCATCAATGTGTTTTGTCATATCCTTCAACAAAGCTTGTGAGGCATGACCCACCACTCACAAAGCCGTGCTATCTCTAATGAAACTATGGTTTTCCAAGTCATCATCTGTCCTGTCTCTCAGAATCTCTCCAATAATTTGCCCACTACAGACATAAGACTGACTGGTCTGTAATTCCCAGAATTATCCCTATTCGCTTTTGTAAACAAGGGAATAACATTTGCCACCCTCCAATCATCTGCTACTACACCAGTGGACAGTGAGGACATAGATCATCGCCAAAGGCACAGCAATCTCTTCCCTTGCACCCTGTAGTAATCTTAGGTATATCCCATCTGGCCCATCTTTTCAGCACATCCTCTTTCTTACCATCAACCTGTTGAAGCATATCAGCCTGCTTTACGCTGTCCTCACAAAGGTAAAAGTCCCTCTCAGTAGTGATTACTGAAGCAAAGTAATCATGAAGGACCTCCCCTACCTCCTCCGACTCCAGGCACAAGGTCCCTCCACTATCCCTGATCTACTTTGACTCTGGCCATCCTCTTGTTCCTCACATAAGTGTAGAATTCCTTAGAGTTTTCCTTAATCCAACCGCTAAAGCATTTTCATGCCCCCATCTAGCTCTCATAAGTCCATTCTTCAGTTCTTTCCTGGCTATCTCGTAACTCTCTGGAGCCCTGTCTGATCCTTGCCTCCTCAACCTTAAGTAAGCTTCATTATTTCTCTCAATTAGATCTTCCACATTTCTTGTCATCCAAGGTTCCTTCACCCTACCATCCCTTTCTTGCCTCAGTGGGACAAACCTGTCCAGCATTATCAGCAAGTGCTCCCTAAACAACTTCCACATTTCTGTTGCGCATTTTTCTGTTCCCAATTTAGACACAGCAGTTCCAGGGTAATAGTGCTGTAATTCCCCCTCTCCTAGTTAAATACTTTCCCAAACCATCTACTCCTATCCCTCTCCATGACGATAGTAAAAGTTTCTCACTATCATCGAAATGCTCTCCCACCAAGTCATGAGTGGGAGTTAAACATCCCGGGGTATCAGGCTATTCGGAAGGACTGACAGACAGACAGGAAGGTAAGGGAGGTGATGCCGCTCCTGATATCCAAGGACGACATCTGGGTGTTGCTGAGAGATGATATTGGTTCCATGGAGAATTCAAGGAAGGAAAAAGTCACTGATAGGTGTAGTCTATAGGCTACCCAAATTGTACATCACATTGTAATGGATTTAGTAAGGGGAGGTTGTGCCTGACAAACCTGTTGGAGTTCTTTGAAGAGGTGACAAGTAGGTTAGACCAGGGAAACCCAGTGGATGTGGTCTACCTAGACTTCCAAAAGGCCTTTGATAAGGTGCCACACCGGAGACTGCTGAGCAAGGTGAGGGCCCATGGTGTTCGAGGTGAGTTACTGGTATGGATTGAGGATTGGCTGTCTGACAGAAGTTGGGATAAAAGGTTCTTTTTTGGAATGGCAGCCGGTGACAAGCGGTGTCCCGCAGAGTACAGTGTTGGGGCCGCAGCTGTTCACATTATATATTAATGATCTGGATGAACAGACTGGGGGCATTCTAGTGAAGTTTGCCGATGATACAAAGTTAGGTGGACAGGCAGGTAGTACTGAGGAAGTGGGGAGGCTGCAGAAGGATCTAGACAGTTTGGAGGAGTGGTTCAGGAAATGGTTGATGGAATTCAATGTGAGCAAATGCGAGGTCTTGCACTTTGGGGAAAAAGAATAGAAGCATGGATTACTTTCTAAACGGTGAGAAAATTCGTAAAGCCAAAGTACAGAGGGATCTGGGAGTGCTAGTCGAGGATTCTCTAAAGGTAAACATGCAGGTTGAGTCCGTGATTAAGAAAGCGAATGCAATGTTGTCAATTATCTCAAGAGGGTTGGAATATAAAAGCACTGTTGTGCTACTGAGACTTTATAAAGCTCTGGTTAGGCCCCATTTGGAGTACTGTGTCCAGTTTTGGTCCCCACACCTCAGGAAGGACATACAGGCACTGGAGCATGTCCAGCGGAGATTCACACGGATGATCCCTGGAATGGTAGGTCTAACATACGAAGAACGGCTGAGGATCCTGGGATTGTATTCATTGGAGTTTAGAAGATTACGGGGAGATCTAATAGAAACTTACAAGATAATACATGGCTTGGAGAGGGTCGACGCTAGGAAATTGTTTCCGTTAGGTGAGGAGACTAGGACCCGTGGACACAGCCTTAGAATTAGAGGGGGTAAATTCAGAACAGAAATGTGGAGACATTTCTTCAGCCAGAGTGTGGAATTCATTGCCACAGAGTGCAGTGGAGGCTGGGACGCTAAATGTCTTCAAGGCAGAAATTGATAAATTCTTGATGTCACAAGGAATTAAGGGCTACGGGGAGAATGCGGGTAAGTGGAGTTGAAATGCCCATCAGCCATGATTGAATGGCGGAGTGGAGTTGATGGGCCGAATGGCCTTACTTCCGCTCATATGTCTTATGGTCTTATGGTCTAATGGGACTGAGGACGGAGCAAGCTATTCAAAGTTTGTGCGAAGATTTGTAGCTCGGGTGCTCGTTGTTGTGGTTCAGTTCGCCGAGCTGGAAGTTTTTGTTGCAAACGTTTCGTCCCCTGGCTAGGCGACATCATCAGTGCTTTTATGAGTCCTAAGGGTCGCAGTAGTCTGGCTGTCAGTTCTGAGATGCTCCTGATGTATGGTAGTGTGGCTAGTCCTTTTAGTTGTGGTATGTCCTCGTTCCGTGGTCTTTCTCTTAGGCATCTGTTGATGAAGTTGCGCGGGTATCCGTTTTTGGCGAATACCTTGTATAGGTGTTCCTCTTCTTTTTGCAGTTCTGGTGTACTGCAGTGTGTTGTGGCCCTTTTGAATAGTGTCCTGATGCACTATAAACACCGGAGGAAACATCAAAGAAGCGCTTCGCAGGAGGCTCCCAGGCACTGATGATGTGCCTAGCCAGGGGACGAAACGTTTGCAACAAAAACTTCCAGCTCAGTGAACAGAACCACAACAACGAGCACCCGAGCTACAAATCTTCGCACAAACTTTGAACACTTACGGGCGAGAGACGCTGAGACAAGCCAGGAAATGGGAATCCTGCGCTCACCGACTAAGCGCCATATACGAACAACTCCGGTTCCTACACGAATGCCGAAAGAATCGAATCCTTCCACAATGTGTCAGATACAGACCGCCAGTCAACAACCCACAAGCCAGGGAAACAGCCAAGCAGAACGGATTCAGGATGATCCAGGTAATGATCACAGACGCGCACAACCGACTCCACAAGTACAAACAATAAATTGCGCGCCAAAAGTCGTTAATTTCAAAAACCACGAATCGTGAATGGACCCGGACCATAGAACAGGCTGTCACCATAGGACAGAACAGGACAGCACACCACAAAAAACGGCACTAAAAGAAAAAATGGCCAAACTAACACACAACAAAGAGGACACTACAACACACACCTGGGTTAAAAACTTCTCCCACAGACACGGAAAGAACAATACTGGCCAAGGGACTCGACTACAACCACAGGGACACCAAGACAGCAGACTTCCTAGCAGCACTAGGATGCACACTCAAGAGCAATGGACTGACAGAAGAGACACAACAAACAGTGAGACAAACTGTCGTACCAATGATAATAAGGAAAAAACAAACACATAACCTCAACACCAAGGAGAGGGAAGCACTGAAATCACTAAGAAACGATAAGAACATAATCATACTACCAGCAGATAAAGGCAGAATGACGGTCATCCTAGATAAATCTGATTACATCCAAAAAGCACAACTACTTGCAGATATCAACACCTACCAAATGAAGGAATTTGACCCCACACCACAACTCACCAATAGGATAAATAACACACTAAGGAATCTACAAAAAAACGGACAGATAACCAGAGCTGACCTACAAAGAATGAAACCGGAAAGCAACAACACCCCCAGATTCTATGGATTACCTAAAGTACACAAACCAGACATCCCACTCAGACCCATAGCATCACTACCAGGGACACCATCATACAAACTGGCCAAAGAACTACAACAGAAACTGAAACACCTGGTCAGCGGATTCAAACACTCTATACAATCAACACAGGAATTCTTGGACATCATCAGAAATATACACATTGACAAAGAAGAAACCATGATATAATTCGACGTGACGGCACTGCTCACTTCGATTGACAAAACCCTAGCTAGAGAAACAATAGCCAACCTACTGGACATACAGAACAGAAATCAGGATGCTGAACCTATCAACAAAGACGGCATACTTAAACTACTGGACTTGTGCCTCACAACACACTTCACATTCAACAACCAGATTTACGAACAAATCAACGGAACACCCATGGGATCACCAATCTCTGGACTCATGGCAGAGGCAGTTATGCAAAGGTTAGAACAAACAGTCCTACCACAAATTTAACCCAAACTCTGGGTCAGCTATGTCTGACACGTTTGTAATCATTAAAAACACGGAAATAGAAAAAACACACCGGATCATCAACGCCACACTCACAGGAATCCGATTCACGAGAGAAGAAGAAAAGGATAGCCAACTCCCATTCCTAGACGTGATGGTACAGAGAACACCGAACGGAGAATTCACCACAAGGGTATACAGGAAAGCCACACACACAGACCAAGTCCTGAACTATGAAAGTCACCACCCCAACACACACAAACGAAGCTGCATCAGGACACTATTCAAAAGGGCCACAACACACTGCAGTACACCAGAACTGCAAAAAGAAGAAGAGGAACACCTATACAAGGTATTCGCCAAAAACGGATACCCGCGCAACTTCATCAACAGATGCCTAAGAGAAAGACCACGGAACGAGGACATACCACAACCAAAAGGACTACCATACATCAGGAGCATCTCAGAACTGACAGCCAGACTACTGCGACCCCTAGGACTCATAACGGCACACAAACCAACAGCCACGCTCAGACAACAACTCACCAGGATGAAGGACCCGATACCCAACATGAGCAAAACTAATGTAGTGTACAAAATACCATGCAAGGACTGCACAAAACACTATATAGGACAAACCGGAAGACAGCTAACAATCCGCATACATGAACATCAAGTAGCCACGAAACGACACGACCCGCTATCCTTAGTAGCCACACACGCAGACAACAAGCAACATGACTGGGACAACACTACTATCATAGGGCAAGCCAGACAGAGAACAGCCAGGGAATTCCTAGAGGCATGGCATTCATCCAAAAACTCCATCAACAAACACATCGACCTGGACCCAATATACCAACCGCTACAGCGGACAGCTGAAACTGACAACCGGAAGCGGCAGGGACAGACCGCTATAAACACCGGAGGAAACATCAAAGAAGTGCTTCGCAGGAGGCTCCCAAGCACTGATGATGTCGCCTAGCCAGGGGACGAAACGTTTGCAACAAAAACTTCCAGCTTGGCGAACAGAACCACAACAGCAAGCTATCCTCAATCAGGTCCTGTGTAATGAGACGGGAATAATTAATGACTTCATATTTTGGAATCTTCTTGGAAGGAACAATCACAGTTTGGTTGAATTTAGAATAAAGCTGGAGAGCGTGAAGGTAAAATCCGATACCAGAGCCCTGTGCTTAAACACAGGAGACCTCAATAGGATGTGGGAGGATTTGGCTAAAGTAGACTGGAACCAAAGACCTTATGGTGGCACAGTCAACGAGCAATGGAGGACTTTCAAAGCAATATTTCAATGTGCTCAGCAATAGTATATTCCAGTGAAAAGAAAGGATTGTAAGAAAAGGGGTAATGTGCCAAGGGAGGCTATCAAATCAAATGAGAAGTCATGGGAAAGCACAACATTGGGAAAGTTTTAAAGGTCAACAGAAAGCCACAAATAGAGCTATAAAGAAAAGTAAGATAGTCTATGAGAGGAATAAAAAACTAGCCCAGAATATAAAGACAGATTGCTAAGGTTTCTATAAATGTATGGAATGGAAAAAGAATGGCTAAAGTAAACATTGGTGTCCTAGAGGATGAGAAGGGGAATTTAGTCATGGGATATGATGAAATGGCTGAGGCATTGAACAAGGTTTTGGGTGTCAGCCTTCACAGTGAAGGACATGAATAACATGCCAGTAATTGACAGAGAGACAAAAGTAGGGTAGGACCTGGAAACAATCATGATCAGGGAAGAGGTATCTTCGGGCAAGCTCATTGAGCTAAGACGACAAGTCTCCTGGCCCTGATGGAAGGCATCGCAGGGGGCTAAAGGAGATGGCAGGAGGAAGAGCAAGTGCACTTGTGGGAATGTTCCAAAACTTGCTGTACTCTGGGGCAGTTCCAGCAGATTGGAAAACAGTAAATGTTTCAACAGGGCAGTAGACAAGATGGGGAATTGTAGACTGGTTGGCCTAACCTCTGTAGTGGGGAAGATGCTTGAGTCTGTTATGAAGGAAGGAATAGTAAGGCATCAAGATAGAAATTGTCCCATTGTGCAGATGCAGCGTGAGTTCATGAAGGGCAGGTCACTCCTAACTCATCTTTTGGAATTTTATGAAACCATGATGAGCACGGTGGACCACAGGGAGCCAGTGGGTTTCCAAAAGGTCTTCATCAAGGTGCTGCACGAGAGGCTGCTGCCTAAGATAAAGATGCATGGCATTACGGATAAAGTATTAATATGGATACAGGATTGGTTGACTAACAGGAAGCAAAACGTGGGGATGTGTGCGCTATTTTGGTTAGCAAACAATCCCTCGCGCTGTGCCTTAGGGATCGTTGTTGGTGCCACAATTATTCACAATTTACACAGATGATTTTGAATTGGGATCGAGGTGCATTGTGTCAAAGTTTGCAAATGACACAAAGATGCAAAGTGTGTGGAGGACTGTGAATTTTAGAGGAACCTAGATACTTACAGTGAGGGGCAAAGGTCTGGCAAATGGAATATAATGTTAATAAGTGTGAAGTCATCCATTTTGATAGGAGTAACAGTAAAAAGGACGAATACTTGAATGGTAAAAAGTTGCAGCATGCTGCCATGCAGAGGGACCTGGGTGTCCTTGAGCATGAATCCCAAGTTGGTCTGCAGGTACAGCAGGTCATTAAGAAGGCAAATGGAAAATTGTCCTTTTATTGCTAAAGGGATTGTGTTTAAAAGCAGGGAGATTATATTGTGGCAGCACAGGGTGCTGGTGGGGCCATAGCTGGAGTACCGCGTGCAGTTTTGGTCTTCCTTGAGAAAGGATGTACTGGCACTAGAGAGGACGCAGAGGCGGTTCACTGGGTGGGTTCCAGCATTGAGAGAGATGGCTTATGAGGAGAGACGGAGTAGACTGGGATTATATTCATTGGAATTCAGAGGAACGAGGGATGATCTTAGAGAAACATATAAAATGATGACAGGAATAGATGTGATAGACATAGACATAGAGAGGATGTTTCCACTGGCAGGTGAAACTCGGACAGGTGGGTATAGCTCAATTAGAAGGAACAGATTTCAGACGGAATTGAGAAGGAACATCTTCACACAGAGGGTTGTGAATCTATGGAGTTCCCTGCCCCAATGAAGTTCGTTGATGTTACTTCAGTAAGTGTTTCTAAGGCTAAGATATGTTCTCTTTTTGAACAATAAAAGAATTAACGGTTAGAGTGAGAGGACGGGTAAGTGGAGCTAAGGCCACAAAAAGATCAGCCAGATGGCCTACTACTGCTCCTCGTTCTTATTCTGTCCCTGAGAAATGTGAAGGGATGCACTTTCGAGGGAACAAAGAAGAAAAGGAAGTACTCAATGAATGGCAGGACACTAGGAAGCTCAGGAACCGAGGGATCTTGGGATACTATTCCACAGACCCCTGAAGGTGCCTGGATGGGTTTACAGAGGAGTTAAAATGACCTGTTGATGCTTGCCTGTGTCAGTTCAAGTATAAACTGTAAGAACAGGGAGGTCATGTTGAAGCTGTACAGATCTTTGATTAGAGGACACAGCTGTAGTACTGTGTGCAGTTCTGGTCACCCCACAACAGGAAGGGTGTGGTTATACTGGAGAGGGTACAGAGGAGATTCACCCGAATGTTGTCTGGGATTGAACATTGCAGCTACGAGGAGACCTTGGATAAGCTCGGAAGGTTGTTCTCTTGGAGCAGAGAGATTGAGAGGAGATTTGGTGGAGGTGTATAAGATTAGGGACCAGGTGAATAGAAAGCAGCTGTTAGAAAATAGACAATAGGTGCAGGAGTAGGCCATTCTGCCCTTCGAGCCTGCACCGCCATTCAATATAATCATGGCTGATCATTCCTAATCAGTATCCTGTTCCTGCCTTATCTCCATATCCCTTGATTCCACTATCCTTGAGAGCTCTATCCAACTCTTTCTTAAATGAATGCAGAGAGTGGGCCTCCACTGCCCTCTGGGGCAGAGCATTCCACACAGCCACCACTCTCTGGGTGAAGAAGTTTCTCCTTGTCTTTGTCCTAAATCGTCTACCCCGTATGTTTAAGCTGTTTCCTCTGGTTCGGCACTCACCCATCAGCAGAAACACGTTTCCTGCCTCCAGAGTGTCCAATTCTTTGATAATCTAAAACGTCTCAATCAGATCCCCACTCAGTCTTCTAAACTCAAAGGTATACAAGCCCAGTCGCTCCATTCTTTCAGTGTAAGGTAGTCCCGCCATTCCAGGAATTGACCTCGTGAATCTATGCTGCACTCCCTCAATCGCTAGAATGTCTTTCCTCAAATTTGGAGACCAGGACTGCACACAGTACTCCAGGAGTGGTCTCACCAGGGCCCTGTACAGCTGCAGAAGAACCTCTTTGCTTCTATACTCAATCCCTCTTGTTATGAAGGGCAGCATGCTATTAGCCTTCTTCACTACCTGCTGTACCTGCATGCTTGCCTTCATTGACTGGTGTACAAGAACACCCAGATCTCTGTACTGCCCCTTTAACTAAATTGATTCCATTGAGGTAGTAATCTGCCGTCCTGTTCTTGCCACCAAAGTGGATAACCTTACATTTATCCCACATTAAACTGCATCTGCCATGCATCTGACCACTCGCCTAACTTGCCCAGGTCACCCTGTAATCTCCTAACATCCTCATCACATTTCACCCTGCCACCCAGCTTAGTATCATCAGCAAATTTGCTAATGTTATTGCTAATACCATCTTCTATATCATTAACAGATTGTAAAAAGCTGCGGTCCCAGGACTGATCCCTGCGGTACCCCACTGGTCACTGCCTGCCATTCCGAAATGGAGCCGTTTATCACTCCTCTTTGTTTCCTATCAGCCAACCAACTTTCAATCCAAGTTAGTACAATGTAGACAACTCCCTCCTAACTGTAGCACACTGTGTGCTGCCATCTTTGTGTGGGACAGGACACCCCCAGGGATGGTGACTGTGGTCTTTGGGACATTCTGTGTAATGTACAATGCTGTAATTATGGCAGGGTTACCCTGGGCTTGTATGATAGCACTGGCCCTGAGATGGTGCAAAGGAGAACCTTGCAGGGCTGCCTGCACTGTTTGTTTATGGTTACTGGGGTAAGGCCACGTTTCCCAGCCAGTTTTATTCACAGCTTTTAAGCTGTTGGATACACCTCAGCTGCGTGCTCACTCATTTCAGTGGGTTAAATACAACCCCATTGCTGTAGGCCTGGAGTCACATGTAGGCCAGACTCAGCAAGAATGGCAGATTTCCTGTCCCAAAGTACATTCATGATCCAAATACATTTTAAACTACCAAAACAGATTCCAGGATCCTGTTCCCATTAGACAGATGGCTACTGGAGTTCCCCTTCCACCTTCATTGGTGCTAATACTCATCAGGTTCTCTCCAAGTCTGACAACAAACTCCCTCAAATCAGGTTTCTATCCCTGCCAATGAGCAACACAGCAATGGCCTTCAGTGTGATTGGCCTAACCCAGTGCCCATCCTCTGAAGGCTGTGGACAGTTTCTATGCAGTTGACCACAGCTTGCTCCATCGCCTGGCATGGCCTTGGTGATGGCACTAACCTCATCTGGTTCCCAGGCTTACCAAGCCAGTCATTGGTTGAGAACCCATTGCAGCACCTCTCCTTGTAATTCATTCACATGCCATCACTGGCGAGGCCAGTATTTATTGCCCATCCCGACTTATCCAGAGGGTAGTAAAGGTTCTGCTTCATTTCAGTGGGTCTCATGTAGGCCCGACCAGTTCAGGACAGTAGTTACTTTCCCTAAAAAAGGATCATTAGTGAGTCAGATGGGTTTCTTCAACAATCAATGGGCTCATACTCATCATTAGGCTCATAATTCCCGATTTGTTTTAATGGATTCAGATTGCATCATCTGCTGTGTGGCAGGATTCAAACTGCGGTCCACAGAGAGTTACCCAGGGCTCTGGATTCACAGGCCAGCAATAATATCGCTGGGTCCTCACCACACCCATGGTCTGCTCCATTCTCCACTGATTCTACAACCACTTTAACCACAAACCATTCCATCCTAATGCTTCTGACATTCCCTGCCCACACCCAGCTCGCTTACCGTCCCTCAGCAATCAGGCTGTGTATCTGACACCCAGCACCAAGGACAAATGAGTGTCTGAAGCCTTCTCCATATTGAGTTCAATCTCTACAGCAATCCATTTTCCCCCAGTGGATGAATACACTCCCTCAATAAACTCCAAGTTGAAATAACCCACCAGAAAACAGCTTGTTTGAGAGGGGTCAGGACAGTCGGAAATTCACTTGGGGAATACAAGACTGGTCCACCCGTCCTGCAGGATTTAACACATTTGATCTTTGGACTGTACGTTTCAGAATTTACTGAGCCACAGCATTGTGGTTTATGGGCATGAAGGGACCATTTGGCCCCTCATACCTGTTTAACTAGCCCCTCAGTTTGAGAAACCCAATATGGATGTCAGAGATCTGAAACTCGCAAAATGCTGGAAAAGCTCAGGTCTGGCAGCAGCTGAGGAGAGAGAAACAGTTCATGCTGCAAATACAATTGGACACTTCTGAAGAGAGTGCCAGAAGACACTTGATACTTTGTCTTTCTCCCCCAGATGCTGTGAGGTTGACTGAGTTTCTCCAGCATGTTCTGTTTGCTTCACTGAGATTGATGGCTATGATTCCAATTGACACCATGTCCAGAGCCTGTTCAAAGAGCCAGGGATACAGAGTGAACCACCACGCTGATCAAATGCTCTCAGCCTGAAACCAGCAGGCAGCCAACTCCCCACCTGGAGACCTCTCCTGCATCCTTACCTCCACCTCAGGCAGGGGCTCAGTTGCCAGGTTGGTCAGCCCAGTATCCTGAATGATCAGGGGGCCAAGTGAGGCCTCCCCTTCCCACTTCAATCCAGCTTCACTCTCTGCAAGATCAAATATCCCAGTCGGGGAGAGATGGAGATGGAAGGATCCACAACATCAAGATGGTGAATGTCCTACCAGCTTCAGGACCAAGGTCTCTCCTTCCTCTGGAGGGGAACAGGATCTCCCTTGTGCTCCCACAGTTCCCCACATGGCAACAGGCACAAATGTCACTCTCAGATTCCTCCAATGGCGTCCAGCTCAACAAGAGAACCAGCCCATCAACCACATGGTGCATCATCTCTCCCAAAAACAACATCCCTGAGGGACAGAGAGGGAACTTACATATTCAGCAGCTTCCGGAAAGTACAAGCTTTGTTCCTGGAATCTCCCTGATCCAATGCAGCAACTTTCAGGTGACAGGTGATGAAAATCTGAGGGACACATTCAGAACAAGGCAGTATTTAGTGACTCCCTCCCACCATGGAGAAGCCAATCAGTAGCATCCTCTTGCCAAGGAATGCTCATCTCCATAGAAACCGAGGGCATCCAGGTCAAACCTGAGCTTGTCTGGCTCCCGGTAACACAAAGGTGGAAAAGGAGTCCCCAGCTTTGCTGTCCAGTAGGCAACTGCAGATGGACATAGGGCCGTGAAGTGAAGGAGGGAAGCCATTGAGATGGGAGCAGCTGGAGATAGCAGAGAGCTCCTTACCCATTGTAGTCAATGATCCTGTATCTCTGGGTGGAGTCCTTGTCTGGGCTCAGTGTAGCTACACAGCGATCAATGTACAGCTTCAGGGGCACGTGATTGACCATTGAAACAGACGCCTCAATGTGAATGAGGTCTCCCATGGAGTAGACAGTGGAAGGGCGCTGTGTAAGCCAGTCACCTGAAGTACAGGAGGACAAGGGTTGGAGACAGTGAGTGTAACTCGCAGTGAGTGACACCAGGAGACCACTCCCCAGTCACCCATCACGTACCATTCATTAGGCGCAGGGAGAATGACAGATGGCCTTCTCCAGACCTGGTGGAGCTGAATGGGATCCAGGTGGGATTGATGGGGTTACTGCTCACATTGCCCTTCCTGGGGAGAGACAGGGCAGACATTTTCGGCCAGGGTCAGACAACAGCAGCAGCTGGGGATCATATTGACAATCGAGTAAAGATTCTCACCTCAAATAACGACACTCAATGGGAACAACAGCCCCATTGGTTCTCACAATGACAGATCCAGGATAGTTTGGGGTGTGGGTCAGGTGGGTGGTGTAGATCAGGAAATCCCCAGTGATCTGAAAGATACCAGGTTAAGGAATGGGGAACTGATCTGAAATGAGAAGGATCTACACGGGGTTCACAATGACATCATCCCATTGCAACAATTCTTCAGGGAGTGTGACTGGCTCAGAGCCAGGAGACTTCTTCCTCCCAGAGCTGAGGAGTGTAGTATTAGAGGCAATAATCTCAAGGTTAGGGGTTAGTCATTTACCTCAGCATGGCGGTACAATGTCTCAGTGTGAGGGTTCTGGGTTCAATTTCACCCTCAGTCAACTGCCTGTGTGGAGCTTGCACATTTTCCCTGTGTATGTGTAGGTCCTCTCTGGGTGTTCTGCTTTTCTGGGAGCATCAGGGACTAGGGAGAGGAAGCAGTAGTAAGCGAAACTATTGAAACAGAACAGCTTTCATCCAGGAGCCTGGTTATTTCACTGAGAGTAAGTTGGACATCTTCCAGCTCAAGGCACTTCAACTCGCACCTCGTGCTTATTTGAGAAAGAACAACCCGTCAGAATTAAGGTGGACGGAGTGACCCCTCCATTCAAATGGATCTGTCCACGGGCAGTGGAGCTGAAGCACTGAAGAACTATACAAGAGGTTCAGAGGAATCCGAATGTTCCAGACCAATGGGGATGACAACACAAGGGTAGAGACAGAAAGCAGTTGAAGCAAGGTCCAAAAGACAATGTAAAGGTCATGTGGAGTTTGAGAAAGCTGGGGTCAGACCCTCCCCCACACAATATTCATGCCCATCCCAGCCAGGGTCACAGTGAGGAACAATCGCCAACCCAAGCTGACAGCAAGTGACGAGGACTCCCGTTACCTGCAATCTTCTGCCACATTGAAATGTGACTCATTGATCGAGGAGGGTGACTGGTGGGTCTGAACCCAGGAGTGTGACAGTGAGAAATACTGACAGATTGTCATAGGATGCAGTTTGGAGACCGGGTTTGGGCAGAACAAAGTGCGTGGTCCTCATATTTACATCATACTTCACCTCCTCTTGGGAATGTTTGGTTGGGACAGTCTAGTGAGACATTTGCCAGGTATTTTTTTAGAAAGATTAGATTCCCCTATAGTGTGGAAGCAGGCCCTTCGACACATCAAACCTGATTTTCCAAAGAGTAATCCACCCAGACTCATTTCCCTCTGACTAATGCGCCAAACACTACAGGCAACTTAGCATGGCCAAGTCACCTGACCTGCACATCTTTGGACTGTGGGTGGAAACTGGAGCATCCAGAGGAAATCACCACAGACAGAGCGAGAACCTGCAAACTCCACACAGCCAGTTGCCAGCAGCTGGGAACTAGCCTGGGTCCGTGGTGCTGCAAGGCAGCAGTGCTAACCATTACCCCATACTGTATCTGTCCTGGGAGAGTGTGACAGAAACAGATTTGAAGGATGTTGATATTCAATTTAAGGGTAGTAGCAACTTTACTGTCCACTTAGGTCTGGAGAGGACTTCACTGTATCTAACTCCATGCTGTCCTCCTTCTGGGAGGGTTTGATGGGGAGACTGTGAAGGTAACTTTACTCTGTATCTAATCTTATTCTCTCCGTGTTTGGGAATGTTTTATAGTGACAATGTGTAGAGGGCACTTTGCTTTCAGTTGACCTTTACCTCAAAGCAGCAGAGCAGGTTTAAATCTGTACTAAACCATGTGCTGTCACTCGCTGGGAGTATTTTATGGGGAGACACGATCAAGGGAATCTGTAACCATGGTTACAGTGACATTCCAAGTGTTGAGCTTGGAGGGAAGGTGTGAACTTTCTGGGAGGTGTTGGAGGAGCCTTGGTGAATTGCTGCAGTGTATCTTGTAGAAATCACAGGTAATGGAAGTAGGAAACCTCACTTGGATAAGTATGTGTATGAACACAAAGCTTCAGAACACTGGAAACCCTGGGCCTATAAGTGGGAAAGAGAGGTGAGTGGAGATAGAAGTGTGTTATATGGTGGTAAAGACTCAATGGGCCTCTTTTGTATTCTGACAGGATGACCTATTTGAAGTCTATCCCATTTCACATGATAGAGATCAGTGTGAAGACAGGACTGAGGTGTACAGTTATGATGCTGGACACAAACAGTCCCTTTGGTCCAACTCATCATGATGACCAGATATCCAATCTAGTCCCAGGTGCTAGCACCTGGCCCATATCCCACTGAAACCCTTCCTATTAAAGGCTGTAATTGTACCATCTTCCACTTTCTCCAGCAGCCCATTCCATACATGCATCACCCTCTCCATCAGAGCATTGTCCCTTGAGTCCCTTTTGATATCTTTCCAGAACTAGAGGGCATCGGTTTAGGGAGAGAGGGGGTTCTCCCACCCCAGGGAAAGACCTTGTCCATTTGTTATCTAGGCCCCTCTGATTTTATAAACCTTTAATGTCACCCCTCATCCTCCAACACTCCAGGGAAAACTGCCCTAGTCTGTTCAGCCTCTCCCCATAACTCAACTTCTACAACCCTCGCAACATCCTTGAAAGGGTTCAGAAAACATTTGCAAGTTTCATAACAGCCTCATGAGGAAGGAGACCAGAATTGCCCATAATATACCAACATTGGCCTAACCATGTACTGTATAGCTGCTACATGACCTCCCAACTCTACTCTGTAGTAAAAGGAACACTTACCAAACAGCTTGTTCACTTTCCTATCTACCCGTGACTCTACTTTCAAGGAAACATGAACCTGCACTGCAAGGTTTTGGTTCAGCAACACTCCCCAGGGCATTACCAGTTCAGTGTCCAAGTGCTGCTCTGATTTGCTTTTCCAAAAAGTACCTTGCATTTATCCAAATTAAATGCCCATCTGATCAAGATCCTGTTGTAACCTTCACTGTCCTCTTGACCTTTAAATCTGGAGTCCTCTGCCATTTCACTCTGTTCACATCCAAATCATTTATCTCAATGGCAGACAGTAGTCAACCCAGCATCAATCCATGTGGCACTCCATTGGTCACAGGCCTCCAGTCTGAAAAGCAACCCTCCACCATCTTCTGTCCTCTACCTTCAGGGACAGAGGTGTCCAAATGGCTAGTTCTGTATTCCATGAGATATAACTTTCTAACCAACCAGTCTCTGAGGAGGAAACTTGTCAAATGCCTTCCTGAAATCCATAATTGATCATATCTACCACTCCCTCCAATCCGGTTATTTCTTCAAAAGAAGAAATAAAGCAGATGGTGAGGATGGGGTCAAGCAGGTTTTCCAATCCTATTGAATCCCTCCACCTGTTGAGGTAGCCAGTGTCAAAGCAATGCCCTTTAGGAGCTGGCCAGCTAGTCAGTAATGAGGCTGCTGGGCCACAGGGCTGGCCATTCCCCTCTACACCCAGAATACATTCTGCCCCTTCACCCCCAACTGCTTCCTCTAAATGCTGTTCACACTGGAGGAACCCTGATCCATCAGTTGGCACAGTGTAATACAGTATCCAGCAGTTTGACCTGTCATGTGACTCTGGACCCCATGAGATCCATGTTGACAACTCCCTTTTACCACATGGTGCTGCTACCCCTCTTGGTAGGGAGAGAACAAAGTGGTAGCAGTGTATACCATGCTGTGTTTTATGGAACACAAGCAGTCAGGCCCTTCAGCCCTTTCACAGTTCCATTCTCATCCATGTGCCTATCCAATGACCAATTAAATGCCCTTAACATTAATGAGTCTACTACTGTTGGGGCATAGAATGCCCTGCCTTCTACTGAAGAAACTACCTTTCACATCTGTCCTATTATGATCACCTATCAGATTAAAGCAAGTGGCCCCTCATGCTAGCTATCACCATTGGAGGAAAGACTTGCTTGTCTAACCTGGATTCTCAGGTCTCAATTCAATGCCTCTACCCTCTAATGAACACAGCCTCAAGTCCCTCTGCCTCCTCTCCATTCCAGGCAACATCTTAGTTAATCTCCTCCAGCCTTTCCAAAGCTTCCACATCCTTCCTATAATTCCATGGAGAGAAGTGTTTAATATTCCATATGCAGCATATTCTACAGCTGTGACATAAGCTCATGGTTCTGAAACTCAATCCCTCGAGTAAATCCTAACACCACATGCCTTTTTAAACAAGGCTACCAACCTGGGTGGAAACTCAGGGGTCAATGCACATGGACACCAAGATCATTGCTCATCTGCACTGCCAAGATTCTTCCCATTAATCTAGTACTCTGCATCCATGTTACTCCTTCCAAAGTGAATCACCTCACCTTTCCATATTGAACTCCATTTGCCATGCCTCAGCTGAGCTCTGCAGCCTATGTCCCTCACTAACCCACAACAATCTTAGTCCATCCAGTTGTTTGAAAGGCTTAAGCTGTTGGATACAACGGAGCTGCTGGCTCACTCATTAGAGGGTAAAGTGAGCTCAGTGCTCAGGTCTAGAGTCACATTAGGCCAGTCAATTTCCTTCCCTTCTCAACGGATGGAGAGAATTTTACAACCAATCCATTTCCATAACCTTTCTCCCATAAAAAGGAGTTGGAAAGTCCAGTTTCCACTTTAGGGAAATGTAAACCACCCATTTACTATCCCCTGTCTGGTCATAGCCTCAGGCACACAGATATCCCAATGCTGATTGGGCAAGGGGTTATGCCATTCCTCAAAACACCCTTCCCACCAGTCATTGCCCTTTGGATAGGACTAACCTCACCTGGATCCAAGGCTTACTGGGGCAGTCACATCATGAGAATCCACTACAACTGATTCTCAGCCCATTACAGCACCATTCTCTGGGCTGCTACAGCCTGCACTGACCCTATAGCCACCCACAGCACCACAAAAGCAACCTTCAAAACCCTGGAGTATACCCCACAGCCAGGTCCTCACCCCACTGGATCCCAAATCAGGTTCTATATCTGACACCCTGAGGCCAACTCTAAATGGAGAAAGCTGCAGGCATTTCTCCAGACCCTGCAGAGTCATTTCCCAATGGATGCCTCACTCTGGCTGACTGAACTATAGAGACAGGAACAGTGGGAATCCACTTGGACACTTCTGAAGAGGATCAGAACAGACTGGAAACACCAGCTGTTTCACCCTCAGATGCTGCCACATCTGAGCAGTTCCTGCCATGTTCTGCAAACAGCAATTTAATCAAATTCAGAAACCCCTTTCCAGTGAGGTCGACAGCCCCCTGTACTCACTGGATAAAGCAAACTGCAAACAATATCTTCAATAACCCAATCAATCATCCTGGAAGCTCAATGCATGGATTGGACAGGCCAAGCCCAGAGATTGTACCCAGGAATATTTTAACAAGAGGATGCAGAAAAACCAGCTCCAGACAGAAGACACCATGAATCACTGCTTTATTGACTATGTCATCACAGGTTGATGGGTGTTCGCTTGTGTTTCCTGTACAGGGCCGAGGCCAGCAATGAAGCAGAGATCAGACAGACCACCGTCACAGTCAGGGTCACCAACACAACCAACTCCACACCTACAGAACAAGGAGATACCAATGGTTACGGAGAGAAACAGGGACAGAAAGGGAAACTAGCAGGCAGGCAGCTCCCCACCTGGAGACCTCTCCTGTATCCTTCCTTCAACCTCAGGCAGGGGCTCAGTTGCCAGGTTGGTCAGCCCAGTATCCAGGATGATCAGGGGGCCAAGTGAGGCCTCCCCTTCCCACTTCAATCCAGCTTCACTCTCTGCAAGATCAAACATTTCAGTCAGGGAGAGATGGAGATGGGAGGATCCACAACATCAAGATGGTCAATGTCCTACCAGCTTCAGGACCAAGGTCTCCTTCCTCTGGAGGGGAACAGGATCTCCCTTGTGCTCCCACAGTTCCCCACATGGCAACAGGCACAAATGTCACTGTCAGATTCCTCCAATGGGGTCCAGCTAAACGAGAGAACCAGCCCATCAACCACATGGTGCATCACCTCTCCCAACAACAACATCCCTGAGGGACAGAGAGGGAACTTACATATTCTGCAGCTTCTGGAAAGTACAAGCTTTGTTCCTGGAATCTCCCTGATCCACGGCAGCAACTTTCAGGTGACAGGTGATGAAAATCTGAGGGACACATTCAGAACAACTCAGCATTTAGTGACTCCCTCCCACTATGGAGAAGCCAATCAGCAGCTTCCTCTTACCAAGGAATGCTCATCGCCATAGAAACGAAACGCATCCAGGTCAAACCTGAGCTTGTCTGGCTCCCGCCCGTCTCCCGGCAACACAAAGGATGAAAAGGAGTCCTCAGCTATGCTGTCCAGGAGGCAACTGCAGATGGACAAAGGGCCGTGAAGTGAATGGAGGGAAGCCATTGAGATGGGAACAGTTGGAGATAGCAGAGAGCTCCTTACCCATTGTAGTCAATGATCCTGTATCTCAGGGTGGAGTCCTTGTCTGGGCTCAGTGTAGCTACACAGCGATCAATGTACAGCTTCAGGGGCACGTGATGGACCATTGAAACAGACGCCTCAATGTGAATGAGGTCTCCCAGAGAGTAGACAGTGGAAGAGCGCTCTGTGAGCCAGTCACCTGAAGTATAGGAGGACAAGGGTTGGAGACAGTGAATGTAACTCGCAGTGAGTGACACCAGGAGATCCCTCCCCAGTCACCCATCACGTACCATTCATTAGACGCAGGGAGAATGACAGATGGCCTTCTCCAGACCTGGTGGAGCTGAATGGGATCCAGGTGGGATTGATGGGGTTACTGCTCACATTGCCCTTCCTGGGGAGAGACAGGGCAGACATTTTAGGCCAGGGTCAGACAACAGCAGCAGCTGGGGATCATATTGACGATCAAGTAAAGATTCTCACCTCAAATAACGACACTCAATGGGAACAAAAGCCCCATTGGTTCTCACAATGACAGATCCAGGATAGTTTGGGGTGTGGGTCAGGTGGGTGGTGTAGATCAGGAAATCCCCAGTGATCTGAAAGACACCAGGTTAAGGAATGAGAAACTGATCTGAATGGAGAAAGATCTACACAGGGTTCACAACATCCCATGGCAACAATTCTTTGCCGAGTGTGACAGACTAGAGATCTGGAGTGACCACAACTGGAATACAATAGGTCAGTGGTTGGTGGTTAGTCTTTTAGGATCAATGCAAGATGGTATTGCATCATTCCAAAAATCAGGAATTATTGGAATTCCATATCCAAAGGCCAGGGAATGCTCAGTTGGTCAACAGGATTGGTTTTAAGATCACAGCAGAATTACAGATAGATGGAACAGGAACATGGTGATCTTTATCTACAAGGTAAAACAGGAAGTCTTCAGATTATGGGAAGGGATGACTAACAAGGTTAGTGAAACATCAGGCTTTAGTGAGAAGCAAAAACCAAGTTCAAAAGCATGAATTAACCAGAATGGAACCAAAACAGTTTTACCAACAGGTCAGATATAGAGCTCAAGGACTAGACAAGTCAATTTATTCCCAACAGTCCCACAATAGGGATGAAACTAGACTAAGTGAGTCAAATAAATCCACTCGGAGGATAATAGACTGCTCACCACAAAACTAAGCACATCATTCTGCTACAACAAGACAGCTGTTTTCTTCAGATTTCACTATAGAAAAGTGTCATGCTGGAAAGCACTGATAGAAGGAGCAGTGTTTTGTTCACATTCAGGAATAAGTTCAAATCATTCACTCCTCCACATTATAGCTAATTCAGTAGCTATAAAACATTAACAGAACCACCCATATAATCCAAAGCTTCTAAACCAATGAGAACAGCAGCATATGCTTAGAGATAAGACCAGGTAAGGCCCAGTCTAATCCAGTATAGGAAGCTAGCAGGAGACAGACCCTCAATAAGTCAATGTTCCTCAATGTAACCCTAACTGGAATAAGCTACAACCCAAGCTTCCTGCAAGTGTGGAGAACTCCCATTACCTGCAATCTGCTGCCACACTCATGCAGCCCATAGTCAAAGAGGACAGTGTGGTTCTCAGGGTAGACCCTGGTTGGCTGACAACCTACTGTCCCCAGGGTCAGGTCAGCAGCTTTAATCAGGTGCCCAGTTCCAAATAAATCCAGCTGGGCCTTGACCAGCAGGTTGTGCTCTCCACACTGCACCATCACAGTCTGTAGTGGGGACACACTCACAACCTCAGACACTGGGAACCTAGAACCCCCATGAGAAGGGACTCTCTCAGGAACAGGGCTGGCTCTCACAAATCCCCATGGAAACCTCTGGTTCAAAAACTGCTGCCATGTGTCAGAGCAACAGACAGCTCCAACTAACATTAACACAGGAAACAAACCCCTCATTACAAAATCACCCATGATCCCAAACAACTCAACCATCCCCACATTCCCCAACCAGCTCCTTTTATACACACAACCCACACTCACCTGATACCAATATGACCAGGAGCAGCAGCATTGAACCAATCGACCAGCCCCAATCTCGACAATCTCCACCAATGACTGAACTCATGGCTTTGTTCTCAGGAGGATCGATTACATTTGGGCCAATAGGAGTGGCTGTGAGTTGCTGTGCTGTCACCTGACTGAATTCAGCTCCACAAGATCTCATCAGGAAATCCCCATGACTACAATCATCAAAGGTAGCTCGTTGAGCCTGGAGAGGGTCTGCTGTATTCTGCCCATCCTAACCTGGGCAGTCTGACAGTGAGAACCATGGAGAGATTGTGTGGGAATTAGAAACAGGGTTTGAGCAGAATGAAGGGATTTGTCTTGTACTGTACCTATCCTTGGGAGTATATGTTGGAAGAAGCTTTATTCTGTATCTAAACCTGTCCTTGGCTGGGGCACTGTAGGGAGAACCTAACTTTAAGTTCACTTTTAATTCATAGAGTAGAGGCAGTTTTACTCTGTATTTCACGTTGTGCTGTCTCTGTCCTGGGGACAACTTTCCTTCCAGTTTTCAAGAGTGGAGGAAGCTTTTGTTTCAGTTGTAAAGAGTAGGATCTTTTACTTTGTTTCTAACTCAGTGATGTTTCTGCTTTGTTAGTGTTTGCTGTAAACAGTGTAGCTTTACATTTAGTTTACAAGTGTAGAAGCAGCTTTACGTTCAGTGTAAATGAGCGAGGGGAGTTGTATTCTGTATCTAATCCCACGCTGACCTTGCTTGTGGGAGAGATTGATTGGTTGGGATCATGTTGAGGGTGAAAGTGAGGACTGAAGATGCTGGAGGTGAGAGTCGTAAAGTGTGGTAAAGCACAGCAGGTTATGCAAAATCCAAGGAGCAAGTGAATCGGTGTTTCAGGCATCAGCCTGTCACCAGGAATGTGGGTTGGGAAAGGGGGGCTGAGTGATTAATAGGAGGGTGGGTGTGGTGAGCGAAAGTAGGTGGGATGGCAGTAGGTCAATGCAGGTCAGGGGTGTTGAGGGAGCTTTCCATTCATTTTAAAAAGGAAGATTGAGCTTTACTCTCAGTTTCAAAGAGTCGATAGTGTTTTATTTGTAAGAATCTCATTGCATCATGTCCCTGTTCTGGGAGTGTTTGATATGAACAGTGTTGAGATAGGTTCACTTTCAGCTTAAAAGAGAACAGCGAGCTTTATACATTATCAATCTGTAGCTGTCCCTGTTTGATGGGGACAGGGTAGGGGGAGTTTTTGCTTCAGTGTAAAAGTGTAGAGGGACTATTCCTTTCAGTATAAAGGAGCCTCAGTCTGTAACTGAGCCTGATCTGTACCTTCCTGTGGGAGTGTTGATGGGGACAGGATTGAGGTCTATGGCCTCCAGCTGTGCTGGGATAAAGCTCAGTGTAAACTTGAGGAAAAGCACCTCTTTCACTGAGTCACTTTGCAGCTTTTCACACAACACGGTGTTCAACAAATCCAGGAACATCTCCTCAGCCCCGTTTTGCTTAATTTCTTCCTGTAAGTTTTGGTTCAAACTCCTTTTCCTCTGGATGTTACTGTGCTCATTGTCCTTCCATTCACATCCCCTTGGGGGCTCCTCTCTTGGTTGGTTACTGCCTGCTTATTTTTATTGGTTACTGGGTGGATGTGGGCAACATGCCAACATTTCCTGACCAACCCCCAGCGAGGAGGAGAAAGTGAGGACTGCAGATGCTGGAGATCAGAGCTGAAAATGTGTTGCTGGAAAATCCCCAGCTATCCTGGAGAAGGTGTTAGGGAGAGTGGTACAGGAATGTGTGAACCCAGTTTCAGCGACGTTCCAACTGTGTAACATGGGAGGAAGGTGTGAACTTTCTGGGTGCGAGCGGTCGCAGGTTTGGAAGTTGCTGTTGGAGGAGCCTTGGTAAATTGCTGCAGTGTATGTTGTAGACCGCACACAATCCGTCAGTGTCGACCAATGTTGGAGTGAGGGAATGTTGATGGTGGCGAATTAGACAATGTAGTTTCTATAGATTTCAGTAAGGCCTGAGACAAGGTCCCACACGGGAAACTAATAAAGATAAAATCCCATTGGATCCAGGGTACGTTCGGAAGTTAGATCCAGAACTGTCTTTGAGCAGGAGACAGAGGGTTGTTGTTGAAGTTTATCTGTGTGACTGGAGCAGCGGTGTACCGCTTGGATTGGTGCTGGGTCCCACGCTGTTTGTCATCTCCATAAATGATGTCCGAGAGAGCGGGGGAGGATGATCAGTTAATTTGTGAGTGACACAATGATTGGCCGGGTGGTTGACAAAGCAGAGGGATGTGTTATGTTGTAGGAGGATACAAATGGATTGGTCCAATGGCAGCATTAGTGAGAGGTGCAAATTGGCTTAGGGATGAGGAAACTAGAGAAGGGAACATGTGGTGAAGAGTGGTGTGGGAAGGGAAGGAGGGGTTCCATTTCATGGGGTAGGGATCTGTATAGCAGGGACGGTCTCCACCTAAACTGATGAAGTTTATCATTCCTGATGAAGAGCTTATGCTCAAAACGTCGTGCCTTCTGCTCCTTGGATGCTGCCTGCTGTGCTTTTCCAGCACCACACTGTTTGACTCTGCTTTCCAGTTTCTGCTGTCTTCTCCTTCTCCCCCTTAACTACAAGGCAGACCATGAAAGAAGGAAAAAGGAAGGATAACTCGGGAGACGTTATTAGAGATGTTGGAAATCATGAAGGTATGAAAACTAGCATAAGGACACTTTAGCTAAATATTCGTAGCATCTGTAACAAGGTCGTTCAGTTAATGGCACAAATCATCGCAAATGAATATGATTTAGTAGCAATAATGGAGACATGGTTACAGGATGGTCATAGAACATAGATCAGTACAGTACAGTACAGGCCCTTCAGCCCTCTATGTTGTGCCGACCTGGAAGATCAAACTAACCTACATTCCCTTCATTCCACTATTATCTATGTGCCTATCCAAGAGTCGCTTAGATGTCCCGAATGTATCTGACACTACTACCACTGCTGGCAGTGCATTCTACACACACACCACTCTCTGTGTAAAGAACCTACCTCTGACATCTCCTTTAAACCTTCCTCCAATCACCTTAAAATTATGTCCTTCATGATAGTCATTTCCGCTCTAGAAAAAAGTCTTGTTCTATTCACTCTATCGACACCTCTCATCATCTTGTACACCTCTGTCAAGTCATCTCTCATCCTTCTTTGCTCCAATGAGAAAAACCCTCGCTCCCTCAACCTTTCTTCATAAGACATGCTCTCCAGTCCAGGCAGCATCCTGGTAAATCTTCTCTGCACTCTCTATAAAGCTTCCGATAACGAGGCGACCAGAACTGAACACAATATTCCAAGTGTGGTCTAACCAGGGCTCTACAGAGCTGCAGCACAACTTTACAGCTCTTAAACTTAATTCCCCTGCTAATGAAAGGCAACATACCATGTAACTTCTTCACAACCCTATCAATTTGGGTGACAAATTTGAGGGATCTATGGACATGGACCCCCAGATTCCTCTGTTCCTCTACACTACCAAGAATCCTGTCTTTAATCCTGTATTTTGTATTCAAATTCAAACTTCCAAAATGAATCATTTCACAGTTTTTCAGGTTGAACTCCATCTGCCACTTCTCAGCCCAGCTCTGCATCCTGTCAATGTCCCGTTGCAACTACACCAGCCCTCCAACTATCAACCACTCCACCAACGGTCATGCCATTGTCAAACTTATTAACGCACCCTTCTACTTCCTCACCAAGTCATTTCTAAAAATCACAAAGAGCAGAAGTCCCAGAACAGATCCCTGTGGAACACCACTGGTCACCGAGCTCCAGGCTGAATACTTTCCATCTACTACCACCCTCTGTCCTCTATTGGCCAGCCAATTCTGTGTCCAGACAGGAAATATCCCTGTATCCTATGCCTCCTTACTTTCTGAATGCCCCTACCATGAGGTACCTTATCAAATGCTTTGCTAAAATCCATTTACATCATATCCATTACTCTACCTTCATCAATGTGTTTTGTCATATCCTTCAACAAAGCTTGTGAGGCATGACCCACCACTCACAAAGCCGTGCTATCTCTAATGAAACTATGGTTTTCCAAGTAATCATCAGTCCTGTCTCTCAGAATCTCTCCAATAATTTGCCCACTACAGACATAAGACTGACTGGTCTGTAATTCCCAGAATTATCCCTATTCGCTTTTGTAAACAAGGGAATAACATTTGCCACCCTCCAATCATCTGCTACTACACCAGTGGACAGTGAGGACATAGATCATCGCCAAAGGCACAGCAATCTCTTCCCTTGCACCCTGTAGTAATCTTAGGTATATCCCATCTGGCCCATCTTTTCAGCACATCCTCTTTCTTAACATCAACCTGTTGAAGCATATTAGCCTGCTTTACGCTGTCCTCACAAAGGTAAAAGTCCCTCTCAGTAGTGATTACTGAAGCAAAGTAATCATGAAGGACCTCCCCTACCTCCTCCGACTCCAGGCACAAGGTCCCTCCACTATCCCTGATCTACTTTGACTCTGGCCATCCTCTTGTTCCTCACATAAGTGTAGAATTCCTTAGAGTTTTCCTTAATCCAACCGCTAAAGCATTTTCATGCCCCCATCTAGCTCTCATAAGTCCATTCTTCAGTTCTTTCCTGGCTATCTCGTAACTCTCTGGAGCCCTGTCTGATCCTTGCCTCCTCAACCTTAAGTAAGCTTCATTATTTCTCTCAATTAGATCTTCCACATTTCTTGTCATCCAAGGTTCCTTCACCCTACCATCCCTTTCTTGCCTCAGTGGGACAAACCTGTCCAGCATTATCAGCAAGTGCTCCCGAAACAACCTCCACATTTCTGTTGTGCATTTTTCTGTTCCCAATTTAGACACAGCAGTTCCAGGGTAATAGTGCTGTAATTCCCCCTCTCCTAGTTAAATACTTTCCCAAACCATCTACTCCTATCCCTCTCCATGACGATAGTAAAAGTTTCTCACTATCATCGAAATGCTCTCCCACCAAGTCATGAGTGGGAGTTAAACATCCCGGGGTATCAGGCTATTCGGAAGGACAGACAGACAGACAGACAGACAGGAAGGTAAGGGAGGTGATGCCGCTCCTGATATCCAAGGACGACATCTGGGTGTTGCTGAGAGATGATATTGGTTCCATGGAGAATTCAAGGAAGGAAAAAGTCACTGATAGGTGTAGTCTATAGGCTACCCAAATTGTACATCACATTGTAAAGGATTTAGTAAGGGGAGGTTGTGCCTGACAAACCTGTTGGAGTTCTTTGAAGAGGTGACAAGTAGGTTAGACCAGGGAAACCCAGTGGATGTGGTCTACCTAGACTTCCAAAAGGCCTTTGATAAGGTGCCACACCGGAGACTGCTGAGCAAGGTGAGGGCCCATGGTGTTCGAGGTGAGTTACTGGTATGGATTGAGGATTGGCTGTCTGACAGAAGTTGGGATAAAAGGTTCTTTTTTGGAATGGCAGCCGGTGACAAGCGGTGTCCTGCAGAGTTCAGTGTTGGGGCCACAGCTGTTCACATTATATATTAATGATCTGGATGAACGGACTGGGGGCATTCTAGTGAAGTTTGCCGATGATACAAAGTTAGGTGGACAGGCAGGTAGTACTGAGGAAGTGGGGAGGCTGCAGAAGGATCTAGACAGTTTGGAGGAGTGGTTCAGGAAATGGTTGATGGAATTCAATGTGAGCAAATGCGAGGTCTTGCACTTTGGGGAAAAAGAATAGAAGCATGGATTACTTTCTAAACGGTGAGAAAATTCGTAAAGCCAAAGTACAGAGGGATCTGGGAGTGCTAGTCGAGGATTCTCTAAAGGTAAACATGCAGGTTGAGTCCGTGATTAAGAAAGCGAATGCAATGTTGTCAATTATCTCAAGAGGGTTGGAATATAAAAGCACTGTTGTGCTACTGAGACTTTATAAAGCTCTGGTTAGGCCCCATTTGGAGTACTGTGTCCAGTTTTGGTCCCCACACCTCAGGAAGGACATACAGGCACTGGAGCATGTCCAGCGGAGATTCACACGAATGATCCCTGGAATGGTAGGTCTAACATACGAAGAACAGCTGAGGATCCTGGGATTGTATTCATTGGAGTTTAGAAGATTACGGGGAGATCTAATAGAAACTTACAAGATAATACATGGCTTGGAGAGGGTCGACGCTAGGAAATTGTTTCCGTTAGGTGAGGAGACTAGGACCCGTGGACACAGCCTTAGAATTAGAGGGGGTAAATTCAGAACAGAAATGTGGAGACATTTCTTCAGCCAGAGAGTGGAATTCATTGCCACAGAGTGCAGTGGAGGCTGGGACGCTAAATGTCTTCAAGGCAGAAATTGATAAATTCTTGATGTCACAAGGAATTAAGGGCTACGGGGAGAATGCGGGTAAGTGGAGTTGAAATGCCCATCAGCCATGATTGAATGGCGGAGTGGAGTTGATGGGCCGAATGGCCTTACTTCCGCTCATATGTTTTATGGTCTTATGGTCTAATGGGACTGAGGACGGAGCAAGCTATTCAAAGTTTGTGCGAAGATTTGTAGCTCGGGTGCTCGTTGTTGTGGTTCTGTTCGCTGAGCTGGTAATTTTTGTTGCAAACGTTTCGTCCCCTGGCTAGGCGACATCATCAGTGCTTGGGAGCCTCCTGCGAAGCGCTTCTTTGATTTTCCTCCGGTGTTTATAGTGGCCTGTCCCTGCTGCTTCCGGTTGTCAGTTTCAGCTGTCCGCTGTAGTGGTTGGTATATTGGGTCCAGGTCAATGTGTTTGTTGATGGAGTTTGTGGATGAATGCCATGCCTCTAGGAATTCCCTGGCTGTTCTCTGTCTGGCTTGCCCTATGATAGTAGTGTTGTCCCAGTCGAATTCATGTTGATTGTTGTCTGTGTGTGTGGCTACTAAGGATAGCTGGTCGTGTCGTTTCGTGGCTAGTTGATGTTCATGTATGCGGATTGTTAGCTGTCTTCCTGTTTGTCCTATATAGTGTTTAGTGCAGTCCTTGCATGGTATTTTGCACACTACATTCGTCTTGCTCATGTTGGGTATCGGGTTCTCGTTCTGGTGAGTTGTCTGAGCGTGGCTGTTGGTTTGTGTGCTGTTATGAGTCCTAAGGGTCGCAGTAGTCTGGCTGTCAGTTCTGAGATGCTCCTGATGTATGGTAGTGTGGCTAGTCCTTTTGGTTGTGGTATGTCCTCGTTCCGTGGTCTTTGTCTTAGGCATCTGTTGATGAAATTGCGCGGGTATCCGTTTTTGGCGAATACCTTGTATAGGTGTTCCTCTTCTTCTTTTTGCAGTTCTGGTGTACTGCAGTGTGTTGTGGCCCTTTTGAATAGTGTCCTGATGCACTATAAACACCGGAGGAAACATCAAAGAAGCGCTACGCAGGAGGCTCCCAGGCACTGATGATGTCGACTAGCCAGGGGACGAAACGTTTGCAACAAAAACTTCCAGCTCAGCGAACAGAACCACAACAACGAGCACCCGAGCTACAAATCTTCGCACAAACTTTGAACACTTACGGGCGAGAGACGCTGTGACAAGCCAGGAAATGGGAATCCTGCGCTAACCGACTAAGCGCCATATACGAACAACTCTGGTTCCGACACGAATGCCGAAACAATCGAATCCTTCCACAATGTGTCAGATACAGACCGCCAGTCAACAACCCACAAGCCAGGGAAACAGCCAAGCAGAACGGATTCAGGATGATCCAGGTAATGATCACAGACGCGCAGAACCGACTCCACAAGTACAAACAATAAATTGCGCGCCAAAAGTCGTTAATTTCAAAAACCACGAATCGTGAATGGACCCGGACCATAGAACAGGCTGTCACCATAGGACAGAACAGGACAGCACACCACAAAAAACGGCACTAAAAGAAAAAATGGCCAAACTAACACACAACAAAGAGGACACTACAACACACACCTGGGTTAAAAACCTCTCCCACAGACAGCTCACAGACACGGAAAGAACAATACTGGCCAAGGGACTCGACTACAACCACAGGGACGCCAAGACAGCAGACTTCCTAGCAGCACTAGGATGCACACTCAAGAACAATGGACTGACAGAAGAGATACAAACAGTGAGACAAACTGTCGTACCTATGATAATAAGGAAAAAAACAAACACATAACCTCAACACCAAGGAGAGGGAAGCACTGAAATCACTAAGAAACGATAAGAACATAATCATACTACCAGCAGATAAAGGCAGAATGACGGTCATCCTAGATAAATCTGATTACATCCAAAAAGCACAACTACTTACAGATATCAACACCTACCAAATGAAGGAATTTGACCCCACACCACAACTCACCAATAGGATAAATAACACACTAAGGAATCTACAAAAAAACGGACAGATAACCAGAGCTGACCTACAAAGAATGAAACCGGAAAGCAACAACACCCCCAGATTCTATGGATTACCTAAAGTGCACAAACCAGACATCCCACTCAGACCCATAGTATCACTACCAGGGACACCATCATACAAACTGGCCAAAGAACTACAACAGAAACTGAAACACCTGGTCAGCGGATCCGAACACTCTATACAATCAACACAGGAGTTCTTGGACATCGGAAATATACACATTGACAAAGAAGAAACCATGATATCATTCGACGTGACGGCACTGTTCACTTCGATTGACAAAACCCTAGCCAGAGAAACAATAGCCAACCTACTGGACATACAGAACAGAAAACAGGACGCTGAACCTATCAACAAAGACGGCATACTTAAACTACTGGACTTGTGCCTCACAACACACTTCACATTCAACAACCAGATTTACGAACAAATCAACGGAACACCCATGGGATCACCAATCTCGGGACTCATAGCAGAGGCAGTTATGCAAAGGTTAGAACAAACAGTCCTACCACAAATTCAACCCAAACTCTGGGTCAGCTATGTCTGACACGTTTGTAATCATTAAAAACACGGAAATAGAAAAAACACACCGGATCATCAACGCCACACTTGCAGGAATCCGATTCACGAGGGAAGAAGAAAAGGATAGCCAACTCCCATTCCTAGACGTGATGGTACAGAGAACACCGAACGGAGAATTCACCACAAGGGTATACAGGAAAGCCACACACACAGACCAAGTCCTAAACTATGAAAGTCACCACCCCAACACACACAAACGAAGCTGCATCAGGACACTATTCAAAAGGGCCACACCACACTGCAGTACACCAGAACTGCAAAAAGAAGAAGAGGAACACCTATACAAGGTATTCGCCAAAAACGGATACCCGCGCAACTTCATCAACAGATGCCTAAGAGAAAGACCACGGAACGAGGACATACCACAACCAAAAGGACTACCATACATCAGGAGCATCTCAGAACTGACAGCCAGACTACTGCGACCCCTAGGACTCATAACGGCACACAAACCAACAGCCACGCTCAGACAACAACTCACCAGGATGAAGGACCCGATACCCAACATGAGCAAAACTAATGTAGTGTACAAAATACCATGCAAGGACTGCACAAAACAGTATATAGGACAAACCGGAAGACAGCTAACAATCCGCATACATGAACATCAACTAGCCACGAAACCAGCTATCCTTAGTAGCCATACACGCAGATAACCAGCAACATGACTGGGACAACACTACTATCATAGGGCAAGCCAGACAGAGAACAGCCAGGGAATTCCTAGAGGCATGGCATTCATCCAAAAACTCCATCAACAAACACATCGACCTGGACCCAATATACCAACCGCTACAGCGGACAGCTGAAACTGACAACCGGAAGCGGCAGGGACAGACCGCTATAAACACCGGAGGAAACATCAAAGAAGCGCTTCGCAGGAGGCTCCCAAGCACTGATGATGTCGCCTAGCCAGGGGACGAAACGTTTGCAACAAAAACTTCCAGCTTGGCGAACAGAACCACAACAGCAAGCTATCCTCGATCAGGTCCTGTGTAATGAGACGGGAATAATTAATGACTTCATATTTCGGAATCTTCTTGGAAGGAGCAATCACAGTTTGGTTGAATTTAGAATAAAGCTGGAGAGCGTGAAGGTAAAATCCGATACCAGAGCCCTGTGCTTAAACACGGGAGACCTCAATAGGATGTGGGAGGATTTGGCTAAAGTAGACTGGAACCAAAGACCTTATGGTGGCACAGTCGACGAGCAATGGAGGACTTTCAAAGCAATATTTCAATGTGCTCAGCAATAGTATATTCCAGTGAAAAGAAAGGATTGTAAGAAAAGGGGTAATGTGCCAAGGGAGGCTATCAAATCAAATGAGAAGTCATGGGAAAGCACAACATTGGGAAAGTTTTAAAGGTCAACAGAAAGCCACAAATAGAGCTATAAAGAAAAGTAAGATAGTCTATGAGAGGAATAAAAAACTAGCCCAGAATATAAAGACAGATTGCTAAGGTTTCTATAAATGTATGGAATGGAAAAAGAATGGCTAAAGTAAACATTGGTGTCCTAGAGGATGAGAAGGGGCATTTAGTCATGGGATATGATGAAATGGCTGAGGCATTGTACAGGGTTTTGGGTGTCAGCCTTCACAGTGAAGGACATGAATAACATGCCAGTAATTGACAGAGAGACAAAAGTAGGGGAGGACCTGGAAACAATCATGATCAGGGAAGAGGTATCTTCGGGCAAGCTCATGGAGCTAAGACGACAAGTCTCCTGGCCCTGATGGAAGGCATCGCAGGGGGCTAAAGGAGATGGCAGGAGGAAGAGCAAGTGCACTTGTGGGAATGTTCCAAAACTTGCTGTACTCTGGGGCAGTTCCAGCAGATTGGAAAACAGCAAATGTTTCAACAGGGCAGTAGACAAAAGATGGGGAATTGTAGACTGGTTGGCCTAACCTCTGTAGTGGGGAAGATGCTTGAGTCTGTTATGAAGGAAGGAATAGTAAGGCATCAAGATAGAAATTGTCCCATTGTGCAGATGCAGCGTGAGTTCATGAAGGGCAGGTCACTCCTAACTCATCTTTTGGAATTTTATGAAACCATGATGAGCACGGTGGACCACAGGGAGCCAGTGGGTTTCCAAAAGGTCTTCATCAAGGTGCTGCACGAGAGGCTGCTGCCTAAGATAAAGATGCATGGCATTACGGATAAAGTATTAATATGGATACAGGATTGGTTGACTAACAGGAAGCAAAACGTGGGGATGTGTGCGCTATTTTGGTTAGCAAACAATCCCTCGCGCTGTGCCTTAGGGATCGTTGTTGGGGCCACAATTATTCACAATTTACACAGATGATTCGGAATTGGGATCGAGGTGCATTGTGTCAAAGTTTGCAAATGACACAAAGATGCAAAGTGTGTGGAGGACTGTGAACTTTACAGAGGAACCTAGATACTTTCAGTGAGGGGCAAAGGTCTGGCAAATGGAATATAATGTTAATAAGTGTGAAGTCATCAATTTTGATAGGAGTAACAGTAAAAAGGACGAATACTTGAATGGTAAAAAGTTGCAGCATGCTGCCATGCAGAGGGACCTGGGTGTCCTTGAGCATGAATCCCAAGTTGGTCTGCAGGTACAGCAGGTCATTAAGAAGGCAAATGGAAAATTGTCCTTTTATTGCTAAAGGGATTGTGTTTAAAAGCAGGGACATTATATTGTGGCAGCACAGGGTGCTGGTGGGGCCATAGCTGGAGTACCGCGTGCAGTTTTGGTCTTCCTTGAGAAAGGATGTACCGGCACTAGAGAGGACGCAGAGGCGGTTCACTGGGTGGGTTCCAGCGTTGAGAGAGATGGCTTATGAGGAGAGACTGAGTAGACTGGGATTCTCTTCATTGGAATTCAGAGGAACGAGGGATGATCTTAGAGAAACATAAAATGATGACAGGAATAGATGTGATAGACATAGACATAGAGAGGATGTTTCCACTGGCAGGTGAAACTCGGACAGGTGGGTTTAGCTCAATTAGAAGGAACAGATTTCAGACTGAATTGAGAAGGAACATCTTCACACAGAGGGTTGTGAATCTATGGAGTTCCCTGCCCCAATGAAGTTAGTTGATGTTACTTCAGTAAATGTTTCTAAGGCTAAGATATGTTTTTTTTGAACAATAAAAGAATTAACGGTTAGAGTGAGAGGGCGGGTAAGTGGAACTAAGGCCACAAAAAGATCAGCCAGATGGCCTACTACTGCTCCTCGTTCTTATTCTGTCCCTGAGAAATGTGAAGGGATGCACTTTCGAGGGAACAAAGAAGAAAAGGAAGTACTCAATGAATGGCAGGACACTAGGAAGCTCAGGAACAGAGGGATCTTGGGATACTATTCCACAGACCCCTGAAGGTGGCTGGATGGGTTTATAGAGGAGTTAAAATGACCTGTTGATGCTTGCCTGTGTCAGTTCAAGTATAAAATGTAAGAATAGGGAGGTCATGTTGAAGCTGTACAGATCTTTGATTAGAGGACACAGCTGTAGTACTGTGTGCAGTTCTGGTCACCCCACAACAGGAAGGGTGTGGTTATACTGGAGAGGGTACAGAGGAGATTCACCCGAATGTTGTCTGGGATTGAACATTGCAGCTACGAGGAGACCTTGGATAAGCTCGGAAGGTTGTTCTCTTGGAGCAGAGAGATTGAGAGGAGATTTGGTGGAGGTGTATAAGATTAGGGACCAGGTGAATGGAAAGCAGCTGTTAGACAACAGACAATAGGTGCAGGAGTAGGCCATTCTGCCCTTTGAGCCTGCACCGCCATTCAATATAATCATGGCTGATCATTCCTAATCAGTATCCTGTTCCTGCCTTATCTCCACAACCCTTGGTTCCTTGAGAGCTCTATCCAACTCTTTCTTAAATGAATCCAGAGAGTGGGCCTCCACTGCCCTCTGGGGCAGAGCATTCCACACAGCCACCACTCTCTGGGTGAAGAAGTTTCTCCTCATCTCTGTCCTAAATGGTCTACCCCGTATTTTTAAGCTGTTTCCTCTGGTTCAGCACTCACCCATCAACGGAAACATGTTTCCTGCTGCCAGAGTGTCCAATCCTTTCATAATCTTATACGTCTCAATCAGATCCCCTCTCAGTCTTCTAAACTCAAGGGTATACAAGCCCAGTTGCTCCAGTCTTTCAGTGTAAGGTAATCCCGCCATTCCAGGAATTGACCTCGTGAACCTACGCTGCACTCCCTCAATAGCTAGAATGTCTTTCCTCAAATTTGGAGACCAGGACTGCACACAGTACTCCAGGAGTGGTCTCACCAGGGCCCTGTACAGCTGCAGAAGAACCTCTTTGCTTCTATACTCAATCCCTCTTGTTATGAAGGCCAGCCTTCTTCACTACCTGCATGCTTACCTTCATTGACTGGTGTACAAGAACACCCAGATCTCTCTGTGATGCCCCTTTACCTAAATTGATTCCATTTAGGTAGTAATCTGCCTTCCTGTTGTTGCCAACAAAGTGGATAACCTTACATTTATCCCACATTAAACTGCATCTGCCATGCATCTGACCACTCGCCTAACTTGCCCAGGTCACCCTATAATCTCCTAACATCCTCATCACATTTCACCCTGCCACCCAGCTTAGTATCATCAGCAAATTTGCTAATGTTATTGCTAATACCATCTTCTATATCATTAACAGATTGTAAAAAGCTGCGGTCCCAGGACTGATCCCTGCGGTACCCCACTGGTCACTGCCTGCCATTCTGAAATGGAGCCGTTTATCACTCCTCTTTGTTTCCTATCAGCCAACCAACTTTCAATCCAAGTTAGTACAATGTAGACAATTCCCTCCTAACTGTAGCACACTGTGTGCTGCCATCTTTGTGTGGGACAGGACACCCCCAGGGATGGTGACTGTGGTCTTTGGGACATTCTGTGTAATGTACAATGCTGTAGTTATGGCAGGGTTAGCCTGGGCTTGTATGGTAGCACTGGCCCTGAGATGGTGCAAAGGAGAACCTTGCAGGGCTGCCTGCACTGTTTGTTTATGGTTACTGGGGTAAGGCCACGTTTCCCAGCCAGTTTTATTCACAGCTTTTAAGCTGTTGGATACACCTCAGCTGCGTGCTCACTCATTTCAGTGGGTTAAATACAACCCCATTGCTGTAGGCCTGGAGTCACATGTAGGCCAGACTCAGCAAGAATGGCAGATTTCCTGTCCCAAAGTACATTCATGATCCAAATACATTTTAAACTACCAAAACAGATTCCAGGATCCTGTTCCCATTAGACAGATGGCTACTGGAGTTCCCCTTCCACCTTCATTGGTGCTAATACTCATCAGGTTCTCTCCAAGTCTGATAACAAACTCCCTCAAATCAGGTTTCTATCCCTGCCAATGAGCAACACAGCAATGGCCTTCAGTGTGATTGGCCTAACCCAGTGCCCATCCTCTGAAGGCTGTGGACAGTTTCTATGCAGTTGACCACAGCTTGCTCCATCGCCTGGCATGGCCTTGGTGATGGCACTAACCTCATCTGGTTCCCAGGCTTACCAAGCCAGTCATTGGTTGAGAACCCATTGCAGCACCTCTCCTTGTAATTCATTCACATGCCATCACTGGCGAGGCCCGTATTTATTGCCCGTCCCGACTTATCCAGAGGGTCGTCAAGGTTCTGCTTCATTTCAGTGGGTCTCATGTAGGCCCGACCAGTTCAGGACAGTAGTTACTTTCCCTAAAAAAGGATCATTAGTGAGTCAGATGGGTTTCTCCAACAATGAATGTGTTCATACTCCTCATTAGGCTCATAATTCCCGATTGTTTTAATGGATTCAGATTGCATCATCTGCTGTGTGGCAGGATTCAAACTGCGGTCCACAGAAAGTTACCCAGGGCTCGGGATTCACAGGCCAGCAATAATATCGCTGGGTCCTCACCACACCCATGGTCTGCTCCATTCTCCACTGATTCTACAACCACTTTAACCACAAACCATTCCATCCTAATGCTTCTGACATTCCCTGACCACACCCAGCTCGCTTACCGTCCCTCAGCAATCAGGCTGTGTATCTGACACCCAGCACCAAGGACAAATGAGTGTCTGAAGCCTTCTCCATATTGAGTTCAATCCCTACAGCAATCCATTTTCCCCCAGTGGATGAATACACTCCCTCAATAAACTCCAAGTTGAAATAACCAACCAGAAAACAGCTTGTTTGAGAGGGGTCAGGACAGTCGGAAATTCACTTGGGGAATACAAGACTGGTCCACCCGTCCTGCAGGATTTAACACATTTGATCTTTGGACTGTACGCGAAACGTTTCAGAATTTACTGAGCCACAGCATTGTGGTTTATGGGCATGAAGGGACCATTTGGCCCCTCATACCTGTTTAACTAGCCCCTCAGTTTGAAAAACCCAATATGGATGTCAGAGATCTGAAACTCGCAAAATGCTGGAAAAGCTCAGGTCTGGCAGCAGCTGAGGAGAGAGAAACAGTTCATGCTGCAAATACAATTGGACACTTCTGAAGAGAGTGCCAGAAGACACTTGATACTTTGTCTTTCTCCCCCAGATGCTGTGAGGTTGACTGAGTTTCTCCAGCATGTTCTGTTTGCTTCACTGAGATTGGCTATGGTTCCAATTGACACCATATCCAGAGCCTGTTCAAAGAGCCAGGGATACAGAGTGAACCACCACGCTGATCAAATGCTCTCAGCCTGAAACCAGCAGGCAGCCAACTCCCCACCTGGAGACCTCTCCTGCATCCTTACCTCCACCTCAGGCAGGGGCTCAGTTGCCAGGTTGGTCAGCCCAGTATCCTGAATGATCAGGGGGTCAAGTGAGGCCTCCCCTTCCCACTTGAATCCAGCTTCACTCTCTGCAAGATCAAACATCCCAGTCAGGGAGAGATGGAGATGGATGGATCCACAACATCAAGATGGTCAATGTCCTGCCAGCTTCAGGACCAAGGTCTCTCCTTCCTCTGGAGGGGAACAGGATCTCCCTTGTGCTCCCACAGTTCCCCACATGGCAACAGGCACAAATGTCACTGTCAGATTCCTCCAATGGGGTCCAGCTAAACAAGAGAACCAGCCCATCAACCACATGGTGCATCACCTCTCCCAACAACAACATCCCTGAGGGACAGAGAGAGGGAACTTACATATTCTGCAGCTTCTGGAAAGTACAAGCTTTGTTCCTGGAATCTCCCTGATCCACAGCAACAACTTTCAGGTGACAGGTGATGAAAATCTGAGGGACACATTCAGAACAAGTCAGTATTTAGTGACTCCCTCCCACTATGGAGAAGCCAATCAGCAGCTTCCTCTTGCCAAGGAATGCTCATCTCCATAGAAACCGAGGGCAACCAAGTCAAACCTGAGCTTGTCTTGCTCCCGGCAACACAAAGTTGAAAAGGAGTCCTCAGCTTTGCTGTCCAGGAGGCAACTGCAGATGGACATCGGGCCGTGAAGTGAATGGAGGGAAGTCTTTGTGATGGGAGCAGCTGGAGATAGCAGAGAGCTCCTTACAGCATCATTGACTACAATGGGTATCTCTGGGTGGAGACCTTGTCTGGGCTCAGTGTAGCTACACAGCGATCAATGTACAGCTTCAGGGGCACGTAATTGGCCATTGAAACAGACGCCTCAATGTGAATGAGGTCTCCCAGGGAGTAGACAGTGGAAGGGCGCTGTGTAAGCCAGTCACCTGAAGTACAGGAGGACAAGGGTTGGAGACAGTGAGTGGAACTCGCAGTGAGTGACACCAGGAGACCCCAGCCCAGTCACCCATCACGTACCATTCATTAGGCACGGGGAGAATGACAGATGGCCTTCTCCAGACCTGGTGGAGCTGAATGGGATCCAGGTGGGATTGATGGGGTTACTGCTCACATTGCCCTTCCTGGGGAAGAGACAGGGCAGACATTTTAGGCCAGGGTCAGACAACAGCAGCAGCTGGGGATCATATTGACGATCAAGTAAAGATTCTCACCTCAAATAACGACACTCAATGGGAACAACAGCCCCATTGGTTCTCACAATGACAGATCCAGGATAGTTTGGGGTGTGGGTCAGGTGGGTGGTGTAGATCAGGAAATCCCCAGTGATCTGAACGACACCAGGTTAAGGAATGGGGAACTGATCTGAAATGAGAAGGATCTACATGGGGTTCACAATGACATCATCCCATTGCAACAATTCTTCAGGGAGTGTGACTGGCTCAGAGCCAGGAGACTTCTTCCTCCCAGAGCTGAGGAGTGTAGTATTAGAGGCAATAATCTCAAGGTTAGGGGTTAGTCATTTACCTCAGCATGGCGGTTCAATGCCTCACAGTGTGAGGGTTCTGGGTTCAATTTCACCCTCAGTCAACTGCCTGTGTGGAGCTTGCACATTTTCCCTGTGTATGTGTAGGTCCTCTCTGGGTGCTCTGCTTTTCTCCCACAGTCCAAAGATGTGCAAATCAGGTGAATTGGCTCTGCTAAATTTCTATTAATGCTCAGAGATACGGAGGCTAGGTGGGTTAATGATAGGAAATGCTGTGTTACATGGAGAGGGTAGGTGAGCGGGTCACTCTCCCCAGGGTTGGTCTGTACTCAATGAGCCAAAGGGCCTGCTTCCAACTATCGGGATTCTATGGTTCTCAGTCAGTTGTCAATGGGATACCTGCTGCTAGAGCCTGGGAATGCTCAGTTCATCAAATGGACTGAGTTTTTTTTCTGTAAACTCAACAGAACAGAATAGGGCCCCTAACAGATCAATAAGGCTGTCCATATGTGGACTCACTGGAGGTGAGTCAGATCCGAAAACAATATTTTGCTTCTGTATTTCCTGGGGAGAGACACATGGAAGAGAGGCAACTTGGTGGAAAAGAGGGATGCCTCGGAAACGGTCAACATTGTTGCAGGGATGCCAGAAGTCTTAAAATACAAAGCTAGATAAATCCATGTGACCTGATCAGATGAATGTCAGGACATTATGGGAAGCTCGCTAAGACATTGCAGGGCCTGTAGCAGATATTTGTATCATTGATAGCCGTGGGTCACGTGCTGCAAAACTGGAGGGTGGCTAATGTTGCAGCATGGAAAAGCCACAACACTACAGCTTGATGTCAGTAATGGGTTTGTTGTTGGAGGAAACTCTGAGGGACAGGATCCAGATGCATTTCCAAAGTCAGGGAGTGATTAGGGATAGTCAGCGTGGTTTTGTGCATGGGAAGCCATGTCTGTCAAAATTGTTTGACTGTTTTTTGGAAGGGGTGACCAAAGAAAGAGGTGAAGGCTCAGTGATGAAAGTTGTTTGCATGGATTTTAGCAAAGCCTTTTGACAAGGTTCCACATGGTAGACTAATTTGTAAAATTAGGTCACATGGGTTTCACGGTGAGCTTGCCAATTGAATACAAAATTGGCCTCACAACAGGAGACAGTCATGGTAGAGGGTTGCAATTTGGATTGGAGGCCTGTGACCAGCGGTGTTTGGCAGGATTGGTGCTGGGTCCACTGCTGTTTGTCATTCTTATAACTGACTTAGCAGCGAATGTAGGAGGCATGATTAGTAATGTTGCTGATGAGACCAAATTGGTGGTACAGTGGACAGTGAAGAAAGCTATCGAAGAGAAGCAAGTTGGGCCAAGGAATGGCAGATGGAGTTTAATGTCAAGATTAGAATGGTGCTGAAACTTTATTGCTGGAACAGCACAGCAGGTCAGGCAGCATCTAGGGAACAGAAGATTCGACGTTTCGGGCACATGCCCTTCTTCAGGAATGATTCCTGAAGAAGGGCATGTGCCCGAAACGTCGAATCTTCTGTTCCCTAGATGCTGCCTGACCTGCTGTGCTGTTCCAGCAATAAAGTTTCAGCTTTGATCTCCAGCGTCTGCAGACCTCACTTTCTCCTAGAATGGTGCTGGAAAAGCACAGCAGGCCAGGCAGCATCCAAGGAGCAGGAAAATCGATGTTTCGCACAAAAGTCCTACAACTGCTTTCTGTCTCTAACCCTTGTGTTGTCACGATGAAAGATGGCGTTTAATGCAGATAAATGTATGGTGTTGCATTTTGGGAAGATAAAGCAGGGCAGGTCTCACACAGATAATGGTAGGGCCCTGAGAAGTGTAGGTGAACACAGGGAGACCAAAGGGTTCAGGTATACTGTTCATTGACAGTGGGATCACAGGCAGACAGGGTGGTGAAGGTGGCATTTGACACATTTGCCTTCATTGATCATAACATTCAGTACAGGGGCTTGGGTGTCACGTTGCAACAGGACAGAACATTGATGAGGCCACCTTTGGAATCCTCTGTACCGTTCTGGTTACCCAATGGGAAGGATGTTGTTAAATTGGAAAAGATGTAAAAACGATGTATAAGGATGAGACTAGGACTGGAGGATTTGAGGCAGAGGGAGAGGCTGGGACTTGCTTGATCCTGCAGCATAGGAGGTTGAGTGTTGACCTTATCGAGATCCTTTTCCCCAAGATGGGTCAGGGGAGACGTAAGCGAGAGGGCTGATCTGGGGGTGAGGGTTTCAAGAGGCAGTTGTGGGGTAGCTGTTTCTGACAGACTGTGGTGCAAATATGGAATGAACTGCCAGCAGAAGTGGTAGTGACAGGTGTGACTGTATGACTTGGACTAAGATGCTAATCAGGAAACATTCAGGGCAGAGGAACATTGAGGCACATGGTGATGATTTTCATTAACAGGAGAAATGAGGCTGCAAGTATATTTTGGCCTCATCATATTAGGACATGCAACCTCCACATTTTAGGAGGAGAGGTTGTTCACACAAGACCTGGGTTGATTAATCGGAACGTGACTCAAGAAAAGGAGAGCGTCAGGGACCAGGGAGAGGAAACAGTAGTAAGCGAAAATATTGAAACAGAACAGCTTTCATCCAGGAGCCTGGTTATTTCACTGAGAGTAAGTTGGACATCTTCCAGCTCAAGGCACTTCAACTCGCACCTCGTGCTTATTTGAAAAAGAACAACCCGTCAGAATTAAGGTGGACGGAGTGACCCCTCCATTCAAATGGATCTGTCCACGGGCAGTGGAGCTGAAGCACTGAAGAACTATACAAGAGGTTCAGAGGAATCCGAATGTTCCAGACCAATGGGGATGACAACACAAGGGTAGAGACAGAAAGCAGTTGAAGCAAGGTCCAAAAGACAATGTAAAGGTAATGTGGAGTTTGAGAAAGCTGGGGTCAGACCCTCCCCCACACAATATTCATGCCCATCCCAGCCAGGGTCACAGTGAGGAACAATCGCCAACCCAAGCTGACAGCAAGTGACGAGGACTCCCGTTACCTGCAATCTTCTGCCACATTGAAATGTGACTCATTGATCGAGGAGGGTGACTGGTGGGTCTGAACCCAGGAGTGTGACAGTGAGAAATACTGACAGATTGTCATAGGATGCAGTTTGGAGACGGGTTTAGGCAGAACAAAGGGCGTGGTCCTCATATTGACATCATACTTCACCTCCTCTTGGGAATGTTTGGTTGGGACAGTCTAGTGAGACATTTGCCAGGTATTTTTTTTAGAAAGATTAGATTCCCCTACAGTGTGGAAGCAGGCCCTTCGACCCATCAAACCTGATCTCCCAAAGAGTAATCCACTCTGACCCATTTCCCTCTGACTAATGCGCCTAACACTACAGGCAACTTAGTGGCGCCTAACACTACAGGCAAGCGGCACAGTGGTTAGCACTGCTGCCTCACAGCGCCAGAGACCCGGGTTCAATTCCTGACTGTGTGGAGTTTGCACATTCTCCCCATGTCTGTGTGGGTTTCCTCCGGGTGCTCCGGTTTCCTCCTACAGTCCAAAGATGTGCAGGGTCAGGTGAATTGGCTATGCTAAATTGCCCGTAGTGTTAGGTAGGGGATAAATGTAGGGGTAGGGGTGAGTTGCGCTTCGGCGGGTCGGTGTGGACTTGTTGGGCCGAAGGGCCTGTTTCCACACTGTAATGTAATCTAATCTAATGGCCAAGTCCCTGACCTGCACATCTTTGGACTGTGGGAAGAAACTGGAGCATCTGGAGGAAATCACTACAGACAGAGTGAGAACGTGCAAACTCCACACAGCCAGTTGCCAGCGGCTGGGAACTAGCCTGGGTCCGTGGTGCTGCAAGGCAGCAGTGCTAACCATTACCCATACTGTATCTGTCCTGGGAGAGTGTGACAGACAGATTTGGAAGGATGTTGACATTCAATTTAAGGGTAGTGGAAACTTTACTGTCCACTCCAGTGTGGAGAGGACTTCACTGTGTATCTAACTCCATGCTGTCCTCCTTCTGGGAGTGTTTGATGGGGAGACTGTGAAGGTAACTTTACTCTGTATCTAATCTTATTCTCTCCCTGTTTGGGAATGTTTTATAGTGACAATGTGTAGAGGCACTTCGCTTTCAGTTGACCTTCAGCTCAAAGCGACAGAGCAGGTTTAAATCTGTACCAAACCATGTGCTATCACTATCTGGGAGTTTTTTATGGCGAGACACTACCAAGGGAATCTGGAACCATGGTTACAGTGATATTCCGTGTTGAGCTTGGAGGGAAGGTGTGAACTTTCTGGGTGCTGTTGGAGGAGCCTTGGTGAATTGCTGCAGTGTATCTTGTAGACAGCAGTGTATCGTGTAGACAGCAGAGGTACTGGAAGTAGGAAACCTCACACTTGGATAAGTATGTGTATGAACACAAAGCTTCAGAACACTGGAAACCCTGGGCCTACAAGTGGGAAAGAGAGATGAGTGGAGATAGAAGTGTGTTATATGGTGATAAAGACTCAATGGGCCTCTTTTGTATTCTGACAGGATGACCTATTTGAAGTCTATCCCATTTCACATGATAGAGATCAGTGTGAAGACAGGACTGAGGTGTACAGTCCTGATGCTGTACACAGAAACAGTCACTTTAGTCCAACTCATACATGACCAGATATCCTAATTAGTCCCATGTGCTAGCACCTGGCCCATATCCCACTGAAACCCTTCCTATTAAAGGCTGTAATTGTACCATCCTCCACTTTCTCCAGCAGCCCATTCCATACATGCATCACCCTCTCCATCAGAGCATTGCCCCTTGGGTCCCCCATTGATATCTTTCCACAACTAGAGGGCATAGGTTTAGCATGAGAGGGGGTTCTCCCACCCCAGGGAAAGACCTTGTCCATTTGTTATCTCGGCCCCTCATGATTTTATAAACCTTTCATGTCACCCCTCATCCTCCAACACTCCAGGGAAAACAGCCCTAGTCTATTCCACCTCTCCCATAGCTCAAATTCTCCAACCCTGGCAACATTCTTGAAAGGGTTCAGAAAAGATTTACAAGTTTCATAACAGCCTCATGAGGAAGGAGACCATAATTGCCCATAATATACCAACATTGGCCTAACCATGTACTGTATAGCTGCTACATGACCTCCCAACTCTACTCTGTAGAAAAAAGGAACGCTTACCAAACAGCTTGTTCACTTTCCTATCTACCTGTGACTCTACTTTCAAGGAACCATGAACCTGCACTGCAAGGTTTTGGTTCAGCAACACTCCCCAGGGCATTACCAGTTCAGTGTCCAAGTGCTGCTCTGATTTGCTTCTCCAAAATACAGCACCTTGCAGTTATCTAAATTAAATGCCCATCCGATCAAGATCCTGTTGTAACCTTCACTGTCCTCTCGACCTTCAAATCTGGAGTCCTCTGCCATTTCATTCTGTTCACATCCAAATCATTTACCTCAATGGCAGACAGTAGTCAACCCAGCATCAATCCATGTGGCACTCCATTGGTCACAGGCCTCCAGTCTGAAAAGCAACCCTCCACCATCATCTTCTGTCCTCTACCTTCAGGGTCAGTTCTGTGTCCAAATGGCTAGTTCTGTATTCCATGAGATATAACTTTGCTAACCAACCAGTCTCCCAGGAGGAACGTTGTCAAATGCCTTCCTGAAATCCATAATTGATCATATCTACCACTCCCTCCAATCCGGTTATTTCTTCAAAAGAATAAATAAAGCAGATGGTGAGGATGGGGTCAAGCAGGTTTTTCAATCCTATTGAATCCCTCCACCTGTTGAGGTAGCCAGTGTCAAAGCAATGCCCTTTAGGAGCTGGCCAGCTCAGTCAGTAATGAGGCTGCTGGGCCACAGGGCTGGCCATTCCCCTCTACCCCCAGAATACATTCTGCCCCTTCACCCCCAACTGCTTCGTCTAAATGCTGTTCACACTGGAGGAACCCTGATCCATCAGCTGGCACAGTGTAATACAGTATCCAGCAGTTTGACCTGTCATCATGTGACTCTGGACCCCATGAGATCCATGTTGACAACTCCCTTTTACCACATGGTGCTGCTACCCCTCTTGGTAGGGAGAGAACAAAGTGGTAGCAGTGTATACCATGCTGTGTTTTATGGAACACAAGCAGTCAGGCCCTTCAGCCCTTTCACAGTTCCATTCTCATCCATGTGCCTATCCAATGACCAATTAAATGCCCTTAACATTAATGAGTCTACTACCTTTGGGGCATAGAATGCCCTGCCTTCTACTGAAGAAACTACCTTTCACATCTGTCCTATTATGATCACCTATCAGTTTAAAGCAAATGGCCCCTCATGCCAGCTATCACCATTGGAGGAAAGACTTGCTTCTCTAACCTGGATTATCAGGTCTCAATTCAATGCCTCTACCCTCTAATGAACACAGCCTCAATTCCCTCAGCCTCCTTTCCATTCCAGGCAACATCTTAGTTAATCTCCTCCAGCCTTTCCAAAGCTTCCACATCCTTCCTATAATTCCATGAAGAGAAGTGTTTAATACTCCAAATGCAGCATATTCTACAGCTGTGACATAAGCTCATGGTTCTGAAACTCAATCCTGAGTAAATCCTAACACACCACATGCCTTTTTAAACAAGGCTACCAACCTGGGTGGCAACTCTCGGGTCAATGCACATGGACACCAAGATCATTGCTCATCTGCACTGCCAAGATTCTTCCCATTAATCTAGTACTCTGCATCCATGTTACTCCTTCCAAAGTGAATCACCTCACCTTTCCATATTGAACTCCATTTGTCATGCCTCAGCCTAGCTCTGCAGCTCATGTCCCTCACTAACCCACAACAATCTTAGTCCATCCAATTTTTTGGATACAATGGAGCTGCTGGCTGACTCATTAGAGGGTAAAGTGAGCTCAGTGCTCAGGGTCTAGAGTCACATTCGGCCAGTCAATTTCCTTCCCTTCTCAAGGGAGGGAGAGAGAATTTTACAACCAATCCATTTCCATGACCTTTCTCCCATAAAAAGGAGTTGAAAGTCCTGTTTCCACTTTAGGGAATTGAAAACCACCCATTTTCTATGCCCCTGTCTGGTCATAGCCTCAGGCACACAGATAATCCATTGCCCAATCAGCATTGGGGTAGGCCATTCCCCGAAACACCCTCCCCACCACCAGTCATTGCCCTTTGGATAGGACTAACCTCACCTGGTTCCAAGGCTTACTGGGGCAGTCACATCCTGAGAATCCACTACAACTAATTCTCAGCCCATTACAACACCATTCTCTGGGCTGCTTCAGCCTGCACTGACCCTACAGCCACCCTCAGCACCACAAAAGCAACCTTCAAAACCCTGGAATATACCCTACAGCCAGGTCCTCGCCCCACTGGCTCCCAAATCAGGTTCTATATCTGACACCCTGAGGCCAACTCTCAATGGAGAAAGCTGCAGGCATTTCTCTCAGATCCTGCAGCAAGTCATTTCCCAATGGATGCCTCACTCTGGCTGACTGAACTATAGAGACAGGAACAGTGGGAATCCACTTGGACACTTCTGAAGAGGATCAGAACAGACTGGAAACAGTTCCTGCAGCATGTTCTGCAATCAAATTCAGAAACCCCTTTCCAGTGAGGTCTACAGCCCCCTGTACTCACTGGATAAAGCAAACTGCAAACAATATCTTCAATAACCCAATCAATCAATCAATCATCCTGGAAGCTCAATGCATGGATTGGACAGGCCAAGCCCAGAGATTGTACCCAGGAATATTTCAACAAGAGGATGCAGAAAAACCAGCTCCAGACAGAAGACACCATGAATCACTGCTTTATTGACTATGTCATCACAGGTTGATGGGTGTTCGCTTGTGTTTCCTGTACAGGACCGAGGCCAGCAATGAAGCAGAGATCAGACAGACCACTGTCACAGTCAGGGTCACCAACACAACCAACTCCACACCTACAGAACAAGGAGAAACCAATGGTTACTGAGAGAAACAGGGACAGAAAGGGAAACTAGCAGGTAGGCAGCTCCCCACCTGGAGACCTCGCCTGTATCCTTCCTTCAACCTCAGTTGCCAGGTTGGTCAGCCCAGTATCCAGGATGATCAAGGGACCAAGTGAGACCTCCCCTTCCCACTTCAATCCAGCTTCACTCTCTGCAAGATCAAACATCCAGTCAGGGAGAGATGGAGAGGGGAGGATCCCCAACATCAAGATGGTCAATGTCCTACCAGCTTCAGGACCAAGGTCTCTCCTTCCTCTGGAGGGGAACAGGATCTCCCTTGTGCTCCCACAGTTCCCCACATGGCAACAGGCACAAATGTCACTGTCAGATTCCTCCAATGGGGTCCAGCTAAACGAGAGAAACAGCCCATCAACCACATGGTGCATCACCTCTCCCAACAACAACATCCCTGAGGGACAGAGAGGGAACTTACATATTCTGCAGCTTCTGGAAAGTACAAGCTTTGTTCCTGGAATCTCCCTGATCCACGGCAGCAACTTTCAGGTGACAGGTGATGAAAATCTGAGGGACACATTCAGAACAAGTCAGCATTTAGTGACTCCCTCCCACTATGGAGAAGCCAATCAGCAGCTTCCTCTTACCAAGGAATGCTCATCGCCATAGAAACGAAAGGCATCCAGGTCAAACCTGAGCTTGTCTGGCTCCCGCCCGTCTCCCAGCAACACAAAGGTTGAAAAGGAATCCTCAGCTTTGCTGTCCAGGAGACAACTGCAGATGGACAAAGGGCCGTGAAGTGAATGGAGGGAAGCCATTGAGATGGGAACAGTTGGAGATAGCAGAGAGCTCCTTACCCATTGTAGTCAATGATCCTGTATCTCAGGGTGGAGTCCTTGTCTGGGCTCAGTGTAGCTACACAGCGATCAATGTACAGCTTCAGGGGCACGTGATGGACCATTGAAACAGACGCCTCAATGTGAATGAGGTCTCCCAGAGAGTAGACAGTGGAAGGGCGCTCTGTAAGCCAGTCACCTGAAGTACAGGAGGACAAGGGTTGGAGACAGTGAATGTAACTCGCAGTGAGTGACACCAGGAGATCCCTCCCCAGTCACCCATCACGTACCATTCATTAGGCGCAGGGAGAATGACAGATGGCCTTCTCCAGACCTGGTGGAGCTGAATGGGATCCAGGTGGGATTGATGGGGTTACTGCTCACATTGCCCTTCCTGGGAAGAGACAGGGCAGACATTTTAGGCCAGGGTCAGACAACAGCAGCAGCTGGGGATCATATTGACAATCGAGTAAAGATTCTCACCTCAAATAACGACACTCAATGGGAACAACAGCCCCATTGGTTCTCACAATGACAGATCCAGGATAGTTTGGGGTGTGGGTCAGGTGGGTGGTGTAGATCAGGAAATCCCCAGTGATCTGAAAAACACCAGTTTAAGGAATGGGGAACTGATTCTTAGTGAGAAGGATCTACATGGGGTTCACAACAGCAGCATCCCATTAAATGAATTCTTTACAGAACGTGACAGCCTCCAGGCCCTGAGCCTGTCTCTCGACCCCAGAGCTGGAGGGACTATTACTGGAATGCAATAGGTCACAGGTCAGGGGTGATGTTTTTAGGATCAATTTAAGATGGTATTGCATCATTCCAAAAATCAGGAATTATTAGAATTCCCTATCCAAAGGACAGAGAATGCTCAGTTGGTGAACAGGATTGTTTTTAAAATCACAGCAGAATTACAGATAGATGGAACAGGAACATGGCGATCTTTATCTACAAGGTAAAACAGGAAGTCTTCAGATTATGGGAAGGGATTACTAACAAGGTTAGTGAAAGTTTCAGTGAGAAGCTGAAACAAGTTCAAAAACAATTAACCAGAATGGAACCAAAACAGTTTTACCAACAGGTCAGATATAGAGCTCAAGGACTAGACAAGTCAATTTATTCCCAACAGTCCCACAATTGGGATGAAACTAGACTAAGTGAGTCAAAAAACCCAATCTGATTGAGAATAGGCTGCTCACCACAAAACTAAGCACATCATTCTGCTACAACATGACAGTTGTGTTCTTGTTATTTCACTATAGAGAAGTGTCATGCTGGAAGGCACCGATAGAAAGTCTAGTGTTCTATTCACATTCAGGTGAAAGATCAAACCACTCACACTTCACCACATTATAGCTAATGCACAGACAAAAACATCGTAACAGAACCACCTGTATAATAAAGCTTCCAAACCAATGAGAACAGCAGCACACATTTTGAGATAGAGACCAGTTAATGTCTAGTCTCATCCAGCATAGGAAACTAGCAGGAGACAGACCCTCAGTAAGTCAATGTTCCTCAATGTAACCCTAACTGGAATAAGCTACAACCCAAGCTTCCTGCAAGTGTGGAGAACTCCCATTACCTGCAATCTGCTGCCACACTCATGCAGCCCATAGTCAAAGAGGACAGTGTGGTTCTCAGGGTAGACCCTGGTTAGCTGACAACCTACAGTCCCCAGGGTAAGGTCAGCAGCTTTAATCAGGTGCCCAGTTCCAAATAAATCCAGCTGGGCCTTGACCAGCAGGTTGTGCTCTCCACACTGCACCATCACAGTCTGTAGTGGGGACACACTCACAACCTCAGACACTGGGAACCTGGAACCCCCATGAGAAGGGGCTCTCTCAGGAACAGGGCTGGCTCTCACAATTCCCCATGGAAACCTCTGGTTCAAAAACTGCTGCCATGTGTCAGAGCAACAGACAGCTCCAACTAACATTAACACAGGGAACAAACCCCTCATTACAAAATCACCCATGATCCCAAACAACTCAACCATCCCCACATTCCCCAACCAGCTCCTTTTATACACACAACCCACACTCACCTGATACCAATATGACCAGGAGCAGCAGCATTGAACCAATCGACCAGCCCCAATCTCGACAATCTCCACCAATGACTGAACTCATGGCTTTGTTCTCAGGAGGATCGATTACATTTGGGCCAATAGGAGTGGCTGTGAGTTGCTGTGCTGTCACCTGACTGAATTCAGCTCCACAAGATCTCATCAGGAAATCCCCATGACTACAATCATCAAAGGTAGCTCGTTGAGCCTGGAGAGGGTCTGCTGTATTCTGCCCATCCTAACCTGGGCAGTCTGACAGTGAGAACCATGGAGAGATTGTGTGGGAATTAGAAACAGGGTTTGAGCAGAATGAAGGGATTTATCTTGTACTGTACCTATCCTTGGGAGTATATGTTGGAAGAAGCTTTATTCTGTATCTAAACCTGTCCTTGGCTGGGGCACTGTAGGGAGAACCTAACTTTAAGTTCACTTTTAATTCATAGAGTAGAGGCAGTTTTACTCTGTATTTCACGTTGTGCTGTCTATGTCCTGGGGACAACTTTCCTTCCAGTTTTCAAGAATGGAGGAAGCTTTTGTTTCAGTTGTAAAGAGTAGGATCTTTTACTTTGTTTCTAACTCAGTGATGTTTCTGCTTTGTTAGTGTTTGCTGTAAACAGTGTAGCTTTACATTTAGTTTACAAGTGTAGAAGCAGCTTTACGTTCAGTGTAAATGAGCGGGGGAAGTTGTATTCTGTATCTAATCCCACGCTGACCTTGCTTGTGGGAGAGATTGATTGGTTGGGATCATGTTGAGGGTGAAAGTGAGGTCTGAAGATGCTGGAGGTGAGAGTCATAAAGTGTGGTAAAGCACAGCAGGTTATGCAAAATCCAAGGAGCAAGTGAGTCGGTGTTTCAGGCATCAGCCTGTCATCAGGAATGTGGGTTGGGAAAGGGGGCTGAGTGATTAATAGGAGGGTGGGTGTGGTGAGCGAAGGTAGGTGGGATGGCAGTAGGTCAATGCAGGTCAGGGGTGTTGAGGGAGCTTTCCATTCATTTTAAAAAGGAAGATTGAGCTTTACTTTCAGTTTCAAAGATTAGATAGTGTTTTATTTGTAAGAATCTCATTGCATCATGTCCCTGTTCTGGGAGTGTTTGATATGAACAGTGTTGAGGTAGGTTCACTTTCAGCTTAAAAGAGAACAGGGAGCTTTATACATTATCAATCTGTAGCTGTCCCTGTTGGATGGGGATAGGGTAAGGGGAGTTTTTGCTTCAGTGGAAAAGTGCAGAGGGACCATTCCTTTTAGTATAAAGGAGCCTCAGTCTGTATCTGAGCCTGATCTGTACCTTCCTGTGGGAGTGTTGATGGGGACAGGATTGAGGTCTATGGCCTCCAGCTGTGCTGGGATAAAGCTCAGTGTAAACTCGAGGAAAAGGACCTCCTCTTTCACTGAGTCACTTTGCAGCTTTTCACACAACACGGTGTTCAACAAATCCAGGAACATCTCCTCAGCCCTGTTTTGCTTAATTTCTTCCTGTAAGTTTTGGTTCAAACTCCTTTTCCTCTGGATGTTACTGTGCTCATTGTCCTTCCATTTACATCCCCTTGGGGGCTCCTCTCTTGGTTGGTTACTGCCTGCTTATTTTTATTGGTTACTGGGTGGATGTGGGCAGTGCAGGCCATGCCAACATTTCCTGACCAACCCCCAGCGAGGAGGAGAAAGTGAGGACTGCAGATGCTGGAGATCAGAGCTGAAAATGTGTTGCTGGAAAATCCCCAGCTATCCTTGAGAAGGTGTTCGGGAGAGTGGTACAGGAATGTGTGAACCCAGTTTCAGCGACGTTCCAACTGTGTAACATGGGAGGAAGGTGTGAACTTTCTGGGTGCGAGCGGTCGCAGGTTTGGAAGTTGCTGTTGGAGGAGCCTTGGTAAATTGCTGCAGTGTATGTTGTAGGCCACACACAATCCGTCAGTGTCGACCAATGTTGGAGTGAGGGAATGTTGATGGTGGCGAATTAGACAATGTAGTTTCTATCGATTTCAGTAAGGCCTGAGACAAGGTCCCACACGGGAAGCTAATAAAGATAAAATCCCATTGGATCCAGGGTACGTTCGGAAGTTAGATCCAGAACTGTCTTTGAGCAGGAGACAGAGGGTTGTTGTTGAAGTTTATCTGTGTGACTGGAGCAGCGGTGTACCACTTGGATTGGTGCTGGGTCCCACGCTGTTTGTCATCTCCATAAATGATGTTCGAGAGAGCGGGGGAGGATGATCAGTTAATTTGTGGGTGACACAATGATTGGTCGGGTGGTTGACAATGCAGAGGAATGTGTTAGGTTGTAGGAGAATACAAATGGATTGGTCCAATGGCAGCATTAGTGAGAGGTGCAAATTGGCTTAGGGATGAGGAAATTAGAGAAGGGAAAATGTGGTGAAGAGTGGTGTGGGAAGGGAAGGAGGGGTTCCATTTCATGGGGTAGGGATCTGTATAGCAGGGACGGTCTCCACCTAAACTGATGAAGTTTATCATTCCTGATGAAGAGCTTATGCTCAAAACGTCGTGCCTTCTGCTCCTTGGATGCTGCCTGCTGTGCTTTTCCAGCACCACACTGTTTGACTCTGCTTTCCAGTTTCTGCTGTCTTCTCCTTCTCCCCCTTAACTACAAGGCAGACCATGAAAGAAGGAAAAAGGAAGGATAACTCGGGAGACGTTATTAGAGATGTTGGAAATCATGAAGGTATGAAAACTAGCATAAGGACACTTTAGCTAAATATTCGTAGCATCTGTAACAAGGTCGTTCAGTTAATGGCACAAATCATCGCAAATGAATATGATTTAGTAGCAATAATGGAGACATGGTTACAGGATGGTCATAGAACATAGATCAGAACAGTACAGGCCCTTCAGTCCTCGATGTTGTGCTGACCTGGAAGATCAAACTAACCTACATTCCCTTCATTCCACTATTATCTATGTGCCTATCCAAGAGTCGCTTAGATGTCCCGAATGTATCTGACACTACTACCACTGCTGGCAGTGCATTCTACACACACACCACTCTGTGTAAAGAACCTACCTCTGACATCTCCTCTAAACCTTCCTCCAATCACCTTAAAATTATGTCCTTCATGATAGTCATTTCCGCTCTCGAAAAAAGTCTTGTTCTATTCACTCTATCTATACCTCTCATCATCTTGTACATCTCTGTCAAGTCATCTCTCATCCTTCTTTGCTCCAATGAGAAAAACCCTCGCTCCCTCAACCTTTCTTCATAAGACATGCTCTCCAGTCCAGGCAGCATCCTGGTAAATCTTCTCTGCACTCTCTATAAAGCTTCTGATAACGAGGCGACCAGAACTGAACACAATATTCCAAGTGTGGTCTAACCAGGGCTCTACAGAGCTGCAGCACAACTTTACAGCTCTTAAACTTAATTCCCCTGCTAATGAAAGGCAACATACCATGTAACTTCTTAACAACCCTATCAATTTGGGTGACAAATTTGAGGGATCTATGGACATGGACCCCCAGATTCAAACTTCCAAAATGAATCATTTCACAGTTTTTCAGGTTGAACTCCATCTGCCACTTCTCAGCCCAGCTCTGCATCCTGTCAATGTCCCGTTGCAACTACACCAGCCCTCCAAACTATCAACCACTCCACCAACGGTCATGCCATTGTCAAACTTATTAACTCACCCTTCTACTTCCTCACCAAGTCATTTCTAAAAATCACAAAGAGCAGAAGTCCCAGAACAGATCCCTGTGGAACACCACTGGTCACCGAGCTCCAGGCTGAATACTTTCCATCTACTACCACCCTCTGTCCTCTATTGGCCAGCCAATTCTGTGTCCAGACAGGAGATATCCCTGTATCCTATGCCTCCTTACTTTCTGAATGCCCCTACCATGAGGTACCTTATCAAATGCTTTGCTAAAATCCATTTACATCATATCCATTACTCTACCTTCATCAATGTGTTTTGTCATATCCTTCAACAAAGCTTGTGAGGCATGACCCGCCACTCACAAAGCCGTGCTATCTCTAATGAAACTATGGTTTTCCAAGTAATCATCTGTCCTGTCTCTCAGTCTCTCCAATAATTTGCCCACTACAGACATAAGACTGACTGGTCTGTAATTCCCAGAATTATCCCTATTCGCTTTTGTAAACAAGGGAATAACATTTGCCACCCTCCAATCATCTGCTACTACTCCAGTGGACAGTGAGGACATAGATCATCGCCAAAGGCACAGCAATCTCTTCCCTTGCACCCTGTAGTAATCTTAGGTATATCCCATCTGGCCCATCTTTTCAGCACATCCTCTTTCTTACCATCAACCTGTTGAAGCATATCAGCCTGCTTTACGCTGTCCTCACAAAGGTAAAAGTCCCTCTCAGTAGTGATTACTGAAGCAAAGTAATCATGAAGGACCTCCCCTACCTCCTCCGACTCCAGGCACAAGGTCCCTCCACTATCCCTGATCTACTTTGACTCTGGCCATCCTCTTGTTCCTCACATAAGTGTAGAATTCCTTAGGGTTTTCCTTAATCCAACCGCTAAAGCATTTTCATGCCCCCATCTAGCTCTCATAAGTCCATTCTTCAGTTCTTTCCTGGCTATCTCGTAACTCTCTGGAGCCCTGTCTGATCCTTGCCTCCTCAACCTTAAGTAAGCTTCATTATTTCTCTCAATTAGATCTTCCACATTTCTTGTCATCCAAGGTTCCTTCACCCTACCATCCCTTTCTTGCCTCAGTGGGACAAACCTGTCCAGCATTATCAGCAAGTGCTCCCTAAACAACCTCCACATTTCTGTTGCGCATTTTTCTGTTCCCAATTTAGACACAGCAGTTCCAGGGTAATAGTGCTGTAATTCCCCCTCTCCTAGTTAAATACTTTCCCAAACCATCTGCTCCTATCCCTCTCCATGACGATAGTAAAAGTTTCTCACTATCATCGAAATGCTCTCCCACCAAGTCATGAGTGGGAGTTAAACATCCCGGGGTATCAGGCTATTTGGAAGGACAGACAGACAGACAGGAAGGTAAGGGAGGTGATGCCGCTCCTGATATCCAAGGACGACATCTGGGTGTTGCTGAGAGATGATATTGGTTCCATGGAGAATTCAAGGAAGGAAAAAGTCACTGATAGGTGTAGTCTATAGGCTACCCAAATTGTACATCACATTGTAATGGATTTAGTAAGGGGAGGTTGTGCCTGACAAACCTGTTGGAGTTCTTTGAAGAGGTGACAAGTAGGTTAGACCAGGGAAACCCAGTGGATGTGGTCTACCTAGACTTCCAAAAGGCCTTTGATAAGGTGCCACACCGGAGACTGCTGAGCAAGGTGAGGGCCCATGGTGTTCGAGGTGAGTTACTGGTATGGATTGAGGATTGGCTGTCTGACAGAAGTTGGGATAAAAGGTTCTTTTTTGGAATGGCAGCCGGTGACAAGCGGTGTCCCGCAGAGTTCAGTGTTGGGGCCACAGCTGTTCACATTATATATTAATGATCTGGATGAATGGACTGGGGGCATTCTAGTGAAGTTTGCCGATGATACAAAGTTAGGTGGACAGGCAGGTAGTACTGAGGAAGTGGGGAGGCTGCAGAAGGATCTAGACAGTTTGGAGGAGTGGTTCAGGAAATGGTTGATGGAATTCAATGTGAGCAAATGCGAGGTCTTGCACTTTGGGGAAAAAGAATAGAAGCATGGATTACTTTCTAAACGGTGAGAAAATTCGTAAAGCCAAAGTACAGAGGGATCTGGGAGTGCTAGTCGAGGATTCTCTAAAGGTAAACATGCAGGTTGAGTCCGTGATTAAGAAAGCGAATGCAATGTTGTCAATTATCTCAAGAGGGTTGGAATATAAAAGCACTGTTGTGCTACTGAGACTTTATAAAGCTCTGGTTAGGCCCCATTTGGAGTACTGTGTCCAGTTTTGGTCCCCACACCTCAGGAAGGACATACAGGCACTGGAGCATGTCCAGCGGAGATTCACACGGATGATCCCTGGAATGGTAGGTCTAACATACGAAGAACGGCTGAGGATCCTGGGATTGTATTCATTGGAGTTTAGAAGATTACGGGGAGATCTAATAGAAACTTACAAGATAATACATGGCTTGGAGAGGGTCGACGCTAGGAAATTGTTTCCGTTAGGTGAGGAGACTAGGACCCGTGGACACAGCCTTAGAATTAGAGGGGGTAAATTCAGAACAGAAATGTGGAGACATTTCTTCAGCCAGAGAGAGGAATTCATTGCCACAGAGTGCAGTGGAGGCTGGGACGCTAAATGTCTTCAAGGCAGAAATTGATAAATTCTTGATGTCACAAGGAATTAAGGGCTACGGGGAGAATGCGGGAAAGTGGAGTTGAAATGCCCATCAGCCATGATTGAATGGCGGAGTGGAGTTGATGGGCCGAATGGCCTTACTTCCGCTCATATGTCTTATGGTCTTATGGTCTAATGGGACTGAGGACGGAGCAAGCTATTCAAAGTTTGTGCGAAGATTTGTAGCTCGGGTGCTCGTTGTTGTGGTTCTGTTGGCCGAGCTGGAAGTTTTTGTTGCAAACGTTTCGTCCCCTGGCTAGGCGACATCATCAGTGCTTTTATGAGTCCTAAGGGTCGCAGTAGTCTGGCTGTCAGTTCTGAGATGCTCCTGATGTATGGTAGTGTGGCTAGTCCTTTTGGTTGTGGTATGTCCTCGTTCCGTGGTCTTTCTCTTAGGCATCTGTTGATGAAATTGCGCGGGTATCCGTTTTTGGCGAATACCTTGTATAGGTGTTCTTCTTCTTTTTGCAGTTCTGGTGTACTGCAGTGTGTTGTGGCCCTTTTGAATAGTGTCCTGATGCACTATAAACACCGGAGGAAACATCAAAGAAGCGCTACGCAGGAGGCTCCCAGGCACTGATGATGTCGCCTAGCCAGGGGACGAAACGTTTGCAACAAAAACTTCCAGCTCAGCGAACAGAACCACAACAACGAGCACCCGAGCTACAAATCTTCGCACAAACTTTGAACACTTACGGGCGAGAGACGCTGTGACAAGCCAGGAAATGGGAATCCTGCGCTAACCGACTAAGCGCCATATACGAACAACTCCGGTTCCTACACGAATGCCGAAACAATCGAATCCTTCCACAATGTGTCAGATACAGACCGCCAGTCAACAACCCACAAGCCAGGGAAACAGCCAAGCAGAACGGATTCAGGATGATCCAGGTAATGATCACAGACGCGCACAACCGACTCCACAAGTACAAACAATAAATTGCGCGCCAAAAGTCGTTAATTTCAAAAACCACGAATCGTGAATGGACCCGGACCATAGAACAGGCTGTCACCATAGGGCAGAACAGGACAGCACACCACAAAAAACGGCACTAAAAGAAAAAATGGCCAAACTAACACACAACAAAGAGGACACTACAACACACACCTGGGTTAAAAACCTCTCCCACAGACAGCTCACAGACACGGAAAGAACAATACTGGCCAAGGGACTCGACTACAACCACAGGGACGCCAAGACAGCAGACTTCCTAGCAGCACTAGGATGCACACTCAAGAACAATGGACTGACAGAAGAGATACAAACAGTGAGACAAACTGTCGTACCTATGATAATAAGGAAAAAAACAAACACATAACCTCAACACCAAGGAGAGGGAAGCACTGAAATCACTAAGAAACGATAAGAACATAATCATACTACCAGCAGATAAAGGCAGAATGACGGTCATCCTAGATAAATCTGATTACATCCAAAAAGCACAACTACTTACAGATATCAACACCTACCAAATGAAGGAATTTGACCCCACACCACAACTCACCAATAGGATAAATAACACACTAAGGAATCTACAAAAAAACGGACAGATAACCAGAGCTGACCTACAAAGAATGAAACCGGAAAGCAACAACACCCCCAGATTCTATGGATTACCTAAAGTGCACAAACCAGACATCCCACTCAGACCCATAGCATCACTACCAGGGACACCATCATACAAACTGGCCAAAGAACTACAACAGAAACTGAAACACCTGGTCAGCGGATCCAAACACTCTATACAATCAACACAGGAGTTCTTGGACATCGGAAATATACACATTGACAAAGAAGAAACCATGATATCATTCGACGTGACGGCACTGTTCACTTCGATTGACAAAACCCTAGCCAGAGAAACAATACCAACCTACTGGACATACAGAACAGAAAACAGGACGCTGAACCTATCAACAAAGACGGCATACTTAAACTACTGGACTTGTGCCTCACAACACACTTCACATTCAACAACCAGATTTACGAACAAATCAACGGAACACCCATGGGATCACCAATCTCGGGACTCATAGCAGAGGCAGTTATGCAAAGGTTAGAACAAACAGTCCTACCACAAATTCAACCCAAACTCTGGGTCAGCTATGTCTGACACGTTTGTAATCATTTAAAAACACGGAAATAGAAAAAACACACCGGATCATCAACGCCACACTTGCAGGAATCCGATTCACGAGGGAAGAAGAAAAGGATAGCCAACTCCCATTCCTAGACGTGATGGTACAGAGAACACCGAACGGAGAATTCACCACAAGGGTATACAGGAAAGCCACACACACAGACCAAGTCCTAAACTATGAAAGTCACCACCCCAACACACACAAACGAAGCTGGATTAGGACACTATTCAAAAGGGCCACAACACACTGCAGTACACCAGAACTGCAAAAAGAAGAAGAGGAACACCTATACAAGGTATTCGCCAAAAACGGATACCCGCGCAACTTCATCAACAGATGCCTAAGAGAAAGACCACGGAACGAGGACATACCACAACCAAAAGGACTACCATACATCAGGAGCATCTCAGAACTGACAGCCAGACTACTGCGACCCCTAGGACTCATAACAGCACACAAACCAACAGCCACGCTCAGACAACAACTCACCAGAATGAAGGACCCGATACCCAACATGAGCAAAACTAATGTAGTGTACAAAATACCATGCAAGGACTGCACAAAACAGTATATAGGACAAACAGGAAGACAGCTAACAATCCGCATACATGAACATCAACTAGCCACGAAACCAGCTATCCTTAGTAGCCATACACGCAGATAACAAGCAACATGACTGGGACAACACTACTATCATAGGGCAAGCCAGACAGAGAACAGCCAGGGAATTCCTAGAGGCATAGCATTCATCCAAAAACTCCATCAACAAACACATCGACATGGACCCAATATACCAACCGCTACAGCGGACAGCTGAAACTGACAACCGGAAGCGGCAGGGACAGACCGCTATAAACACCGGAGGAAACATCAAAGAAGTGCTTCGCAGGAGGCTCCCAAGCACTGATGATGTCGCCTAGCCAGGGGACGAAACGTTTGCAACAAAAACTTCCAGCTTGGCGAACAGAACCACAACAGCAAGCTATCCTCGATCAGGTCCTGTGTAATGAGACGGGAATAATTAATGACTTCATATTTCGGAATCTTCTTGGAAGGAGCAATCACAGTTTGGTTGAATTTAGAATAAAGCTGGAGAGCGTGAAGGTAAAATCCGATACCAGAGCCCTGTGCTTAAACACGGGGGACCTCAATAGGATGTGGGAGGATTTGGCTAAAGTAGACTGGAACCAAAGACCTTATGGTGGCACAGTCGACGAGCAATGGAGGACTTTCAAAGCAATATTTCAATGTGCTCAGCAATAGTATATTCCAGTGAAAAGAAAGGATTGTAAGAAAAGGGGTAATGTGCCAAGGGAGGCTATCAAATCAAATGAGAAGTCATGGGAAAGCACAACATTGGGAAAGTTTTAAAGGTCAACAGAAAGCCACAAATAGAGCTATAAAGAAAAGTAAGATAGTCTATGAGAGGAATAAAAAACTAGCCCAGAATATAAAGACAGATTGCTAAGGTTTCTATAAATGTATGGAATGGAAAAAGAATGGCTAAAGTAAACATTGGTGTCCTAGAGGATGAGAAGGGGAATTTAGTCATGGGATATGATGAAATGGCTGAGGCATTGAACAGGGTTTTGGGTGTCAGCCTTCACAGTGAAGGACATGAATAACATGCCAGTAATTGACAGAGAGACAAAAGTAGGGGAGGACCTGGAAACAATCATGATCAGGGAAGAGGTATCTTCGGGCAAGCTCATGGAGCTAAGACGACAAGTCTCCTGGCCCTGATGGAAGGCATCGCAGGGGGCTAAAGGAGATGGCAGGAGGAAGAGCAAGTGCACTTGTGGGAATGTTCCAAAACTTGCTGTACTCTGGGGCAGTTCCAGCAGATTGGAAAACAGCAAATGTTTCAACAGGGCAGTAGACAAGATGGGGAATTGTAGACTGGTTGGCCTAACCTCTGTAGTGGGGAAGATGCTTGAGTCTGTTATGAAGGAAGGAATAGTAAGGCATCAAGATAGAAATTGTCCCATTGTGCAGATGCAGCGTGAGTTCATGAAGGGCAGGTCACTCCTAACTCATCTTTTGGAATTTTATGAAACCATGATGAGCACGGTGGACCACAGGGAGCCAGTGGGTTTCCAAAAGGTCTTCATCAAGGTGCTGCACGAGAGGCTGCTGCCTAAGATAAAGATGCATGGCATTACGGATAAAGTATTAATATGGATACAGGATTGGTTGACTAACAGGAAGAAAAGCGTGGGGATGTGTATGCTATTTTGGTTAGCAAACAATCCCTCGCGCTGTGCCTTAGGGATCGTTGTTGGGGCCACAATTATTCACAATTTACACAGATGATTCGGAATTGGGATCGAGGTGCATTGTGTCAAAGTTTGCAAATGACACAAAGATGCAAAGTGTGTGGAGGACTGTGAATTTTAGAGGAACCTAGATACTTACAGTGAGGGGCAAAGGTCTGGCAAATGGAATATAATGTTAATAAGTGTGAAGTCATCCATTTTGATAGGAGTAACAGTAAAAAGGACGAATACTTGAATGGTAAAAAGTTGCAGCATGCTGCCATGCAGAGGGACCTGGGTGTCCTTGAGCATGAATCCCAAGTTGGTCTGCAGGTACAGCAGGTCATTAAGAAGGCAAATGGAAAATTGTCCTTTTATTGCTAAAGGGATTGTTTAAAAGCAGGGAGATTATATTGTGGCAGCACAGGGTGTTGGTGGGGCCATAACTGGAGTACCGCGTGCAGTTTTGGTCTTCCTTGAGAAAGGATGTACCGGCACTAGAGAGGACGCAGAGGCGGTTCACTGGGTGGGTTCCAGCGTTGAGAGAGATGGCTTATGAGGAGAGACTGAGTAGACTGGGATTCTCTTCATTGGAATTCAGAGGAACGAGGGATGATCTTAGAGAAACATAAAATGATGACAGGAATAGATGTGATAGACATAGACATAGAGAGGATGCTTCCACTGGCAGGTGAAACTCGGACAGGTGGGTATAGCTCAATTAGAAGGAACAGATTTCAGACTGAATTGAGAAGGAACATCTTCACACAGAGGGTTGTGAATCTATGGAGTTCCCTGCCCCAATGAAGTTAGTTGATGTTACTTCAGTAAATGTTTCTAAGGCTAAGATATGTTTTTTTTTGAACAATAAAAGAATTAACGGTTAGAGTGAGAGGGCGGGTAAGTGGAACTAAGGCCACAAAAAGATCAGCCAGATGGCCTACTACTGCTCCTCGTTCTTATTCTGTCCCTGAGAAATGTGAAGGGATGCACTTTCGAGGGAACAAAGAAGAAAAGGATGTTCTCGATGAATGGCAGGACACTAGGAAGCTCAGGAACAGAGGGATCTTGGGATACTATTCCACAGACCCCTGAAGGTGGCTGGATGGGTTTACAGAGGAGTTAAAATGACCTGTTGATGCTTGCCTGTGTCAGTTCAAGTATAAACTGTAAGAATAGGGAGGTCATGTTGAAGCTGTACAGATCTTTGATTAGAGGACACAGCTGTAGTACTGTGTGCAGTTCTGGTCACCCCACAACAGGAAGGGTGTGGTTATACTAGAGAATGTACAGAGGAGATTCACCCGAATGTTGTCTGGGATTGAACATTGCAGCTACGAGGAGACCTTGGATAAGCTCGGAAGGTTGTTCTCTTGGAGCAGAGAGATTGAGAGGAGATTTGGTGGAGGTGTATAAGATTAGGGACCAGGTGAATAGAAAGCAGCTGTTAGACAACAGACAATAGGTGCAGGAGTAGGCCATTCTGCCCTTCGAGCCTGCACCGCCATTCAATATAATCATGGCTGATCATTCCTAATCAGTATCCTCTTCCTGCCTTATCTCCACAACCCTTGGTTCCTTGAGAGCTCTATCCAACTCTTTCTTAAATGAATCCAGAGAGTGGGCCTCCACTGCCCTCTGGGGCAGAGCATTCCACACAGCCACCACTCTCTGGGTGAAGAAGTTTCTCCTCATCTCTGTCCTAAATGGTCTACCCCGTATTTTTAAGCTGTTTCCTCTGGTTCAGCACTCGCCCATCAACGGAAACATGTTTCCTGCCTCCAGAGTGTCCAATCCTTTCATAATCTTATACGTCTCAATCAGATCCCCTCTCAGTCTTCGAAACTCAAGGGTATACAAGCCCAGTCGCTCCAGTCTTTCAGTGTAAGGTAATCCCGCCATTCCAGGAATTGACCTCGTGAACCTACGCTGCACTCCCTCAATAGCCAGAATGTCTTTCCTCAAATTTGGAGACCAGGACTGCACACAGTACTCCAGGTATGGTCTCACCAGGGCCCTGTACAGCTGCAGAAGAACCTCTTTGCTTCTACACTCAATCCCTCTTGTTATGAAGGCCAGCCTTCTTCACTACCTGCTGTACCTGCATGCTTACCTTCATTGACTGGTGTACAAGAACACCCAGATCTCTCTGTGATGCCCCTTGACCTAAATTGATTCCATTTAGGTAGTAATCTGCCTTCCTGTTGTTGCCAACAAAGTGGATAACCTTACATTTATCCCACATTAAACTGCATCTGCCATGCATCTGACCACTCACCTAACTTGCCCAGGTCACCCTGTAATCTCCTAACATCCTCCTCACATTTCACCCTGCCACCCAGCTTAGTATCATCAGCAAATTTGCGAATGTTATTGCATATACCATCTTCTATATCATTAACAGATTGTAAAAAGCTGCGGTCCCAGTACTGATCCCTGCCGTACCCCACTGGTCACTGCCTGCCATTCCGAAATGGAGCCGTTTATCATTACTCTTTGTTTCCTATCAGCCAACCAACTTTCAATCCAAGTTAGTACAATGTAGACAATTCCCTCCTAACTGTAGCACACTGTGTGCTGCTATCTTTGTGTGTCCTGTCTGTGGGACAGGACACACCCAGGGATGGTGACTGTGGTCTTTGGGACATTCTGTGTAATGTACAATGCTGTAATTATGGCAGGGTTACCCTGGGCTTGTATGATAGCACTGGCCCTGAGATGGTGCAAAGGAGAACCTTGCAGGGCTGCCTGCACTGTTTGTTTATGGTTACTGGGGTAAGGCCACGTTTCCCAGCCAGTTTTATTCACAGCTTTTAAGCTGTTGGATACACCTCAGCTGCGTGCTCACTCATTTCAGTGGGTTAAATACAACCCCATTGCTGTAGGCCTGGAGTCACATGTAGGCCAGACTCAGCAAGAATGGCAGATTTCCTGTCCCAAAGTACATTCATGATCCAAATACATTTTAAACTATCAAAACAGATTCCAGGATCCTGTTCCCATTAGACAGATGGCTACTGGAGTTCCCCTTCCACCTTCATTGGTGCTAATACTCATCAGGTTCTCTCCAAGTCTGATAACAAACTCCCTCAAATCAGGTTTCTATCCCTGCCAATGAGCAACACAGCAATGGCCTTCAGTGTGATTGGCCTAACCCAGTGCCCATCCTCTGAAGGCTGTGGACAGTTTCTATGCAGTTGACCACAGCTTGCTCCATCGCCTGGCATGGCCTTGGTGATGGCACTAACCTCATCTGGTTCCCAGGCTTACCAAGCCAGTCATTGGTTGAGAACCCATTGCAGCACCTCTCCTTGTAATTCATTCACATGCCATCACTGGCGAGGCCCGTATTTATTGCCCGTCCCGACTTATCCAGAGGGTCGTCAAGGTTCTGCTTCATTTCAGTGGGTCTCATGTAGGCCCGACCAGTTCAGGACAGTAGTTACTTTCCCTAAAAAAGGATCATTAGTGAGTCAGATGGGTTTCTCCAACCATCAATGTGTTCATACTCATCATTAGGCTCATAATTCCCGATTGTTTTAATGGATTCAGATTGCATCATCTGCTGTGTGGCAGGATTCAAACTGCAGTCCACAGAAAGTTACCCAGGGCTCGGGATTCACAGGCCAGCAATAATATCGCTGGGTCCTCACCACACCCATGGTCTGCTCCATTCTCCACTGATTCTACAACCACTTTAACCACAAACCATTCCATCCTAATGCTTCTGACATTCCCTGACCACACCCAGCTCGCTTACCGTCCCTCAGCAATCAGGCTGTGTATCTGACACCCAGCACCAAGGACAAATGAGTGTCTGAAGCCTTCTACATATTGAGTTCAATCCCTACAGCAATCCATTTTCCCCCAGTGGATGAATACACTCCCTCAATAAACTCCAAGTTGAAATAACCAACCAGAAAACAGCTTGTTTGAGAGGGGTCAGGACAGTCGGAAATTCACTTGGGGAATACAAGACTGGTCCACCCGTCCTGCAGGATTTAACACATTTGATCTTTGGACTGTACGCGAAACGTTTCAGAATTTACTGAGCCACAGCATTGTGGTTTATGGGCATGAAGGGACCATTTGGCCCCTCATACCTGTTTAACTAGCCCCTCAGTTTGAAAAAGCCAATATGGATGTCAGAGATCTGAAACTCGCAAAATGCTGGAAAAGCTCAGGTCTGGCAGCAGCTGAGGAGAGAGAAACAGTTCATGCTGCAAATACAATTGGACACTTCTGAAGAGAGTGTCAAAAGACACTTGATACTTTGTCTTTCTCCCCAGATGCTGTGAGGTTGACTGAGTTTCTCCAGCATGTTCTGTTTGCTTCACTGAGATTGGCTATGGTTCCAATTGACACCATATCCAGAACCTGGTCAAAGACCCAGGGATACAGAGTGAATACAGGGATACAGGGATTCAGGCTCTCAGCCTGAAACCAGCAGGCAGCCAACTCCCCACCTGGAGACCTCTCCTGCATCCTTACCTCCACCTCAGGCAGGGGCTCAGTTGCCAGGTTGGTCAGCCCAGTATCCTGAATGATCAGGGGGTCAAGTGAGGCCTCCCCTTCCCACTTGAATCCAGCTTCACTCTCTGCAAGATCAAACATTCCAGTCAGGGAGAGATGGAGAAGGTAGGATCCCCAACATCAAAATGGTCAATGTCCTACCAGCTTCAGGACCAAGGTCTCTCCTTCCTCTGGAGGGGAACAGGATCTCCCTTGTGCTCCCACAGTTTCCCACATGGCAACAGGCACAAATGTCACTGTCAGATTCCTCCAATGGGGTCCAGCTAAACAAGAGAACCAGCCCATCAACCACATGGTGCATCACCTCTCCCAACAACAACATCCCTGAGGGACAGAGAGAGGGAACTTACATATTCTGCAGCTTCTGGAAAGTACAAGCTTTGTTCCTGGAATCTCCCTGATCCACAGCAACAACTTTCAGGTGACAGGTGATGAAAATCTGAGGGACACATTCAGAACAAGTCAGCATTTAGTGACTCCCTCCCACTATGGAGAAGCCAATCAGCAGCTTCCTCTTACCAAGGAATGCTCATCTCCATAGAAACAGAAGGCATCCAGGTCAAACCTGAGCTTGTCTTGCTCCCGGCAACACAAAGTTGAAAAGGAGTCCCCAGCTTTGCTGTCCAGGAGGCAACTGCAGATGGACATCGGGCCGTGAAGTGAAGGAGGGAAGCCATTGAGATGGGAGCAGCTGGAGATAGCAGAGAGCTCCTTACAGCATCATTGACTACAATGGGTATCTCTGGGTAGAGACCTTGTCTGGGCTCAGTGTAGCTACACAGCGATCAATGTACAGCTTCAGGGGCTTGTGATTGGCCATTGAAACAGACGCCTCAATGTGAATGAGGTCTCCCAGGGAGTAGATAGTGGAAGGGCGCTCTGTAAGCCAGTCACCTGAAGTACAGGAGGACAAGGGTTGGAGACAGTGAGTGTAACTCGCAGTGAGTGACACCAGGAGACCCCTCCCCAGTCACCCATCACGTACCATTCATTAGACGCAGGGAGAATGACAGATGGCCTTCTCCAGACCTGGTGGAGCTGAATGGGATCCAGGTGGGATTGATGGGGTTACTGCTCACATTGCCCATCCTGGGAAGAGACAGGGCAGACATTTTAGGCCAGGGTCAGACAACAGCAGCAGCTGGGGATCATATTGACAATCGAGTAAAGATTCTCACCTCAAATAACGACACTCAATGGGAACAACAGCCCCATTGGTTCTCACAATGACAGATCCAGGATAGTTTGGGGTGTGGGTCAGGTGAGTGGTGTAGATCAGGAAATCCCCAGTGATCTGAAAGACACCAGGTTAAGGAATGGGGAACTGATCTGAAATGAGAAGGATCTACACGGGGTTCACAATGACATCATCCCATTGCAACAATTCTTCAGGGAGTGTGACCGGCTCAGAGCCAGGAGACTTCTTCCTCCCAGAGCTGAGGAGTGTAGTATTAGAGGCAATAATCTCAAGGTTAGGGGTTAGTCATTTACCTCAGCATGGCGGTACAATGTCTCAGTGTGAGGGTTCTGGGTTCAATTTCACCCTCAGTCAACTGCTGTGTGGAGCTTGCACATTTTCCCTGTGTATGTGTAGGTCCTCTCTGGGTGCTCTGCTTTTCTCCCACAGTCCAAAGATGTGCAAGTCAGGTGAATTGGCCATGCTAAATTTCTATTAATGCTCAGAAATATGGAGGCTAGGTGGGTTAATGATAGGAAATGCTGTGTTACATGGAGAGGGTAGGTGAGCGGGTCACTCTCCCCAGGGTTGGTCTGTACTCAATGAGCCAAAGGGCCTGCTTCCAACTATCGGGATTCTATGTTTCTCAGTCAGTTGTCAATGGGATACCTGCTGCTCGAGCCTGGGAATGCTCAGTTCATCAAATGGACTGAGTTTTTTTTCTGTAAACTCAACAGAACAGAATAGGGCCCCTAACAGATCAATAAGGCTGTCCATATGTGGACTCACTGGAGGTGAGTCAGATCCGAAAACAATATTTTGCTTCTGTATTTCCTGGGGGGAGACTCATGGAAGAGAGGCAACTTGGTGGAAAAGAGGGATGCCTCGGAAACGGTCAACATTGCTGCAGGGATGCCAGAAGTCTTAAAATACAAAGCTAGATAAATCCATGTGACCTGATCAGATGAATGTCAGGACATTATGGGAAGCTCGCTAAGACATTGCAGGGCCTGTAGCAGATATTTATATCATCGATAGCCGTGGGTCACGTGCTGCAAAACTGGAGGGTGGCTAATGTTGCAGCATGGAAAAGCCACAACTTGATGTCAGTAATGGGTTTGTTGTTGGAGGAAACTCTGAGGGACAGGATCCAGATGCATTTCCAAAGTCAGGGAGTGATTAGGGATAGTCAGCGTGGTTTTGTGCATGGGAAGCCATGTCTGTCAAAATTGTTTGACTGTCTTTTGGAAGGGGTGACCAAAGAAAGAGGTGAAGGCTCAGTGATGAAAGTTGTTTGCATGGATTTTAGCAAAGCCTTTTGACAAGGTTCCACATGGTAGACTAATTTGTAAAATTAGGTCACATGGGTTTCACGGTGAGCTTGCCAATTGAATACAAAATTGGCCTCACAACAGGAGACAGTCATGGTAGAGGGTTGCAATTTGGATTGGAGACCTGTGACCAGCGGTGTTTGGCAGGATTGGTGCTGGGTCCACTGCTGTTTGTCATTCATATAACTGACTTAGCAGCGAATGTAGGAGACATGATTAGTAATGTTGCCGATGAGACCAAATTGGTGGTACAGTGGACAGTGAAGAAAGCTATAGAAGAGAAGCAAGTTGGGCCAAGGAATGGCAGATGGAGTTTAATGTCAAGATTAGAATGGTGCTGGAAAAGCACAGCAGGCCAGGCAGCATCCAAGGAGCAGGAAAATCGATGTTTCGCACAAAAGTCCTACAACTGCTTTCTGTCTCTACCCTTGTGTTGTCACGATGAAAGATGGCGTTTAATGCAGATAAATGTGTGGTGTTGCATTTTGGGAAGATAAAGCAGGGCAGGTCTTACACAGTTAATGGTAGGGCCCTGAGAAGTGTAGGTGAACACAGGGAGACCAAAGGGTTCAGGTATACTGTTCATTGACAGTGGGATCACAGGCAGACAGGGTGGTGAAGGTGGCATTTGACACATTTGCCTTCATTGATCATAACATTCAGTACAGGGGCTTGGGTGTCATGTTGCAACAGGACAGAACATTGATGAGGCCACCTTTGGAATACTCTGTACCGTTCTGGTTACCCAATGGGAAGGATGTTGTTAAATTGGAAAGGATGTAAAAACGAGTTATAAGGATGAGACTAGGACTGGAGGATTTGAGGCAGAGGGAGAGGCTGGGACTTGCTTGATCCTGCAGCATAGGAGGTTGAGTGTTGACCTTATCGAGATCCTTTTCCCCAGGATGGGTCAGGGGAGTCGTAAGCGAGAGGGCTGATCTGGGGGTGAGGGTTTCAAGAGGCAGTTGTGGGGTAGCTGTTTCTGACAGTCTATGGTGCAAATATGGAATGAACTGCCAGCAGAAGTGGTAGTGACAGGTGTGACTGTATGACTTGGACTAAGATGCTAATCAGGAAACATTCAGGGCAGAGGAACATTGAGGCACATGGTGATGATTTTCATTAACAGGAGAAATGAGGCTGCAAGTATATTTTGGCCTCATCATATTAGGACATGCAACCTCCACATTTTAGGAGGAGAAGTTGTTCACACAAGACCTGGGTTGATTAATCGGAACGTGACTCAAGAAAAGGAGAGCGTCAGGGACCAGGGAGAGGAAGCAGTAGTAAGAGAAAATATTGAAACAGAACAGCTTTCATCCAGGAGCCTGGTTATTTCACTGAGAGTAAGTTGGACATCTTCCAGCTCAAGGCACTTCAACTTGCACCTCCTGCTTATTTGAAAAAGAACAACCCGTCAGAATTAAGGTGGACGGAGTGACCCCTCCATTCAAATGGATCTGTCCACGGGCAGTGGAGCTGAAGCACTGAAGAACTATACAAGAGGTTCAGAGGGATCCGAATGTTCCAGACCAATCGGGATGACAACACAAGGGTAGAGACAGAAAGCAGTTGAAGCAAGGTCCAAAAGACAATGTAAAGGTAATGTGGAGTTTGAGAAAGCTGGGGTCAGACCCTCCCCCACACAATATTCATGCCCATCCCAGCCAGGGTCACAGTGAGGAACAATCGCCAACCCAAGCTGACAGCAAGTGACGAGGACTCCCGTTACCTGCAATCTTCTGCCACATTGAAATGTGACTCATTGATCGAGGAGGGTGACTGGTGGGTCTGAACCCAGGAGTGTGACAGTGAGAAATACTGACAGATTGTCATAGGATGCAGTTTGGAGACGGGTTTGGGCAGAACAAAGTGCGTGGTCCTCATATTGACATCATACTTCACCTCCTCTTGGGAATGTTTGGTTGGGACAGTCTAGTGAGACATTTGCCGGGTATTTTTTTTAGAAAGATTAGATTCCCCTACAGCGTGGAAGCAGGCCCTTCGATACATCAAACCCGATCTTCCAAAGAGTGATCCACCAAGACTCATTTCCCTCTGACTAATACGCCAAACACTACAGGCAACTTAGCATGGCCAAGTCACCTGACCTGCACATCTTTGGACTGTGGGTGGAAACTGGAGCATCCAGAGGAAATCACCACAGACAGAGCGATAACCTGCAAACTCCACACAGCCAGTTGCCAGCAGCTGGGAACTAGCCTGGGTCCGTGGTGCTGCAAGGCAGCAGTGCTAACCATTACCCCATACTGTATCTGTCCTGGGACAGTGTGACAGAAACAGATTTGAAGGATTTTGATATTCAATTTAAGGGTAGTAGCAACTTTACTGTCCACTTAAGTCTGGAGAGGACTTCACTGTATCTAACTCCATGCTGTCCTCCTTCTGGGAGGGTTTGATGGGGAGGGTGAAGGTAACTTTACTCTGTATCTAATCTTATTCTCTCAGTGTTTGGGAATGTTTTATAGTGACAATGTGTAGAGGGCACTTTGCTTTCAGTTGACCTGAGGAGCAGTTCCACCATAGAACACACCAGATGGCCTCCTTCTTTAGAGACCGCAATTTCCCTTCCCACGTGGTAAAAGATGCCCTCCAACGCATCTCATCCACATTCCGCCCTCAGACCCAACCCCTCCAACCGCAACAAGGACAGAACTCCCCTGGTGCTCACCTTCCACCCTACCAACCTTTGCATAAACCAAATCATCCGCCGACATTTCCGCCACCTCCAAACAGACCCCACCACCAGGGATATATTTCCCTCCCCACCCCTCTCTGCCTTCCGCAAAGACCGTTCCCTCCGTGACTACCTGGTCAGGTCCACGCCCCCCTATGACCCACCCTCCCATCCTGGCACTTTCCCCTGCCACCGCAGGAACTGTAAAACCTGCGTTCACACCTCCTCCCTCACCTCTACCCAAGGCCCCAAAGAAGCATTCCACATCCATCAAAGTTTTACCTGCACATCCACTAATATCATCTATTGTATCCGTTGCTCCCGATGCGGTCTCCTCTGCATTGGGGAAACTGGGCGCCTCCTAGCAGAGCGCTTTAGGGAACATCTCCGAGACACCCGCACCAATCAACCAAATCGCCAGTGGCTCAACATTTCAACTCCCCCTCCCACTCTGCCGAGGATATGGAGGTGCAGGGCCTCCTCCACCGCCGCTCCCTCACCACCAGACGCCTGGAGGAAGAACGCCTCATCTTCCGCCTCGGAACACTTCAACCCCAGGGCATCAATGTGGATTTCAACAGTTTCCTCATTTCCCCTTCCCCCACCTCATCCTAGCTTCCAACCTCCAGCAACTCGATCCCCTGACCTGTCCGGACTTGTCCGACCTGCCCAGCTCCTTTTCCACCTATCCACTCCACCCTGACCTATCACCTTCATCTCCTTCCCCACTGACCTATTGTACTCTATGCCACTCTCTCCCCACCCCCACCCTCCTCTAGCTTATCTCTCCACGCTTCAGGCTCTCTGCCTTTATTCCTGATGAAGGGCTTTTGCCCGAAATGTCGATTTGGCCTGTCTTCGGATGCTGCCTGAATTGCTGTGCTCTTCCAGCACCACTGATCCAGAATCCTTTACCTCAAAGCAGCAGAGCAGGTTTAAATCTGTACCAAACCATGTGCTGTCACTCTCTGGGAGTATTTTATGGGGAGACACGATCAAGGGAATCTGTAACCATGGTTACAGTGACATTCCAAGTGTTGAGCTTGGAGGGAAGGTGTGAACTTTCTGGGAGGTGTTGGAGGAGCCTTGGTGTATTGCTGCAGTGTATCTTGTAGACAGCACAGGTAATGGAAGTAGGAAGCCTACTAGATAAGTATGTGTATGAACACAAAGCTTCAGAACACTGGAAACCCTGGGCCTACAAGTGGGAAAGAGAGGTGAGTGGAGATAGAAGTGTGTTATATGGTGATAAAGACTCAATGGGCCTCTTTTGTATTCTGACAGGATGACCTATTTGAAGTCTATCCCATTTCACATGATAGAGATCAGTGTGAAGACAGGACTGAGGTGTACAGTCCTGATGCTGTACACAGAATCAGTCACTTTAGTCCAACTCATACATGACCAGATATCCTAATTAGTCCCATGTGCTAGCACCTGGCCCATATCCCACTGAAACCCTTCCTATTAAAGGCTGTAATTGTACCATCCTCCACTTTCTCCAGCAGCCCATTCCATACATGCATCACCCTCTCCATCAGAGCATTGCCCCTTGGGTCCCCTATTGATATCTTTCCACAACTAGAGGGCATAGGTTTAGCATGAGAGGGGGTTCTCCCACCCCAGGGAAAGACCTTGTCCATTTGTTATCTAGGCCCCTCATGATTTTATAAACCTTTCATGTCACCCCTCATCCTCCAACACTCCAGGGAAAACAGCCCTAGTCTATTCCACCTCTCCCATAGCTCAAATTCTCCAACCCTGGCAACATTCTTGAAAGGGTTCAGAAAAGATTTACAAGTTTCACAACAGCCTCCTGAGAGGTAGGAGACCATAATTGCCCATAATATGCCAACATTGGCCTAACCATGTACTGTATAGCTGCTACATGACCTCCCATCTCTACTCCGTAGTAAAAAAGAACGCTTACCAAACAGCTTGTTCACTTTCCTATCTACCTGTGACTCCACTTTCAAGGAACCATGAACCTGCACTGCAAGGTTTTGGTTCAGCAACACTCCCCAGGGCATTACCAGTTCAGTGTCCAAGTGCTGCTCTGATTTGCTTTTCCAAAATACAGCACCTTGCAGTTATCAAAATTAAATGCCCATCCGATCAAGATCCTGTTGTAACCTTCACTGTCCTCTCGACCTTCAAATCTGGAGTACTCTGCCATTTCACTCTGTTCACATCCAAATCATTTATCTCAATGGCAGACAGTAGTCAACCCAGCATCAATCCATGTGGCACTCCATTGGTCACAGGCCTCCAGTCTGAAAAGCAACCCTCCACCATCATCTTCTGTCCTCTACCTTCAGGGCCAGTTCTGTGTCCAAATGGCTAGTTCTGTATTCCATGAGATATAACTTTGCTAACCAACCAGTCTCCCGGAGGAACCTTGTCAAATGCCTTCCTGAAATCCATAATTGATCATATCTACCACTCCCTCCAATCCGGTTATTTCTTCGAAAGAATAAATAAAGCAGATGGTGAGGATGGGGTCAAGCAGGTTTTTCAATCCTATTGAATCCCTCCACCTGTTGAGGTAGCCAGTGTCAAAGCAATGCCCTTTAGGAGCTGGCCAGCTCAGTCAGTAATGAGGCTGCTGGGCCACAGGGCTGGCCATTCCCCTCTACACCCAGAATACATTCTGCCCCTTCACCCCCATCTGCTTCCTCTAAATGCTGTTCACACTGGAGGAACACTGATCCATCAGCTGGCACATTGTAATACAGTATCCAGCAGTTTGACCTGTCGTCATGTGACTCTGGACCCCATGAGATCCATGTTGACAACTCCCTTTTACCACATGGTGCTGCTACCCCTCTTGGTAGGGAGAGAACAAAGTGGTAGCAGTGTATACCATGCTGTGTTTTATGGAACACAAGCAGTCAGGCCCTTCAGCCCTTTCACAGTTCCATTCTCATCCATGTGCCTATCCAATGACCAATTAAATGCCCTTAACATTAATGAGTCTACTACTGTTGGGGCATAGAATGCCCTGCCTTCTACTGAAGAAACTACCTTTCACATCTGTCCGATTATGATCACCTATCAGTTTAAAGCAAATGGCCCCTCATGCTAGCTATCACCATTGGAGGAAAGACTTGCTTGTCCAGTATCTAACCTGGATTGTCAGGTCTCAATTCAATGCCTCTACCCTCTAATGAACACAGCCTCAATTCCCTCAGCCTCCTTTCCATTCCAGGCAACATCTTAGTTAAGCTCCTCCAGCCTTTCCAAAGCTTCCACATCCTTCCTATAATTCCATGAAGAGAAGTGTTTAATACTCCAAATGCAGCATATTCTAAAGCTGTGACATAAGCTCATGGTTCTGAAACTCAATCCTGAGTAAATCCTAACACACCACATGCCTTTTTAAACAAGGCTACCAACCTGGGTGGCAACTCTCGGGTCAATGCACATGGACACCAAGATCATTGCTCATCTGCACTGCCAAGATTCTTCCCATTAATCTAGTACTCTGCATTCCTGTTACTCCTTCCAAAGTGAATCACCTCACCTTTCCATATTGAACTCCATTTGTCATGCCTCAGCCTAGCTCTGCAGCTCATGTCCCTCACTAACCCACAACAATCTTAGTCCATCCAATTTTTTGGATACAATGGAGCTGCTGGCTCACTCATTCGAGGGTAAAGTGAGCTTAGTGCTCAGGGTCTAGAGTCACATTCGGCCAGTCAATTTCCTTCCCTTCTCAAGGGAGGGAGAGAGAATTTTACAACCAATCCATTTCCATGACCTTTCTCCCATAAAAAGGAGTTGAAAGTCCTGTTTCCACTTTAGGGAATTGAAAACCACCCATTTTCTATGCCCTGTCTGGTCATAGCCTCAGGCACACAGATAATCCATTGCCCAATCAGCATTGGGGTAGGCCATTCCCCGAAACACCCTCCCCACCACCAGTCATTGCCCTTTGGATAGGACTAACCTCACCTGGATCCAAGGCTTACTGGGGCAGTCACAGCCTGAGAATCCACTACAACTGATTCTCAGCCCATTACAGCACCATTCTCTGGGCTGCTTCAGCCTGCAATGACCCTACAGCCACCCTCAGCACCACAAAAGCAACCTTCAAAACCCTGGAATATACCCTACAGCCAGGTCCTCGCCTCACTGGCTCCCAAATCAGGTTCTATATCTGACACCCTGAGGCCAACTCTAAATGGAGAAAGCTGCAGGCATTTCTCTCAGACCCTGCAGCAAGTCATTTCCCAATGGATGCCTCACTCTGGCTGACTGAACTATAGAGACAGGAACAGTGGGAATCCACTTGGACACTTCTGAAGAGGATCAGAACAGACTGGAAACAGTTCCTGCAGCATGTTCTGCAATCAAATTCAGAAACCCCTTTCCAGTGAGGTCTACAGCCCCCTGTACTCACTGGATAAAGCAAACTGCAAACAATATCTTCAATAACCCAATCATCCTGGAAGCTCAATGCATGGATTGGACAGGCCAAGCCCAGAGATTGTACCCAGGAATATTTTAACAAGAGGATGCAGAAAAACCAGCTCCAGACAGAAGACACCATGAATCACTGCTTTATTGACTGTCATCACAGGTTGATGGGTGTTCGCTTGTGTTTCCTGTACAGGACCGAGGCCAGCAATGAAGCAGAGATCAGACAGACCACTGTCACAGTCAGGGTCACCAACACAACCAACTCCACACCTACAGAACAAGGAGAAACCAATGGTTACTGAGAGAAACAGGGACAGAAAGGGAAACTAGCAGGTAGGCAGCTCCCCACCTGGAGACCTCGCCTGTATCCTTCCTTCAACCTCAGGCAGGGGCTCAGTTGCCAGGTTGGTCAGCCCAGTATCCAGGATGATCAGGGGGCCAAGTGAGACCTCCCCTTCCCACTTCAATCCAGCTTCACTCTCTGCAAGATCAAACATCCCAGTCAGGGAGTGATGGAGATGGGAGGATCCCCAACATCAAGATGGTCAATGTCCTACCAGCTTCAGGACCAAGGTCTCTCCTTCCTCTGGAGGGGAACAGGATCTCCCTTGTGCTCCCACAGTTCCCCACATGGCAACAGGCACAAATGTCACTGTCAGATTCCTCCAATGGGGTCCAGCTAAACAAGAGAAACAGCCCATCAACCACATGGTGCATCACCTCTCCCAACAACAACATCCCTGAGGGACAGAGAGGGAACTTACATATTCTGCAGCTTCTGGAAAGTACAAGCTTTGTTCCTGGAATCTCCCTGATCCACGGCAGCAACTTTCAGGTGACAGGTGATGAAAATCTGAGGGACACATTCAGAACAAGTCAGCATTTAGTGACTCCCTCCCACTATGGAGAAGCCAATCAGCAGCTTCCTCTTACCAAAGAATGCTCTTCTCCATAGAAACGAAAGGCATCCAGGTCAAACCTGAGCTTGTCTGGCTCCCGCCCGTCTCCCAGCAACACAAAGGTTGAAAAGGAGTCCTCAGCTTTGCTGTCCAGGAGGCAACTGCAGATGGACAAAGGGCCGTGAAGTGAATGGAGGGAAGCCATTGAGATGGGAACAGTTGGAGATAGCAGAGAGCTCCTTACCCATTGTAGTCAATGATCCTGTATCTCAGGGTGGAGTCCTTGTCTGGGCTCAGTGTAGCTACACAGCGATCAATGTACAGCTTCAGGGGCACGTGATGGACCATTGAAACAGATGCCTCAATGTGAATGAGGTCTCCCAGAGAGTAGACAGTGGAAGGGCGCTCTGTAAGCCAGTCACCTGAAGTACAGGAGGACAAGGGTTGGAGACAGTGAATGTAACTCGCAGTGAGTGACACCAGGAGATTCCTCCCCAGTCACCCATCACGTACCATTCATTAGGCGCAGGGAGAATGACAGATGGCCTTCTCCAGACCTGGTGGAGCTGAATGGGATCCAGGTGGGATTGATGGGGTTACTGCTCACATTGCCCTTCCTGGGAAGAGACAGGGCAGACATTTTAGGCTAGGGTCAGACAACAGCAGCAGCTGGGGATCATATTGACAATCGAGTAAAGATTCTCACCTCAAATAACGACACTGAATGGGAACAACAGCCCCATTGGTTCTCACAATGACAGATCCAGGATAGTTTGGGGTGTGGGTCAGGTGGGTGGTGTAGATCAGGAAATCCCCAGTGATCTGAAAAACACCAGTTTAAGGAATGGGGAACTGATTCTTAGTGAGAAGGATCTAGATAGGGTTCACAACAGCAGCATCCCATTAAATGAATTCTTTACAGAACGTGACAGGCTCAGGGCCTGGAGGCTGTCTCTCGACCCCAGAGCTGGAGGGACTATTACTGGAATGCAATAGGTCACAGGTCAGGGGTGATGTTTTTAGGATCAATTTAAGATGGTATTGCATCATTCCAAAAATCAGGAATTATTAGAATTCCCGATCCAAAGGACAGAATGCTCAGTTGGTGAACAGGATTGTTTTTAAAATCACAGCAGAATTACAGATAGATGGAACAGGAACATGGCGATCTTTATCTACAAGGTAAAACAGGAAGTCTTCAGATTATGGGAAGGGATTACTAACAAGGTTAGTGAAAGTTTCAGTGAGAAGCTGAAACAAGTTCAAAAACAATTAACCAGAATGGAACCAAAACAGTTTTACCAACAGGTCAGATATAGAGCTCAAGGACTAGACAAGTCAATTTATTCCCAACAGTCCCACAATTGGGATGAAACTAGACTAAGTGAGTCAAAAAACCCAATCTGATTGAGAATAGGCTGCTCACCACAAAACTAAGCACATCATTCTGCTACAACATGACAGCTGTGTTCTTGTTATTTCACTATAGAGAAGTGTCATGCTGGAAGGCACTGATAAAAAGTCTAGTGTTCTATTCACATTCAGGTGAAAGATGAAACCACTCACAATTCACATTATAGCTAATGCACAGACAAAAACATCGTAACAGAACCACCTGTATAATCAAGCTTCCAAACCAATGAGAACAGCAGCACACATTGAGATAGAGACCAGTTAATGTCTAGTCTAATCCAGCATAGGAAACTAGCAGGAGACAGACCCTCAATAAGTCAATGTTCCTCAATGTAACCCTAACTGGAATAAGCTACAACCCAAGCTTCCTGCAAGTGTGGAGAACTCCCATTACCTGCAATCTGCTGCCACACTCATGCAGCCCATAGTCAAAGAGGACAGTGTGGTTCTCAGGGTAGACCCTGGTTGGCTGACAACCTACAGTCCCCAGGGTAAGGTCAGCAGCTTTAATCAGGTGCCCAGTTCCAAATAAATCCAGCTGGGCCCTGACCAGTAGGTTGTGCTCTCCACACTGCACCATCACAGTCTGTAGTGGGGACACACTCACAACCTCAGACACTGGGAACCTAGAACCCCCATGAGAAGGGACTCTCTCAGGAACAGGGCTGGCTCTCACAATTCCCCATGGAAACCTCTGGTTCAAAAACTGCTGCCATGTGTCAGAGCAACAGACAGCTCCAACTAACATTAACACAGGGAACAAACCCCTCATTACAAAATCACCCATGACCCCAAACAACTCAACCACCCACACATTCCCCAACCAGCTCCTTTTATACACACAACCCACACTCACCTGATACCAATATGACCAGGAGCAGCAGCATTGAACCAATCGACCAGCCCCAATCTCGACAATCTCCACCAATGACTGAACTCATGGCTTTGTTCTCAGGAGGATCGATTACATTTGGGCCAATAGGAGTGGCTGTGAGTTGCTGTGCTGTCACCTGACTGAATTCAGCTCCACAAGATCTTGTGGAATTCCCCATGACTACAATCATCAAAGGTAGCTCGTTGAGCCTGGAGAGGGTCTGCTGTATTCTGCCCATCCTAACCTGGGCAGTCTGACAGTGAGAACCATGGAGAGATTGTGTGGGAATTAGAAACAGGGTTTGAGCAGAATGAAGGGATTTACCTTGTACTGTACCTATCCTTGGGAGTATATGTTGGAAGAAGCTTTATTCTGTATCTATGTCCATGGCTGGGGCACTGTAGGGAGAACCTAACTTTCAGTTCACTTTTAATTCATAGAGTAGAGGCAGTTTTACTCTGTATTTCACGTTGTGCTGTCTCTGTCCTGGGGACAACTTTCCTTCCAGTTTTCAAGAATGGAGGAAGCTTTTGTTTCAGTTGTAAAGAGTAGGATCTTTTACTTTGTTTCTAACTCTGTGATGTTTCTGCTTTGTTAGTGTTTGCTGTAAACAGTGTAGCTTTACATTTAGTTTACAAGTGTAGAAGCAGCTTTACGTTCAGTGTAAATGAGCGGGGGAAGTTGTATTCTGTATCTAATCCCACGCTGACCTTGCTTTTGGGAGAGATTGATTGGTTGGGATCATGTTGAGGGTGAAAGTGAGGACTGAAGATGCTGGAGGTGAGAGTCATAAAGTGTGGTAAAGCACAGCAGGTTATGCAAAATCCAAGGAGCAAGTGAGTCGGTGTTTCAGGCATCAGCCTGTCATCAGGAATGTGGGTTGGGAAAGGGGGCTGAGTGATTAATAGGAGGGTAGGTGTGGGGGTGTGGTGAGCGAAGGTAGGTGGGATGGCAGTAGGTCAATGCAGGTCAGGGGTGTTGAGGGAGCTTTCCATTCATTTTAAAAAGGAAGATTGAGCTTTACTTTCAGTTTCAAAGAGTAGATAGTGTTTTATTTGTAAGAATCTCATTGCATCATGTCCCTGTTCTGGGAGTGTTTGATATGAACAGTGTTGAGGTAGGTTCACTTTCAGCTTAAAAGAGAACAGGGAGCTTTATACATTATCAATCTGTAGCTGTCCCTGTTGGATGGGGATAGGGTAAGGGGAGTTTTTGCTTCAGTGGAAAAGTGCAGAGGGACCATTCCTTTTAGTATAAAGGAGCCTCAGTCTGTATCTGAGCCTGATCTGTACCTTCCTGTGGGAGTGTTGATGGGGACAGGATTGAGGTCTATGGCCTCCAGCTGTGCTGGGATAAAGCTCAGTGGAAACCCGAGGAAAAGCACCTCCTCTTTCACTGAGTCACTTTGCAGCTTTTCACACAACACGGTGTTCAACAAATCCAGGAACATCTCCTCAGCCCCGTTTTGCTTAATTTCTTCCTGTAAGTTTTGGTTCAAACTCCTTTTCCTCTGGATGTTATTGTGCTCATTGTCCTTCCATTCACACCCCCTTGGGGGCTCCTCTCTTGGTTGGTTACTGCCTGCTTATTTTTTTGGTTACTGGGTGGATGTGGGCAGTGCTGGCCATGCCAACATTTCCTGACCAACCCCCAGCGAGGAGGAGAAAGTGAGGACTGCAGATGCTGGAGATCAGAGCTGAAAATGTGTTGCTGGAAAATCCCCAGGTATCCTTGAGAAGGTGTTAGGGAGAGTGGTACAGGAATGTGTGAACCCAGTTTCAGCGACGTTCCAACTGTGTAAAATGGGAGGAAGGTGTGAACTTTCTGGGTGCGAGCGGTCGCAGGTTTGGAAGTTGCTGTTGGAGGAGCCTTGGTAAATTGCTGCAGTGTATGTTATAGACCACACACAATCCGTCAGTGTCGACCAATGTTGGAGTGAGGGAATGTTGATGGTGGCGAATTAGACAATGTAGTTTCTATCGATTTCAGTAAGGCCTGAGACAAGGTCCCACACGGGAAGCTAATAAAGATAAAATCCCATTGGATCCAGGGTACGTTCGGAAGTTAGATCCAGAACTGTCTTTGAGCAGGAGACAGAGGGTTGTTGTTGAAGTTTATCTGTGTGACTGGAGCAGCGGTGTACCGCTTGGATTGGTGCTGGGTCCCACGCTGTTTGTCATCTCCATAAATGATGTCCGAGAGAGCGGGGGAGGATGATCAGTTAATTTGTGGGTGACACAATGATTGGCCGGGTGGTTGACAATGCAGAGGGATGTGTTAGGTTGTAGGAGAATACAAATGGATTGGTCCAATGGCAGCATTAGTGAGAGGTGCAAATTGGCTTAGGGATGAGGAAACTAGAGAAGGGAAAATGTGGTGAAGAGTGGTGTGGGAAGGGAAGGAGGGGTTCCATTTCATGGGGTAGGGATCTGTATAGCAGGGACGGTCTCCATCTAAACTGATGAAGTTTATCATTCCTGATGAAGAGCTTATGCTCAAAACGTCGTGCCTTCTGCTCCTTGGATGCTGCCTGCTGTGCTTTTCCAGCACCACACTGTTTGACTCTGCTTTCCAGTTTCTGCTGTCTTCTCCTTCTCCCCCTTAACTAAAGGCAGACCATGAAAGAAGGAAAAAGGAAGGATAACTCGGGAGACGTTATTAGAGATGTTGGAAATCATGAAGGTATGAAAACTAGCATAAGGACACTTTAGCTAAATGTTCGTAGCATCTGTAACAAGGTCGTTCAGTTAATGGCACAAATCATCGCAAATGAATATGATTTAGTAGCAATAATGGAGACATGGTTACAGGATGGTCATAGAACATAGATCAGTACAGCACAGTACAGGCCCTTCAGTCCTCGATGTTGTGCCGACCTGGAAGATCAAACTAACCTACATTCCCTTCATTCCACTATTATCTATGTGCCTATCCAAGAGTCGCTTAGATGTCCCGAATGTATCTGACACTACTACCACTGCTGGCAGTGCATTCTACACACACACCACTCTCTGTGTAAAGAACCTACCTCTGACATCTCCTCTAAACCTTCCTCCAATCACCTTAAAATTATGTCCTTCATGATAGTCATTTCCGCTCTAGAAAAAAGTCTTGTTCTATTCACTCTATCTATACCTCTCATCATCTTGTACACCTCTGTCAAGTCATCTCTCATCCTTCTTTGCTCCAATGAGAAAAACCCTCGCTCCCTCAACCTTTCTTCATAAGACATGCTCTCCAGTCCAGGCAGCATCCTGGTAAATCTTCTCTGCACTCTCTATAAAGCTTCCGATAACGAGGCGACCAGAACTGAACACAATATTCCAAGTGTGGTCTAACCAGGGCTCTACAGAGTTGCAGCACAACTTTACAGCTCTTAAACTTAATTCCCCTGCTAATGAAAGGCAACATACCATGTAACTTCTTAACAACCCTATCAATTTGGGTGACAAATTTGAAGGGTTTATTGAAAATGGACCCCAAGATTCAAACTTCCAAAATGAATCATTTCACAGTTTTTCAGGTTGAACTCCATCTGCCACTTCTCAGCCCAGCTCTGCATCCTGTCGATGTCCCGTTGCAACTACACCAGCCCTCCAAACTATCAACCACTCCACCAACGGTCATGCCATTGTCAAACTTATTAACGCACCCTTCTACTTCCTCACCAAGTCATTTCTAAAAATCACAAAGAGCAGAAGTCCCAGAACAGATCCCTGTGGAACACCACTGGTCACCGAGCTCCAGGCTGAATACTTTCCATCTACTACCACCCTCTGTCCTCTATTGGCCAGCCAATTCTGTGTCCAGACAGGAAATATCCCTGTATCCTATGCCTCCTTACTTTCTGAATGCCCCTACCATGAGGTACCTTATCAAATGCTTTGCTAAAATCCATTTACATCATATCCATTACTCTACCTTCATCAATGTGTTTTGTCATATCCTTCAACAAAGCTTGTGAGGCATGACCCACCACTCACAAAGCCGTGCTATCTCTAATGAAACTATGGTTTTCCAAGTAATCATCAGTCCTGTCTCTCAGAATCTCTCCAATAATTTGCCCACTACAGACATAAGACTGACTGGTCTGTAATTCCCAGAATTATCCCTATTCGCTTTTGTAAACAAGTGAATAACATTTGCCACCCTCCAATCATCTGCTACTACTCCAGTGGACAGTGAGGACATAGATCATCGCCAAAGGCACAGCAATCTCTTCCCTTGCACCCTGTAGTAATCTTAGGTATATCCCATCTGGCCCATCTTTTCAGCACATCCTCTTTCTTAACATCAACCTGTTGAAGCATATCAGCCTGCTTTACGCTGTCCTCACAAAGGTAAAAGTCCCTCTCAGTAGTGATTACTGAAGCAAAGTAATCATGAAGGACCTCCCCTACCTCCTCCGCCTCCAGGCACAAGGTCCCTCCACTATCCCTGATCTACTTTGACTCTGGCCATCCTCTTGTTCCTCACATAAGTGTAGAATTCCTTAGGGTTTTCCTTAATCCAACCGCTAAAGCATTTTCATGCCCCCATCTAGCTCTCATAAGTCCATTCTTCAGTTCTTTCCTGGCTATCTCGTAACTCTCTGGAGCCCTGTCTGATCCTTGCCTCCTCAACCTTAAGTAAGCTTCATTATTTCTCTCAATTAGATCTTCCACATTTCTTGTCATCCAAGGTTCCTTCACCCTACCATCCCTTTCTTGCCTCAGTGGGACAAACCTGTCCAGCATTATCAGCAAGTGCTCCCTAAACAACTTCCACATTTCTGTTGCGCATTTTTCTGTTCCCAATTTAGACACAGCAGTTCCAGGGTAATAGTGCTGTAATTCCCCCTCTCCTAGTTAAATACTTTCCCAAACCATCTTCTCCTCTCCCTCTCCATGACGATAGTAAAAGTTTCTCACTATCATCGAAATGCTCTCTCACCAAGTCATGAGTGGGAGTTAAACATCCCGGGGTATCAGGCTATTCGGAAGGACAGACAGACAGACAGGAAGGTAAGGGAGGTGATGCCGCTCCTGATATCCAAGGACGACATCTGGGTGTTGCTGAGAGATGATATTGGTTCCATGGAGAATTCAAGGAAGGAAAAAGTCACTGATAGGTGTAGTCTATAGGCTACCCAAATTGTACATCACATTGTAATGGATTTAGTAAGGGGAGGTTGTGCCTGACAAACCTGTTGGAGTTCTTTGAAGAGGTGACAAGTAGGTTAGACCAGGGAAACCCAGTGGATGTGGTCTACCTAGACTTCCAAAAGGCCTTTGATAAGGTGCCACACCGGAGACTGCTGAGCAAGGTGAGGGCCCATGGTGTTCGAGGTGAGTTACTGGTATGGATTGAGGATTGGCTGTCTGACAGAAGTTGGGATAAAAGGTTCTTTTTTGGAATGGCAGCCGGTGACAAGCGGTGTCCCGCAGAGTTCAGTGTTGGGGCCACAGCTGTTCACATTATATATTAATGATCTGGATGAACGGACTGGGGGCATTCTAGTGAAGTTTGCCGATGATACAAAGTTAGGTGGACAGGCAGGTAGTACTGAGGAAGTGGGGAGGCTGCAGAAGGATCTAGACAGTTTGGAGGAGTGGTTCAGGAAATGGTTGATGGAATTCAATGTGAGCAAATGCGAGGTCTTGCACTTTGGGGAAAAAGAATAGAAGCATGGATTACTTTCTAAACGGTGAGAAAATTCGTAAAGCCAAAGTACAGAGGGATCTGGGAGTGCTAGTCGAGGATTCTCTAAAGGTAAACATGCAGGTTGAGTCCGTGATTAAGAAAGCGAATGCAATGTTGTCAATTATCTCAAGAGGGTTGGAATATAAAAGCACTGTTGTGCTACTGAGACTTTATAAAGCTCTGGTTAGGCCCCATTTGGAGTACTGTGTCCAGTTTTGGTCCCCACACCTCAGGAAGGACATACAGGCACTGGAGCATGTCCAGCGGAGATTCACACGAATGATCCCTGGAATGGTAGGTCTAACATACGAAGAACGGCTGAGGATCCTGGGATTGTATTCATTGGAGTTTAGAAGATTACGGGGAGATCTAATAGAAACTTACAAGATAATACATGGCTTGGAGAGGGTCGACGCTAGGAAATTGTTTCCGTTAGGCGAGGAGACTAGGACCCGTGGACACAGCCTTAGAATTGGGGGGTAAATTCAGAACAGAAATGCGGAGACATTTCTTCAGCCAGAGAGTGGAATTCATTGCCACAGAGTGCAGTGGAGGCTGGGACGCTAAATGTCTTCAAGGCAGAAATTGATAAATTCTTGATGTCACAAGGAATTAAGGGCTACGGGGAGAATGCGGGTAAGTGGTGTTGAAATGCCTATCAGCCATGATTGAATGGCGGAGTGGAGTTGATGGGCTGAATGGCCTTACTTCCGCTCATATGTCTTATGGTCTAATGGGACTGAGGACAGAGCAAGCTATTCAAAGTTTGTGCGAAGATTTGTAGCTCGGGTGCTCGTTGTTGTGGTTCTGTTCGCTGAGCTGGAAGTTTTTGTTGCAGACGTTTCATCCCCTGGCTAGGCGACATCATCAGTGCTTGGGAGCCTCCTGCGAAGCGCTTCTTTGATTTTCCTCCAGTGTTTATAGTGGTCTGTCCCTGCCGCTTCCGGCTGTCAGTTTCAGCTGTCCGCTGTAGTGGTTGGTATATTGGGTCCAGGTCGATGTGTTTGTAAATGGAGTTTGTGGATGAATGCCATGCCTCTAGGAATTCCCTGGCTGTTCTCTGTCTGGCTTGCCCTATGATAGTAGTGTTGTCCCAGTCATGTTGCTTGTTGTCTGCGTGTGTGGCTACTAAGGATAGCTGGTCATGTCGTTTCGTGGCTAGTTGATGTTCATGTATGCGGATTGTTAGCTGTCTTCCAGTTTCTCCTATATAGTGTTTTGTGCAGTCCTTGCATGGTATTTTGTACACTACATTTGTCTTGCTCATGTTGGGTATCGGGTCCTCGTTCTGGTGAGTTGTTGTCTGAGCGTGGCTGTTGGTTTGTGCTGTTATGAGTCCTAAGGGTCGCAGTAGTCTGGCTGTCAGTTCTGAGATGCTCCTGATGTATGGTAGTGTGGCTAGTCCTTTTGGTTGTGGTATGTCCTCGTTCCGTGGTCTTTCTCTTAGGCATCTGTTGATGAAGTTGCGGAGGTATCCGTTTTTGGCGAATACCTTGTATAGGTGTTCCTCTTCTTCTTTTTGCAGTTCTGGTGTACTGCAGTGTGTTGTGGCCCTTTTGAATAAGGTCCTGATGCACTATAAACACCGGAGGAAACATCAAAGAAGCGCTTCGCAGGAGGCTCCCAAGCACTGATGATGTCGCCTAGCCAGGGGACGAAACGTTTGCAACAAAAACTTCCAGCTCAGCGAACAGAACCACAACAACGAGCACCCGAGCTACAAATCTTCGCACAAACTTTGAACACTTACGGGCGAGAGACGCTGAGACAAGCCAGGAAATGGGAATCCTGCGCTAACCGACTAAGCGCCACATACGAACAACTCCGGTTCGTACACGAATGCCGAAAGAATCGAATCCTTCCACAATGTGTCAGATACAGACCACCAGTCAACAACCCACAAGCCAGGGAAACAGACAAGCAGAACGGATTCAGGATGATCCAGGTAATGATCACAGACGCGCACAACCGACTCCACAAGTACAAACAAGAAATTGCGCGCCAAAAGTCGTTAATTTCAAAAACCACTAATCGTGAATGGACCCGGACCATAGAACAGGCTGTCACCATAGGACAGAACAGGACAACACACCGCAAAAAAAACGGCACTAAAAGAAAAAATGGCCAAACTAACACACAACAAAGAGGACACTACAACACACACCTGGGTTAAAAACCTCTCCCACAGACAGCTCACAGACACGGAAAGAACAATACTGGCCAAGGGACTCAACTACAACCACAGGGACGCCAAGACAGCAGACTTCCTAGCAGCACTAGAATGCACACTCAGGAACAATGGACTGACAGAAGAGACACAACAAACAGTGAGACAAACTGTCGTACCTATGATAATAAGGAAAAGACAAACACATAACCTCAACACCAAGGAGAGGGAAGCACTGAAATCACTAAGAAACGATAAGAACATAATCATACTACCAGCAGATAAAGGCAGAATGACGGTCATCCTAGATAAATCTGATTACATCCAAAAAGCACACCAACTACTTACAGATATCAACACCTACCAAATGAAGGAATTTGACCCCACACCACAACTCACCAATAGGATAAATAACACACTAAGGAATCTACAAAAAAACAGACAGATAACCAGAGCTGACCTACAAAGAATGAAACCGGAAAGCAACAACACCCCCAGATTCTATGGATTACCTAAAGTACACAAACCAGACATCCCACTCAGACCCATAGTATCACTACCAGGAACACCATCATACAAACTGGCCAAAGAACTACAACAGAAACTGAAACACCTGGTCAGCGGATCCAAACACTCTATACAATCAACACAGGAGTTCTTGGACATCATCGGAAATATACACATTGACAAAGAAGAAACCATGATATAATTCGACGTGACGGCACTGCTCACTTCGATTGACAAAACCCTAGCCAGAGAAACAATAGCCAACCATAGACATACAGAACAGAAAACAGGACGCTGAACCTATCAACAAAGACGGCATACTTAAACTACTGGACTTGTGCCTCACAACACACTTCACATTCAACAAGCAGATATACGAACAAATCAACGGAACACCCATGGGATCACCAATCTCGGGACTCATAGCAGAGGCAGTTATGCAAAGGTTAGAACAAACAGTCCTACCACAAATTCAACCCAAACTCGGGGTCAGATATGTCGATGACACGTTTGTAATCATTAAAAACACGGAAATAGAAAAAACACACCGGATCATCAACGCCACACTCACAGGAATCCGATTCACGAGAGAAGAAGAAAAGGATAGCCAACTCCCATTCCTAGACGTGATGGTACAGAGAACATCGAACGGAGAATTCACCACAAGGGTATACAGGAAAGCCAAGTCCTAAACTATGAAAGTAACCACCCCAACACACACAAACGAAGCTGCATCAGGACACTATTCAAAAGGGCCACAACACACTGCAGTACACCAGAACTGCAAAAAGAAGAAGAGGAACACCTATACAAGGTATTCGCCAAAAACGGATACCCGCGCAACTTCATCAACAGATGCCTAAGAGAAAGACCACGGAACGAGGACATACCACAACCAAAAGGACTACCATACATCAGGAGCATCTCAGAACTGACAGCCAGACTACTGCGACCCCTAGGACTCATAACGGCACACAAACCAACAGCCGCGCTCAGACAACAACTCACCAGAACGAAGGACCCGATACCCAACATGAGCAAAACTAATGTAGTGTACAAAATACCATGCAAGGACTGCACAAAACACTATATAGGACAAACCGGAAGACAGCTAACAATCCGCATACATGAACATCAACTAGCCACGAAACGACACGACCAGCTATCCTTAGTAGCCACACACGCAGACAACAAGCAACATGACTGGGACAACACTACTATCATAGGGCAAGCCAGACAGAGAACAGCCAGGGAATTCCTAGAGGCATGGCATTCATCCACAAACTCCATCAACAAACACATCGACCTGGACCCAATATACCAACCGCTACAGCGGACAGCTGAAAGTGACAACCGGAAGCGGCAGGGACAGACCACTATAAACACCGGAGGAAACATCAAAGAAGCGCTTCGCAGGAGACTCCCAAGCACTGATGATGTCGCCTAGCCAGGGGACGAAACGTTTGCAACAAAAACTTCCAGCTCAGCGAACAGAACCACAACAGCAAGCTATCCTCGATCAGGTCCTGTGTAATGAGACGGGAATAATTAATGACTTCATATTTCGGAATCTTCTTGGAAGGAGCAATCACAGTTTGGTTGAATTTAGAATAAAGCTGGAGAGCGTGAAGGTGAAATCCGATACCAGAGCCCTGTGCTTAAACAAGGGAGACCTCAATAGGATGTGGGAGGATTTGGCTAAAGTAGACTGGAATCAAAGACCTTATGGTGGCACAGTCGACGAGCAATGGAGGACTTTCAAAGCAATATTTCAATGTGCTCAGCAATAGTATATTCCAATGAAAAGAAAAGATTGTAAGAAAAGGGGTAATCTGCCAAGGCAGGCTATCAAATCAAAGGAGAAGTCATGGGAAAGCACAACATTGGGAAAGTTTTAAAGGTCAACAGAAAACCACAAATAGAGCTATAAAGAAAAGTAAGATAGTCTATGAGAGGAATAAAAAACTAGCCCAGAATATAAAGACAGATTGCTAAGGTTTCTATAAATGTATGGAATGGAAAAGAATGGCTAAAGTAAACATTGGTGTCCTAGAGGATGAGAAGGGGCATTTAGTCATGGGATATGATGAAATGGCTGAGGCATTGTACAGGGTTTTGGGTGTCAGCCTTCACAGTGAAGGACATGAATAACATGCCAGTAATTGACAGAGACACAAAAGTAGGGGAGGACCTGGAAACAATCATGATCAGGGAAGACGTATCTTCGGGCAAGCTCATGGAGCTAAGACGACAAGTCTCCTGGCCCTCATGGAAGGCATCGCAGGGGGCTAAAGGAGATGGCAGGAGGAAGAGCAAGTGCACTTGTGGGAATGTTCCAAAACTTGCTGTACTCTGGGGCAGTTCCAGCAGATTGGAAAACAGCAAATGTTTAAACAGGGCAGGAGACAAAAGATGGGGAATTGTAGACTGGTTGGCCTAACCTCTGTAGTGGGGAAGATGCTTGAGTCTGTTATGAAGGAAGGAATAGTAAGGCATCAAGATAGAAATTGTCCCATTGTGCAGCTGCAGCGTGAGTTCATGAAGGGCAGGTCACTCTTAACTCATCTTTTGGAATTTTATGAAACCATGATGAGCACGGTGGACCACAGGGAGCCAGTGGATTTCCAAAAGGTCTTCAACAAGGTGCTGCACGAGAGGCTGCTGCATAAGATAAAGATGCATGGCATTACGGATAAAGTATTAATATGGATACAGGATTGGTTGACTAACAGGAAGCAAAACGTGGGGATGTGTGCGCTATTTTGGTTAGCAAACAATCCCTCGCGCTGTGCCTTGGGGATCGTTGTTGGTGCCACAATTATTCACAATTTACACAGATGATTCGGAATTGGGATCGAGGTGCAGTGTGTCAAAGTTTGCAAATGACACAAAGATGCAAAGTGTGTGGAGGACTGTGAACGTTACAGAGGAACCTAGATACTTTCAGTGAGGGGCAAAGGTCTGGCAAATGGAATATAATGTTAATAAGTGTGAAGTCATCCATTTTGATAGGAGTAACAGTAAAAAGGACGAATACTTGAATGGTAAAAAGTTGCAGCATGCTGCCATGCAGAGGGACCTGGGTGTCCTTGAGCATGAATCCCAAGTTGGTCTGCAGGTACAGCAGGTCATTAAGAAGGCAAATGGAAAATTGTCCTTTTAGTGCTAAAGGGATTGTGTTTAAAAGCAGGGACATTATATTGTGGCAGCACAGGGTGCTGGTGGGGCCATACCTGGAGTACCGCGTGCAGTTTTGGTCTTCCTTGAGAAAGGATGTACCGGCACTAGAGAGGACGCAGAGGCGGTTCACTGGGTGGGTTCCAGCGTTGAGAGAGATGGCTTATGAAGAGAGACTGAGTAGACTGGGATTCTCTTCATTGGAATTCAGAGGAACGAGGGATGATCTAAGAGAAACATATAAAATGATGACAGGAATAGATGTGATAGACATAAAGAGGATGTTTCCACTGGCAGGTGAAACTCGGACAGGTGGGTATAGCTCAATCAGAAGGAACAGATTTCAGACGGAATTGAGAAGGAACATCTTCACACAGAGGGTTGTGAATCTATGGAGTTCCCTGCCCCAATGAAGTTAGTTGATGTTACTTCAGTAAATGTTTCTAAGGCTAAGATATGTTCTCTTTTTGAACAATAAAAGAATTAACGGTTAGAGTGAGAGGGCGGGTAAGTGGAGCTAAGGCCACAAAAAGATCAGCCAGATGGCCTACTACTGCTCCTCGTTCTTATTCTGTCCCTGAGAAATGTGAAGGGATGCACTTTCGAGGGAACAAAGAAGAAAAGGAAGTACTCAATGAATGGCAGGACACTAGGAAGCTCAGGAACAGAGGGATCTTGGGATACTATTCCACAGACCCCTGAAGGTGGCTGGATGGGTTTACGGAGGAGTTAAAATGACCTGTTGATGCTTGCCTGTGTCAGTTCAAGTATAAACTGTAAGAAGAGGGAGGTCATGTTGAAGCTGTACAGATCTTTGATTAGAGGACACAGCTGTAGTACTGTGTGCAGTTCTGGTCACCCCACATCAAGAAGGGTGTGGTTATACTGGAGAGGGTACAGAGGAGATTCACCCGAATGTTGTCTGGGATTGAACATTGCAGCTACGAGGAGACCTTGGATAAGCTCGGAAGGTTGTTCTCTTGGAGCAGAGAGATTGAGAGGAGATTTGGTGGAGGTGTATAAGATTAGGGACCAGGTGAATAGAAAGCAGCTGTTAGACAACAGACAATAGGTGCAGGAGTAGGCCATTCTGCCCTTCGAGCCTGCACCGCCATTCAATATAATCATGGCTGATCATTCCTAATCAGTATCCTCTTCCTGCCTTATCTCCATAACCCTTGGTTCCTTGAGAGCTCTATCCAACTCTTTCTTAAATGAATCCAGAGAGTGGGCCTCCACTGCCCTCTGGGGCAGAGCATTCCACACAGCCACCACTCTCTGGGTGAACAAGTTTCTCCTCAACTCTGTCCTAAATGGTCTACCCCGTATTTTTAAGCTGTTTCCTCTGGTTCGGCACTCACCCATCAACGGAAACATGTTTCCTGCTGCCAGAGTGTCCAATCCTTTCATAATCTTATACGTCTCAATCAGATCCCCTCTCAGTCTTCAAAACTCAAGGGTATACAAGCCCAGTTGCTCCAGTCTTTCACTGTAAGGTAATCCCGCCATTCCAGGAATTGACCTCGTGAACCTACGCTGCACTCCCTCAATAGCTAGAATGTCTTTCCTCAAATTTGGAGACCAGAACTGCACACAGTACTCCAGGTATGGTCTCACCAGGGCCCTGTACAGCTGCAGAAGAACCTCTTTGCTTCTATACTAAATCCCTCTTGTTATGAAGGGCAGCCTTCTTCACTACCTGCTGTACCTGCATGCTTACCTTCATTGACTGGTGTACAAAAACACCCAGATCTCTCTGTGATGCCCCTTTACCTAAATTGATTCCATTTAGGTAGTAATCTGCCTTCCTGTTGTTGCCAACAAAGTGGATAACCTTACATTTATCTCACATTAAACTGCATCTGCCATGCATCTGACCACTCACCTAACTTGCCCAGGTCACCCTATAATCTCCTAACATCCTCATCACATTTCACCCGGCCACCCAGCTTAGTATCATCAGCAAATTTGCCAATGTTATTGCTAATACCATCTTCTAGATCATTAACAGATTGTAAAAAGCTGCGGTCCCAGTACTGATCCCTGCGGTACCCCACTGGTCACTGCCTGCCATTCCGAAATGAAGCCGTTTATCACTCCTCTTTGTGTCCTATCAGCCAACCAACTTTCAATCCAAGTTAGTACAATGTAGACAACTCCTTCCTAACTGTAGCACACTGTGTGCTGCTATCTTTGTGTGTCCTGTCTGTGGGACAGGACACACCCAGGGATGGTGACTGTGGTCTTTGGGACATTCTGTGTAATGTACAATGCTGTAGTTATGGCAGGGTTAGCCTGGGCTTGTATGGTAGCACTGGCCCTGAGATGGTGCAAAGGAGAACCTTGCAGGGCTGCCTGCACTGTTTGTTTATGGTCACTGGGGTAAGGCCACGTTTCCCAGCCAGTTTTATTCACAGCTTTTAAGCTGTTGGATACACCTCAGCTGCGTGCTCACTCATTTCAGTGGGTTAAATACAACCCCATTGCTGTAGGCCTGGAGTCACATGTAGGCCAGACTCAGCAAGAATGGCAGATTTCCTGTCCCAAAGTACATTCATGATCCAAATACATTTTAAACTACCAAAACAGATTCCAGGATCCTGTTCCCATTAGACAGACGGCTACTGGAGTTCCCCTTCCACCTTCATTGGTGCTAATACTCATCAGGTTCTCTCCAAGTCTGATAACAAACTCCCTCAAATCAGGTTTCTATCCCTGCCAATGAGCAACACAGCAATGGCCTTCAGTGTGATTGGCCTAACCCAGTGCCCATCCTCTGAAGGCTGTGGACAGTTTCTATGCAGTTGACCACAGCTTGCTCCATCGCCTGGCATAGCCTTGGTGATGGCACTAACCTCATCTGGTTCCCAGGCTTACCAAGCCAGTCATTGGTTGAGAACCCATTGCAGCACCTCTCCTTGTAATTCATTCACATGCCATCACTGGCGAGGCCCGTATTTATTGCCCGTCCCGACTTATCCAGAGGGTCGTCAAGGTTCTGCTTCATTTCAGTGGGTCTCATGTAGGCCCGACCAGTTCAGGACAGTAGTTACTTTCCCTAAAAAAGGATCATTAGTGAGTCAGATGGGTTTCTCCAACAATGAATGTGTTCATACTCCTCATTAGGCTCATAATTCCCGATTGTTTTAATGGATTCAGATTGCATCATCTGCTGTGTGGCAGGATTCAAACTGCGGTCCACAGAGAGTTACCCAGGGCTGGGGATTCACAGGCCAGCAATAATATCGCTGGGTCCTCACCTCACCCATGGTCTGCTCCATTCTCCACTGATTCTACAACCACTTTAACCACAAACCATTCCATCCTAATGCTTCTGACATTCCCTGCCCACACCCAGCTCGCTTACCGTCCCTCAGCAATCAGGCTGTGTATCTGACACCCAGCACCAAGGACAAATGAGTGTCTGAAGCCTTCTCCATATTGAGTTCAATCCCTACAGCAATCCATTTTCCCCCAGTGGATGAATACACTCCCTCAATAAACTCCAAGTTGAAATAACCCACCAGAAAACAGCTTGTTTGAGAGGGGTCAGGACAGTCGGAAATTCACTTGGGGAATACAAGACTGGTCCACCCGTCCTGCAGGATTTAACACATTTGATCTTTGGACTGTACGTGAAACGTTTCAGAATTTACTGAGCCACAGCATTGTGGTTTATGGGCATGAAGGGACCATTTGGCCCCTCATACCTGTTTAACTAGCCCCTCAGTTTGAAAAACCCAATATGGATGTCAGAGATCTGAAACTCGCAAAATGCTGGAAAAGCTCTGGTCTGGCAGCAGCTGAGGAGAGAGAAACAGTTCATGCTGCAAATACAATTGGACACTTCTGAAGAGAGTGCCAGAAGACACTTGATACTTTGTCTTTCTCCCCCAGATGCTGTGAGGTTGACTGAGTTTCTCCAGCATGTTCTGTTTGCTTCACTGACATTGGCTATGGTTCCAATTGACACCATATCCAGAGCCTGGTCAAAGAGCCAGGGATACAGAGTGAACCACCACGCTGATCAAATGCTCTCAGCCTGAAACCAGCAGGCAGCCAGCTCCCCACCTGGAGACCTCTCCTGCATCCTTACCTCCACCTCAGGCAGGGGCTCAGTTGCCAGGTTGGTCAGCCCAGTATCCTGAATGATCAGGGGGTCAAGTGAGGCCTCCCCTTCCCACTTGAATCCAGCTTCACTCTCTGCAAGATCAAACATCCCAGTCAGGGAGAGATGGAGATGGAAGGATCCACAACATCAAGATGGTCAATGTCCTACCAGCTTCAGGACCAAGGTCTCTCCTTCCTCTGGAGGGGAACAGGATCTCCCTTGTGCTCCCACAGTTCCCCACATGGCAACAGGCACAAATGTCACTGTCAGATTCCTCCAATGGGGTCCAGCTAAACAAGAGAACCAGCCCATCAACCACATGGTGCATCACCTCTCCCAACAACAACATCCCTGAGGGACAGAGAGGGAACTTACATATACTGCAGCTTCTGGAAAGTACAAGCTTTGTTCCTGGAATCTCCCTGATCCACAGCAGCAACTTTCAGGTGACAGGTGATGAAAATCTGAGGGACACATTCAGAACAAGTCAGTATTTAGTGACTCCCTCCCACTATGGAGAAGCCAATCAGCAGCTTCCTCTTGCCAAGGAATGCTCATCTCCATAGAAACCGAGGGCATCCAAGTCAAACCTGAGCTTGTCTTGCTCCCGGCAACACAAAGTTGAAAAGGAGTCCTCAGCTTTGCTGTCCAGGAGGCAACTGCAGATGGACATAGGGCCGTGAAGTGAATGGAGGGAAGCCTTTGAGATGGGAGCAGCTGGAGATAGCAGAGAGCTCCTTACAGCATCATTGACTACAATGGGTATCTCTGGGTGGAGACCTTGTCTGGGCTCAGTGTAGCTACACAGCGATCAATGTACAGCTTCAGCGGCACGTGATTGGCCATTGAAACAGACGCCTCAATGTGAATGAGGTCTCCCAGGGAGTAGACAGTGGAAGGGCGCTGTGTAAGCCAGTCACCTGAAGTACAGGAGGACAAGGGTTGGAGACAGTGAGTGGAACTCGCAGTGAGTGACACCAGGAGACCCCACCCCAGTCACCCATCACGTACCATTCATTAGGCACCGGGAGAATGACAGATGGCCTTCTCCAGACCTGGTGGAGCTGAATGGGATCCAGGTGGGATTGATGGGGTTACTGCTCACATTGCCCTTCCTGGGGAAGAGACAGGACAGACATTTTAGGCCAGGGTCAGACAACAGCAGCAGCTGGGGATCATATTGACGATCAAGTAAAGATTCTCACCTCAAATAACGACACTCAATGGGAACAACAGCCCCATTGGTTCTCACAATGACAGATCCAGGATAGTTTGGGGTGTGGGTCAGGTGGGTGGTGTAGATCAGGAAATCCCCAGTGATCTGAAAGACACCAGGTTAAGGAATGGGGAACTGATCTGAAATGAGAAGGATCTACATGGGGTTCACAATGACATCATCCCATTGCAACAATTCTTCAGGGAGTGTGACTGGCTCAGAGCCAGGAGACTTCTTCCTCCCAGAGCTGAGGAGTGTAGTATTAGAGGCAATAATCTCAAGGTTAGGGGTTAGTCATTTACCTCAGCATGGCGGTTCAATGCCTCACAGTGTGAGGGTTCTGGGTTCAATTTCACCCTAGGTCAACTGCCTGTGTGGAGCTTGCACATTTTCCCTGTGTATGTGTAGGTCCTCTCTGGGTGCTCTGCTTTTCTCCCACAGTCCAAAGATGTGCAAGTCAGGTGAATTGGCCATGCTAAATTTCTATTAATGCTCAGAGATACGGAGGCTAGGTGGGTTAATGATAGGAAATGCTGTGTTACATGGAGAGGGTAGGTGAGCTGGTCACTCTCCCCAGGGTTGGTCTGTACTCAATGAGCCAAAGGGCCTGCTTCCAACTATCGGGATTCTATGGTTCTCAGTCAGTTGTCAATGGGATACCTGCTGCTCGAGCCTAGGAATGCTCAGTTCATCAAATGGATTGAGTTTTTTTTCTGTAAACTCAACAGAACAGAATAGGGCCCCTAACAGATCAATAAGGCTGTCCATATGTGGACTCACTGGAGGTGAGTCAGATCCGAAAGCAATATTTTGCTTCTGTATTTCCTGGGGGGGAGACACATGGAAGAGAGGCAACTTGGTGGTAAACAGGGATGCCTCGGAAACGGTCAACATTGCTGCAGGGATGCCAGAAGTCTTAAAATACAAAGCTAGATAAATCCATGTGACCTGATCAGATGAATGTCAGGACATTATGGGAAGCTAGGGAAGACATTGCAGGGCCTGTAGCAGATATTTATATCACCGATAGCCGTGGGTCACGTGCTGCAAAACTGGAGGGTGGCTAATGTTGCAGCATGGAAAAGCCACAACACTACAGCTTGATGTCAGTAATGGGTTTGTTGTTGGAGGAAACTCTGAGGGACAGGATCCAGATGCATTTCCAAAGTCAGGGACTGATTAGGGATAGTCAGCGTGGTTTTGTGCATGGGAAGCCATGTCTGTCAAAATTGTTTGACTGTCTTTTGGAAGGGGTGACCAAAGAAAGAGGTGAAGGCTCAGTGATGAAAGTTGTTTGCATGGATTTTAGCAAAGCCTTTTGACAAGGTTCCACATGGTAGACTAATTTGTCAAATTAGGTCACATGGGTTTCACGGTGAGCTTGCCAATTGAATACAAAATTGGCCTCACGACAGGAGACAGTCATGGTAGAGGGTTGCAATTTGGATTGGAGGCCTGTGACCAGCGGTGTTTGGCAGGATTGGTGCTGGGTCCACTGCTGTTTGTCATTCATATAACTGACTTAGCAGCGAATGTAGGAGACATGATTAGTAATGTTGCCGATGAGACCAAATTGGTGGTACAGTGGACAGTGAAAAAAGCTATCGAAGAGAAGCAAGTTGGGCCAAGGAATGGCAGATGGAGTTTAATGTCAAGATTAGAATGGTGCTGGAAAAGCACAGCAGGCCAGGCAGCATCCAAGGAGCAGGAAAATCGATGTTTTGCGCAAAAGTCCTACAACTGCTTTCTGTCTCTACCCTTGTGTTGTCACGATGAAAGATGGCGTTTAATGCAGATTTCCGCCACCTCCAAACAGACCCCACCACCAGGGATATATTTCCCACCCCACCCCTCTCCGCCTTCCGCAAAGACCGTTCCCTCCGTGACTACCTGGTCAGGTCCACGCTCCCCTACGACCCACCCTCCCATCCTGGCACTTTCCCCTGCCACCGCAGGAACTGTAAAACCTGCGTCCACACCTCCTCCCTCACCTCTATCCAAGGCCTCAAAGGAGCATTCCACATCCATCAAAGTTTTACCTGCACATCCACTAATATCATCTATTGTATCCGTTGCTCCCGATGCGGTCTCCTCTACATTGGGGAGACTGGGCGCCTCCTAGCAGAGCACTTTAGGGAACACCTCCGAGACACCCGCACCAATCAACCAAATCGCCCAGTGGCTCAACATTTCAACTCCCCCTCCCACTCTGCCGAGGATATGGAGGTGCTGGGCCTCCTCCACCGCCGCTCCCTCACCACCAGACGCCTGGAGGAAGAACGCCTCATCTTCCGCCTCGGAACACTTCAACCCCAGGGCATCAATGTGGATTTCAACAGTTTCCTCATTTCCCCTTCCCCCACCTCATCCTAGCTTCTAACCTCCAGCAACTCGAACCCCTGACCTGTCCGGACTTGTCCGACCTGCTCAGCTCCTTTTCCACCTATCCACTCCACCGTCTCCTCCCTGACCTATCACCTTCATCTCCTTCCCCACTGACCTATTGTACTCTATGCCACTCTCTCCCCACCCCCACCCTCCTCTAGCTTATCTCTCCATGCTTCAGGCTCTCTGCCTTTATTCCTGATGAAGGCCTTTTGCCCGAAACGTCGATTTTGCCTGTCCTCGGATGCTGCCTGAATTGCTGTGCTCTTCCAGCACCACTGATCCAGAATCCTTTACCTCAAAGCAGCAGAGCAGGTTTAAATCTGTACCAAACCATGTGCTGTCACTCTCTGGGAGTATTTTATGGGGAGACACGATCAAGGGAATCTGTAACCATGGTTACAGTGACATTCCAAGTGTTGAGCTTGGAGGGAAGGTGTGAACTTTCTGGGAGGTGTTGGAGGAGCCTTGGTGAATTGCTGCAGTGTATCTTGTAGACATCACAGGTAATGGAAGTAGGAAACCTCACACTTGGATAAGTATGTGTATGAACACAAAGCTTCAGGACACTGGAAACCCTGGGCCTATAAGTGGGAAAGAGATGAGTGGAGATAGAAGTGTGTTATATGGTGGTAAAGACGCAATGGGCCTCTTTTGTATTCTGACAGGATGACCTATTTGAAGTCTATCCCATTTCACATGATAGAGATCAGTGTGAAGACAGGACTGAGGTGTACAGTTATGATGCTGGACACAGAAACAGTCCCTTTGGTCCAACTCATCATGATGACCAGATATCCTAATCTAGTCCCAGGTGCTAGCACCTGGCCCATATCCCACTGAAACCCTTCCTATTAAAGGCTGTAATTGTACCATCCTCCACTTTCTCCAGCAGCCCATTCCATACATGCATCACCCTCTACCTCAGCATTGTCCCTTGGGTCCCTTTTGATATCTTTCCATGGTGGGCAGCACAGTGATTAGCACTGCTGCCTCGCAGCACCAGCGACCCGGGTTCAATTCCCACCTCAGGCGACTGACTGTGTGGAGTTTGCACGTTCTCCCAGTGTCTGCGTGGGTTTCCTCCGGGTGCTCCGGTTTCCTCCCACAGTCCAAAGATGTGCAGGTCAGGTAAATTGCCCGTAGTGTTAGGTAAGGGGTAAATGTAGGGGTATGGGTGGGTTACGCTTCGGCGGGTCGGTGTGGACTTGTTGGGCCGAAGGGCCTGTTTCCACACTGTAAGTAATCTAATCTAAATCACAACTAGAGGACATAGGTTTAGCATGAGACGGGGTTCTCCCACCGCAGGGAAAGACCTTGTCCATTTGTTATCTAGGCCCCTCATGATTTTATAAACCTTTAATGTCACCCCTCATCCTCCAACACTCCAGGGAAAACTGCCCTAGTCTGTTCAGCCTCTCCCCATAGCTCAACTTCTACAACCCTGGCAACATTCTTGAAAGGGTTCAGAAAAGATTTGCAAGTTTCATAACAGCCTCATGAGGAAGGAGACCAGAATTGCCCATAATATGCCAACATTGGCCTAACCATGTACTGTATAGCTGCTACATGACCTCCCATCTCTACTCCGTAGTAAAAAGGAACGCTTACCAAACAGCTTGTTTACTTTCCTATCTACCTGTGACTCCACTTTCAAGGAACCATGAACCTGCACTGCAAGGTTTTGGTTCAGCAACACTCCCCAGGGCATTACCAGTTCAGTGTCCAAGTGCTGCTCTGATTTGCTTTTCCAAAATACAGCACCTTGCATTTATCTAAATTAAGTGCCCATCTGATCAAGATCCTGTTGTAACCTTCACTGTCCTCTCGACCTTCAAATCTGGAGTCCTCTGCCATTTCACTCTGTTCACATCCAAATCATTTATCTCAATGGCAGACAGTAGTCAACCCAGCATCAATCCATGTGGCACTCCACTGGTCACAGGCCTCCAGTCTGAAAAGCAACCCTCCACCATCATCTTCTGTCCTCTACCTTCAGGGCCAGTTCTGTGTCCAAATGGCTAGTTCTGTATTCCATGAGATATAACTTTGCTAACCAACCAGTCTCCCAGGAGGAACCTTGTCAAATGCCTTCCTGAAATCCATAATTGATCATATCTACCACTCCCTCCAATCCGGTTATTTCTTCAAAAGAATAAATAAAGCAGATGGTGAGGATGGGGTCAAGCAGGTTTTTCCAATCCTATTGAATCCCTCCACCTGTTGAGGTAGCCAGTGTCAAAGCAATGCCCTTTAGGAGCTGGCCAGCTCAGTCAGTAATGAGGCTGCTGGGCCACAGGGCTGACTATTCCCCTCTACACCCAGAATACATTCTGCCCCTTCACCCCCATCTGCTTCCTCTAAATGCTGTTCACACTGGAGGAACCCTGATCCATCAGTTGGCACAGTGTAATACAGTATCCAGCAGTTTGACCTGTCATCATGTGACTCTGGACCCCATGAGATCAATGTTGACAACTCCCTTTTACCACATGGTGCTGCTACCCCTCTTGGTAGGGAGAGAACAAAGTGGTAGCAGTGTATACCATGCTGTGTTTTATAGAACACAAGCAGTCAGGCCCTTCAGCCCTTTCACAGTTCCATTCTCATCCATGTGCCTATCCAATGACCAATTAAATGCCCTTAACATTAATGAGTCTACTACTGTTGGGGCATAGAATGCCCTGCCTTCTACTGAAGAAACTACCTTTCACATCTGTCCTATTATGATCACCTATCAGTTTAAAGCAAATGGCCCCTCATGCTAGCTATCACCATTGGAGGAAAGACTTGCTTCTCTAACCTGGATTGTCAGGTCTCAATTCAATGCCTCTACCCTCTAATGAACAGCCTCAATTCCCTCAGCCTCCTCTCCATTCCAGGCAACATCTTAGTTAATCTCCTCCAGCCTTTCCAAAGCTTCCACATCCTTCCTATAATTCCATGGAGAGAAGTGTTTAATACTCCAAATGCAGCATATTCTACAGCTGTGACATAAGCTCATGGTTCTGAAACTCAATCCTGAGTAAATCCTAACACACCACATGCCTTTTTAAACAAGGCTACCAACCTGGGTGGCAACTCAGGGGTCAATGCACATGGACACCAAGATCATTGCTCATCTGCACTGCCAAGATTCTTCCCATTAATCTAGTACTCTGCATTCCTGTTACTCCTTCCAAAGTGAATCACCTCACCTTTCCATATTGAACTCCATTTGCCATGCCTCAGCTGAGCTCTGCAGCCTATGTCCCTCACTAACCCACAACAATCTTAGTCCATCCAGTTGTTTGGAAGGCTTAAGCTGTTGGATACAACGGAGCTGCTGGCTCACTCATTAGAGGGTAAAGTGAGCTCAGTGCTCGGGTCTAGAGTCACATTCGGCCAGTCAATTTCCTTCCCTTCTCAACGGAAGGAGGAGAGAATTTTACAACCAATCCATTTCCATAACCTTTCTTCCATAAAAAGGAGTTGGAAAGTTCAGTTTCCACTTTAGGGAAATGAAAACCACCCATTTACTATCCCCTGTCTGGTCATAGCCTCAGGCACACAGATACCCCAATGCTGATTGGGCAATGGGTTATGCCATTCCTCAAAACACCCTCCCCACCAGTCATTGCCCTTGGGATAGGACTAACCTCACCTGGATCCAAGGCTTACTGGGGCAGTCACAGCGTGAGAATCCACTACAACTGATTCTCAGCCCATTACAGCACCATTCTCTGGGCTGCTACAGCCTGCACTGACCCTATAGCCACCCACAGCACCACGAAAGCAACCTTCAAAACCCTCGAGTATACCCCACAGCCAGGTCCTCACCCCACTGGATCCCAAATCAGGTTCTATATCTGACACCCTGAGGCCAACTCTAAATGGAGAAAGCTGCAGGCATTTCTCTCAGACCCTGCAGAGTCATTTCCCAATGGATGCCTCACTCTGGCTGACTGAACTATAGAGACAGGAACAGTGGGAATCCACTTGGACACTTCTGAAGAGGATCAGAACAGACTGGAAACACCAGCTGTTTCACCCTCAGATGCTGCCACATCTGAGCAGTTCCTGCAGCATGTTCTGCAAACAGCAATTTCATCAAATTCAGAAACCCCTTTCCAGTGAGGTCTACAGCCCCCTGTACTCACTGGATAAAGCAAACTGCAAACAATATCTTCAATAACCCAATCAATCATCCTGGAAGCTCAATGCATGGAATGGACAGGCCAAGCCCAGAGATTGTACACAGGAATATTTTAACAAGAGGATGCAGAAAAACCAGCTCCAGACAGAAGACACCATGAATCACTGCTTTATTGACTATGTCATCACAGGTTGATGGGTGTTCGCTTGTGTTTCCTGTACAGGACCAAGGCCAGCAATGAAGCAGAGATCAGACAGACCACTGTCACAGTCAGGGTCACCAACACAACCAACTCCACACCTACAGAACAAGGAGAAACCAATGGTTACTGAGAGAAAGAGGGACAGAAAGGGAAACTAGCAGGTAGGCAGCTCCCCACCTGGAGACCTCTCCTGTATCCTTCCTTCAACCTCAGGCAGGGGCTCAGTTGCCAGGTTGGTCAGCCCAGTATCCAGGATGATCAGGGGGCCAAGTGAGGCCTCCCCTTCCCACTTGAATCCAGCTTCACTCTCTGCAAGATCAAACATTTCAGTCAGGGAGAGATGGTGATGGGAGGATCCACAACATCAAAATGGTCAATGTCCTACCAGCTTCAGGACCAAGGTCTCTCCTTCCTCTGGAGGGGAACAGGATCTCCCTTGTGCTCCCACAGTTCCCCACATGGCAACAGGCACAAATGTCACTGTCAGATTCCTCCAATGGGGTCCAGCTAAACAAGAGAACCAGCCCATCAACCACATGGTGCATCACCTCTCCCAACAACAACATCCCTGAGGGACAGAGAGAGGGAACTTACATATTCTGCAGCTTCTGGAAAGTACAAGCTTTGTTCCTGGAATCTCCCTGATCCACTGCAGCAACTTTCAGGTGACAGGTGATGAAAATCTGAGGGACACATTCAGAACAAGTCAGCATTTAGTGACTCCCTCCCACTATGGAGAAGCCAATCAGCAGCTTCCTCTTACCAAGGAATGCTCATCGCCATAGAAACGAAAGGCATCCAGGTCAAACCTGAGCTTGTCTGGCTCCCGCCCGTCTCCCGGCAACACAAAGGATGAAAAGGAGTCCTCAGCTTTGCTGTCCAGGAGGCAACTGCAGATGGACAAAGGGCCGTGAAGTGAAGGAGGGAAGCCATTGAGATAGGAACAGTTGGAGAAAGCAGAGAGCTCCTTACCCATTGTAGTCAATGATCCTGTATCTCAGGGTGGAGTCCTTGTCTGGGCTCAGTGTAGCTACACAGCGATCAATGTACAGCTTCAGGGGCACGTGATGGACCATTGAAACAGACGCCTCAATGTGAATGAGGTCTCCCAGAGAGTAGACAGTGGAAGGGCGCTCTGTAAGCCAGTCACCTGAAGTACAGGAGGACAAGGGTTGGAGACAGTGAGTGTAACTCGCAGTGAGTGACACCAGGAGATCCCTCCCCAGTCACCCATCACGTACCATTCATTAGACGCAGGGAGAATGACAGATGGCCTTCTCCAGACCTGGTGGAGCTGAATGGGATCCAGGTGGGATTGATGGGGTTACTGCTCACATTGCCCTTCCTGGGGAGAGACAGGGCAGACATTTTAGGCCAGGGTCAGACAACAGCAGCAGCTGGGGATCATATTGACAATCGAGTAAAGATTCTCACCTCAAATAACGACACTCAATGGGAACAACAGCCCCATTGGTTCTCACAATGACAGATCCAGGATAGTTTGGGGTGTGGGTCAGGTGGGTGGTGTAGATCAGGAAATCCCCAGTGATCTGAAAGACACCAGGTTAAGGAATGAGAAACTGATCTGAATGGAGAAAGATCGACACAGGGTTCACAACATCACATGGCAACATTTCTTTGCAGAGTGTGACAGACTCTAGATCTGGAGTGACCACAAGTGGAATACAATAGGACATAGGTCAGTGGTTAGTGGTTCGTCTTTTAGGATCAATGCAAGATTGTATTGCATCATTCCAAAAATCAGGAATTATTGGAATTCCATATCCAAAGGCCAGGGAATGCTCAGTTGGTCAACAGGATTGGTTTTACAATCACAGCAGAATTACAGATAGATGGAACAGGAACATGGTGATCTTTATCTACAAGGTAAAACAGGAAGTCTTCAGATTATGGGAAGGGATTACTAACAAGGTTAGTGAAACATCAGCTTTAGTGAGAAGCAAAAACCAAGTTCAAAAGCATGAATTAACCAGAATGGAACCAAAACAGTTTTACCAACAGGTCAGATATAGAGCTCAAGGACTAGACAAGTCAATTTATTCCCAACAGTCCCACAATTGGGATGAAACTAGACTAAGTGAGTCAAATAAACCCACTCGGAGGATAATAGACTGCTCACCACAAAACTAAGCACATCATTCTGCTACAACAAGACAGCTGTTTTCTTCAGATTTCACTATAGAAAAGTGTCATGCTGGAAAGCACTGATAGAAAGAGCAGTGTTTTGTTCACATTCAGGAATAAGTTCAAATCATTCACTCCTCCATATTATAGCTAATTCATTAGCTATAAAACATTAACAGAACCACCTGTATAATCCAAAGCTTCTAAACCAATGAGAACAGCAGCATATGCTTCGAGATAAGACCAGGTAAGGCCCAGTCTAATCCAGTATAGGAAGCTAGCAGGAGACAGACCCTCAATAAGTCAATGTTCCTCAATGTAACCCTAACTGGAATAAGCTACAACCCAAGCTTCCTGCAAGTGTGGAGAACTCCCATTACCTGCAATCTGCTGCCACACTCATGCAGCCCATAGTCAAAGAGGACAGTGTGGTTCTCAGGGTAGACCCTGGTTGGCTGACAACCTACTGTCCCCAGGGTCAGGTCAGCAGCTTGAATCAGGTGCCCAGTTCCAAATAAATCCAGCTGGGCCTTGACCAGCAGGTTGTGCTCTCCACACTGCACCATCACAGTCTGTAGTGGGGACACACTCACAACCTCAGACACTGGGAACCTAGGACCCCCATGAGAAGGGGCTCTCTCTGGAACAGGGCTGGCTCTCACAATTCCTCATGGAAACCTCTGGTTCAAAAACTGCTGCCATGTGTCAGAGCAACAGACAGCTCCAATTAACATTAACACAGGGAACAAACCCCTCATTACAAAATCACCCATGATCCCAAACAACTCAACCATCCCCACATTCCCCAACCAGCTCCTTTTATACACACAACCCACACTCACCTGATACCAATATGACCAGGAGCAGCAGCATTGAACCAATCGACCAGCCCCAATCTCAACAATCTCCACCAATGTCTGAACTCATGGCTTTGTTCTCAGGAGGATCGATTACATTTGGGCCAATAGGAGTGGCTGTGAGTTGCTGTGCTGTCACCTGACTGAATTCAGCTCCACAAGATCTCATCGGGAAATCCCCATGACTACAATCATCAAAGGTAGCTCGTTGAGCCTGGAGAGGGTCTGCTGTATTCTGCCCATCCTAACCTGGGCAGTCTGACAGTGAGAACCATGGAGAGATTGTGTGGGAATGGGAATTCGAAACAGGGTTTGGGCAGACTGAAGGGATTTCTCTTAGACTGTACCTATTGTGGGCAGCACGGTGGCACAGTGGTTAGCACTGCTGCCTCACAGCGCCAGAGACCCAGGTTCATTTCCCGCCTCAGACGACTGACTGTGTGGAGTTTGCACATTCTCCCCGTGTATGCATGGGTTTCCTCCGGGCGCTTCGGTTTCCTCCCACAGTCCAAAGATGTGCAGGTCAGGTGAATTGGCCATGCTAAGTTGTCCGTAGTGTTAGGTATAGGGGTAAATGTGGGGGAATGGGTGGGTTACGCTTTGGCGGGTCAGTGTGGACTTGTTGGGCTGAAGGGCCTGTTTCCACACTGTAAAGTAATCTAATCTAGTCTATCCTTGGTAGTACTTGTTGGAAGAAGCTTTATTCTGTATCTAAACCTGTCCTTGGCTGGGGCACTGTAGGGAGAACCTAACTTTCAGTTCACTTTTAATTCATAGAGTAGAGGCAGTTTTACTCTGTATTTCACGTTGTGCTGTCTCTGTCCTGGGGACAACTTTCCTTCCAGTTTTCAAGAATGGAGGAGGCTTTTGTTTCAGTTGTAAAGAGTAGGATCTTTTACTTTGTTTCTAACTCTGTGATGTTTCTGCTTTGTTAGTGTTTGCTGTAAACAGTGTAGCTTTACATTTAGTTTACAAGTGTAGAAGCAGCTTTACGTTCAGTGTAAATGAGCGGGGGAAGTTGTATTCTGTATCTAATCCCACGCTGACCTTGCTTTTGGGAGAGATTGATTGGTTGGGATCATGTTGAGGGTGAAAGTGAGGACTGAAGATGCTGGAGGTGAGAGTCATACAGTGTGGTAAAGCACAGCAGGTTATGCAAAATCCAAGGAGCAAGTGAGTCGGTGTTTCAGGCATCAGCCTGTCATCAGGAATGTGGGTTGGGAAAGGGGGCTGAGTGATTTAATAGGAGGGTAGGTGTGGGGGTGTGGTGAGTGAAGGTAGGTGGGATGGCAGTAGGTCAATGCAGGTCAGGGGTGTTGAAGGAGCTTTCCATTCATTTTAAAAAGGAAGATTGAGCTTTACTCTCAGTTTCAAAGAGTAGATAGTGTTTTATTTGTAAGAATCTCATTGCATCATGTCCCTGTTCTGGGAGTGTTTGATATGAACAGTGTTGAGGTAGGTTCACTTTCAGCTGAAAAGAGAACAGCGAGCTTTATACATTATCAATCTGTAGCTGTCCCTGTTTGATGGGGACAGGGTAGGGGGAGTTTTTGCTTCAGTGTAAAAGTGTAGAGGGACCATTCCTTTCAGCATAAAGGAGCCTCAGTCTGTATCTGAGCCTGATCTGTACCTTCCTGTGGGAGTGTTGATGGGGACAGGATTGAGGTCTATGGCCTCCAGCTGTGCTGGGATAAAGCTCAGTGTAAACTCGAGGAAAAGCACCTCTTTCACTGAGTCACTTTGCAGCTTTTCACACAACACTGTGTTCAACAAATCCAGGAACATCTCCTCAGCCCTGTTTTGCTTAATTTCTTCCTGTAAGTTTTGGTTCAAACTCCTTTTCCTCTGGATGTTACTGTGCTCATTGTCCTTCCATTCACATCCCCTTGGGGGCTCCTCTCTTGGTTGGTTACTGCCTGCTTATTTTTATTGGTTACTGGGTGGATGTGGGCAGTGCAGGCCATGCCAACATTTCCTGACCAACCTCCAGCGAGGAGGAGAAAGTGAGGACTGCAGATGCTGGAGATCAGAGCTGAAAATGTGTTGCTGGAAAATCCCCAGCTATCCTTGAGTAAGTGTTAGGGAGAGTGGTACAGGAATGTGTGAACCCAGTTTCAGCGACGTTCCAACTGTGTAACATGGGAGGAAGGTGTGAACTTTCTGAGTGCGAGCGGTCGCAGGTTTGGAAGTTGCTGTTGGAGGAGCCTTGGTAAATTGCTGCAGTGTATGTTGTAGACCACACACAATCCGTCAGTGTCGACCAATGTTGGAGTGAGGGAATGTTGATGGTGGCGAATTAGACAATGTAGTTTCTATAGATTTCAGTAAGGCCTGAGACAAGGTCCCACACGGGAAGCTAATAAAGATAAAATCCCATTGGATCCAGGGTACGTTCGGAAGTTAGATCCAGAACTGTCTTTGAGCAGGAGACAGAGGGTTGTTGTAGAAGTTTATCTGTGTGACTGGAGCAGCGGTGTACCGCTTGGATTGGTGCTGGGTCCCACGCTGTTTGTCATCTCCATAAATGATGTCCGAGAGAGCGGGGGAGGATGATCAGTTAATTTGTGGGTGACACAATGATTGGCCGGGTGGTTGACAATGCAGAGGGATGTGTTAGGTTGTAGGAGAATACAAATGGATTGGTCCAATGGCCGCATTAGTGAGAGGTGCAAATTGGCTTAGGGATGAGGAAACTAGAGAAGGGAAAAGGTGGTGAAGAGTGGTGTGGGAAGGGAAGGAGGGGTTCCATTTCATGGGGTAGGGATCTGTATAGCAGGGACGGTCTCCACCTAAACTGATGAAGTTTATCATTCCTGATGAAGAGCTTATGCTCAAAACATCGTGCCTTCTGCTCCTTGGATGCTGCCTGCTGTGCTTTTCCAGCACCACACTGTTTGACTCTGCTTTCCAGTTTCTGCTGTCTTCTCCTTCTCCCCCCTTAACTACAAAGCAGACCATGAAAGAAGGAAAAAGGAAGGATAACTCGGGAGACGTTATTAGAGATGTTGGAAATCATGAAGGTATGAAAACTAGCATAAGGACACTTTAGCTAAATGTTCGTAGCATCTGTAACAAGGTCGTTCAGTTAATGGCACAAATCATCGCAAATGAATATGATTTAGTAGCAATAATGGAGACATGGTTACAGGATGGTCATAGAACATAGATCAGTACAGCACAGTACAGGCCCTTCAGTCCTCGATGTTGTGCCGACCTGGAAGATCAAACTAACCTACATTCCCTTCATTCCACTATTATCTATGTGCCTATCCAAGAGTCGCTTAGATGTCCCGAATGTATCTGACACTACTACCACTGCTGGCAGTGCATTCTACACACACACCACTCTCTGTGTAAAGAACCTACCTCTGACATCTCCTCTAAACCTTCCTCCAATCACCTTAAAATTATGTCCTTCATGATAGTCATTTCCGCTCTAGAAAAAAGTCTTGTTCTATTCACTCTATCTATACCTCTCATCATCTTGTACACCTCTGTCAAGTCATCTCTCATCCTTCTTTGCTCCAATGAGAAAAACCCTCGCTCCCTCAACCTTTCTTCATAAGACATGCTCTCCAGTCCAGGCAGCATCCTGGTAAATCTTCTCTGCACTCTCTATAAAGCTTCCGATAACGAGGCGACCAGAACTGAACACAATATTCCAAGTGTGGTCTAACCAGGGCTCTACAGAGCTGCAGCACAACTTTACAGCTCTTAAACTTAATTCCCCTGCTAATGAAAGGCAACATACCGTGTAACTTCTTAACAACCCTATCAATTTGGGTGACAAATTTGAGGGATCTATGGACATGGACCCCCAGATTCCTCTGTTCCTCTACACTACCAAGAATCCTGTCTTTAATCCTGTATTTTGTATTCAAATTCAAACTTCCAAAATGAATCATTTCACAGTTTTTCAGGTTGAACTCCATCTGCCACTTCTCAGCCCAGCTCTGCATCCTGTCGATGTCCCGTTGCAACTACACCAGCCCTCCAAACTATCAACCACTCCACCAACGGTCATGCCATTGTCAAACTTATTAACTCACCCTTCTACTTCCTCACCAAGTCATTTCTAAAAATCACAAAGAGCAGAAGTCCCAGAACAGATCCCTGTGGAACACCACTGGTCACCGAGCTCCAGGCTGAATACTTTCCATCTACTACCACCCTCTGTCCTCTATTGGCCAGCCAATTCTGTGTCCAGACAGGAAATATCCCTGTATCCTATGCCTCCTTACTTTCTGAATGCCCCTACCATGAGGTACCTTATCAAATGCTTTGCTAAAATCCATTTACATCATATCCATTACTCTACCTTCATCAATGTGTTTTGTCATATCCTTCAACAAAGCTTGTGAGGCATGACCCACCACTCACAAAGCCGTGCTATCTCTAATGAAACTATGGTTTTCCAAGTAATCATCAGTCCTGTCTCTCAGAATCTCTCCAATAATTTGCCCACTACAGACATAAGACTGACTGGTCTGTAATTCCCAGAATTATCCCAATTCGCTTTTGTAAACAAGGGAATAACATTTGCCACCCTCCAATCATCTGCTACTACTCCAGTGGACAGTGAGGACATAGATCATCGCCAAAGGCACAGCAATCTCTTCCCTTGCACCCTGTAGTAATCTTAGGTATATCCCATCTGGCCCATCTTTTCAGCACATCCTCTTTCTTAACATCAACCTGTTGAAGCATATCAGCCTGCTTTACGCTGTCCTCACAAAGGTAAAAGTCCCTCTCAGTAGTGATTACTGAAGCAAAGTAATCATGAAGGACCTCCCCTACCTCCTCCGACTCCAGGCACAAGGTCCCTCCACTATCCCTGATCTACTTTGACTCTGGCCATCCTCTTGTTCCTCACATAAGTGTAGAATTCCTTAGGGTTTTCCTTAATCCAACCGCTAAAGCATTTTCATGCCCCCATCTAGCTCTCATAAGTCCATTCTTCAGTTCTTTCCTGGCTATCTCGTAACTCTCTGGAGCCCTGTCTGATCCTTGCCTCCTCAACCTTAAGTAAGCTTCATTATTTCTCTCAATTAGATCTTCCACATTTCTTGTCATCCAAGGTTCCTTCACCCTACCATCCCTTTCTTGCCTCAGTGGGACAAACCTGTCCAGCATTATCAGCAAGTGCTCCCTAAACAACTTCCACATTTCTGTTGTGCATTTTTCTGTTCCCAATTTAGACACAGCAGTTCCAGGGTAATAGTGCTGTAATTCCCCCTCTCCTAGTTAAATACTTTCCCAAACCATCTTCTCCTCTCCCTCTCCATGACGATAGTAAAAGTTTCTCACTATCATCGAAATGCTCTCCCACCAAGTCATGAGTGGGAGTTAAACATCCCGGGGTATCAGGCTATTCGGAAGGACAGACAGACAGACAGGAAGGTAAGGGAGGTGATGCCGCTCCTGATATCCAAGGACGACATCTGGGTGTTGCTGAGAGATGATATTGGTTCCATGGAGAATTCAAGGAAGGAAAAAGTCACTGATAGGTGTAGTCTATAGGCTACCCAAATTGTACATCACATTGTAATGGATTTAGTAAGGGGAGGTTGTGCCTGACAAATCTGTTGGAGTTCTTTGAAGAGGTGACAAGTAGGTTAGACCAGGGAAACCCAGTGGATGTGGTCTACCTAGACTTCCAAAAGGCCTTTGATAAGGTGCCACACCGGAGACTGCTGAGCAAGGTGAGGGCCCATGGTGTTCGAGGTGAGTTACTGGTATGGACTGAGGATTGGCTGTCTGACAGAAGTTGGGATAAAAGGTTCTTTTTTGGAATGGCAGCCGGTGACAAGCGGTGTCCCGCAGAGTTCAGTGTTGGGGCCACAGCTGTTCACATTATATATTAATGATCTGGATGAACGGACTGGGGGCATTCTAGTGAAGTTTGCCGATGATACAAAGTTAGGTGGACAGGCAGGTAGTACTGAGGAAGTGGGGAGGCTGCAGAAGGATCTAGACAGTTTGGAGGAGTGGTTCAGGAAATGGTTGATGGAATTCAATGTGAGCAAATGCGAGGTCTTGCACTTTGGGGAAAAAGAATAGAAGCATGGATTACTTTCTAAACGGTGAGAAAATTCGTAAAGCCAAAGTACAGAGGGATCTGGGAGTGCTAGTCGAGGATTCTCTAAAGGTAAACATGCAGGTTGAGTCCGTGATTAAGAAAGCGAATGCAATGTTGTCAATTATCTCAAGAGGGTTGGAATATAAAAGCACTGTTGTGCTACTGAGACTTTATAAAGCTCTGGTTAGGCCCCATTTGGAGTACTGTGTCCAGTTTTGGTCCCCACACCTCAGGAAGGACATACAGGCACTGGAGCGTGTCCAGCGGAGATTCACACGAATGATCCCTGGAATGGTAGGTCTACCATACGAAGAACGGCTGAGGATCCTGGGATTGTATTCATTGGAGTTTAGAAGATTACGGGGAGATCTAATAGAAACTTACAAGATAATACATGGCTTGGAGAGGGTCGACGCTAGGAAATTGTTTCCGTTAGGCGAGGAGACTAGGACCCGTGGACACAGCCTTAAAATTAGAGGGGGTAAATTCAGAACAGAAATGCGGAGACATTTCTTCAGCCAGAGAGTGGAATTCATTGCCACAGAGTGCAGTGGAGGCTGGGACGCTAAATGTCTTCAAGGCAGAAATTGATAAATTCTTGATGTCACAAGGAATTAAGGGCTACGGGGAGAATGCAGGTAAGTGGAGTTGAAATGCCCATCAGCCATGATTGAATGGCGGAGTGGAGTTGATGGGCCGAATGGCCTTACTTCCGCTCATATGTCTTATGGTCTTATGGTGTAATGGGACTGAGGACGGAGCAAGCTATTCAAAGTTTGTGCGAAGATTTGTAGCTCGGGTGCTCGTTGTTGTGGTTCTGTTCGCCGAGCTGGAAGTTTTTGTTGCAAACGTTTCGTCCCCTGGCTAGGCGACACCATCAGTGCTTGGGAGCCTCCTGCGAAGCGCTTCTTTGATTTTACTCCGGTGTTTATAGTGGCCTGTCCCTGCTGCTTCCGGTTGTCAGTTTCAGCTGTCCGCTGTAGTGGTTGGTATATTGGGTCCAGGTCAATGTGTTTGTTGATGGAGTTTGTGGATCAATGCCATGCCTCTAGGAATTCCCTGGCTGTTCTCTGTCTGGCTTGCCCTATGATAGTAGTGTTGTCCCAGTCGAATTCATGTTGATTGTTGTCTGCGTGTGTGGCTACTAAGGATAGCTGGTCGTGTCGTTTCGTGGCTAGTTGATGTTCATGTATGCGGATTGTTAGCTGTCTTCCTGTTTGTCCTATATAGTGTTTAGTGCAGTCCTTGCATGGTATTTTGTACACTACATTCGTCTTGCTCATGTTGGGTATCGGGTCCTCGTTCTGGTGAGTTGTTGTCTGAGCGTGGCTGTTGGTTTGTGTGCTGTTATGAGTCCTAAGGGTCGCAGTAGTCTGGCTGTCAGTTCTGAGATGCTCCTGATGTATGGTAATGTGGCTAGTCCTTTTGGTTGTGGTATGTCCTCGTTCCGTGGTCTTTCTCTAAGGCATCTGTTGATGAAATTGCGCGGGTATCCGTTTTTGGCGAATACCTTGTATAGGTGTTCCTCTTCTTTTTGCAGTTCTGGTGTACTGCAGTGTGTTGTGGCCCTTTTGAATAGTGTCCTGATGCACTATAAACACCGGAGGAAACATCAAAGAAGCGCTTCGCAGGAGGCTCCCAGGCACTGATGATGTCGCCTAGCCAGGGGACGAAACGTTTGCAACAAAAACTTCCAGCTCAGCGAACAGAACCACAACAACGAGCACCCGAGCTACAAATCTTCGCACAAACTTTGAACACTTACGGGCGAGAGACGCTGAGACAAGCCAGGAAATGGGAATCCTGCGCTAACCGACTAAGCGCCACATACGAACAACTCCGGTTCCTACACGAATGCCGAAAGAATCGAATCCTTCCACAATGTGTCAGATACAGACCGCCAGTCAACAACCCACAAGCCAGGGAAACAGCCAAGCAGAAAGGATTCAGGATGATCCAGGTAATGATCACAGACGCGCACAACCGACTCCACAAGTACAAACAATAAATTGCGCGCCAAAAGTCGTTAATTTCAAAAACCACTAATCGTGAATGGACCCGGACCATAGAACAGGCTGTCACCATAGGACAGAACAGGACAACACACCGCAAACAAACGGCACTAAAAGAAAAAATGGCCAAACAAAGAGGACACTACAACACACACCTGGGTTAAAAACCTCTCCCACAGACAGCTCACAGACACGGAAAGAACAATACTGGCCAAGGGACTCGACTACAACCACAGGGACGCCAAGAGAGCAGACTTCCTAGCAGTACTAGAATGCACACTCAAGAACAATGGACTGACAGAAGAGACAAAACAAACAGTGAGACAAACTGTCGTACCTATGATAATAAGGAAAAGACAAACACATAACCTCAACACCAAGGAGAGGGAAGCACTGAAATCACTAAGAAACGATAAGAACATAATCATACTCCCAGCAGATAAAGGCAGAATGACGGTCATCCTAGATAAATCTGATTACATCCAAAAAGCACACCAACTACTTACAGATATCAACACCTACCAAATGAAGGAATTTGACCCCACACCACAACTCACCAATAGGATAAATAACACACTAAGGAATCTACAAAAAAACAGACAGATAACCAGAGCTGACCTACAAAGAATGAAACCGGAAAGCAACAACACCCCCAGATTCTATGGATTACCTAAAGTACACAAACCAGACATCCCACTCAGACCCATAGTATCACTACCAGGGACACCATCATACAAACTGGCCAAAGAACTACAACAGAAACTGAAACACCTGGTCAGCGGATCCAAACACTCTATACAATCAACACAGGAATTCTTGGACATCATCAGAAATATACACATAGACAAAGAAGAAACCATGATATCATTCGACGTGACGGCACTGTTCACTTCGATTGACAAAACCCTAGCCAGAGAAACAATAGCCAACCTACTGGACATACAGAACAGAAATCAGGATGCTGAACCTATCAACAAAGACGGCATACTTAAACTACTGGACTTGTGCCTCACAACACACTTCACATTCAACAACCAGATTTACGAACAAATCAACGGAACACCCATGGGATCACCAATCTCGGGACTCATAGCAGAGGCAGTTATGCAAAGGTTAGAACAAACAGTCCTACCACAAATTCAACCCAAACTCTGGGTCAGCTATGTCTGACACGTTTGTAATCATTAAAGACACGGAAATAGAAAAAACACACCGGATCATCAACGCCACACTCGCAGGAATCCGATTCACGAGAGAAGAAGAAAAGGATAGCCAACTCCCATTCCTAGACGTGATGGTACAGAGAACACCGAACGGAGAATTCACCACAAGGGTATACAGGAAAGCCACACACACAGACCAAGTCCTAAACTATGAAAGTAACCACCCCAACACACACAAACGAAGCTGCATCAGGACACTATTCAAAAGGGTCACAACACACTGCAGTACACCAGAACTGCAAAAAGAAGAAGAGGAACACCTATACAAGGTATTCGCCAAAAACGGATACCCGCGCAACTTCATCAACAGATGCCTAAGAGAAAGACCACGGAACGAGGACATACCATAACCAAAAAGACTACCATACATCAGGAGCATCTCAGAACTGACAGCCAGACTACTGCGACCCCTAGGACTCATAACGGCACACAAACCAACAGCCACGCTCAGACAACAACTCACCAGAATGAAGGACCCGATACCCAACATGAGCAAAACTAATGTAGTGTACAAAATACCATGCAAGGACTGCACAAAACACTATATAGGACAAACCGGAAGACAGCTAACAATCCGCATACATGAACATCAACTAGCCACGAAACGACACAACCAGCTATCCTTAGTAGCCACACACGCAGACAACAAGCAACATGACTGGGACAACACTACTATCATAGGGCAAGCCAGACAGAGAACAGCCAGGGAATTCCTAGAGGCATGGCATTCATCCAAAAACTCCATCAACAAACACATCGACCTGGACCCAATATACCAACCGCTACAGCGGACAGCTGAAACTGACAACCGGAAGCGGCAGGGACAGACCGCTATAAACACCGGAGGAAACATCAAAGAAGCGCTTCGCAGGAGGCTCCCAAGCACTGATGATGTCGCCTAGCCAGGGGACGAAACGTTTGCAACAAAAACTTCCAGCTTGGCGAACAGAACCACAACAGCAAGCTATCCTCGATCAGGTCCTGTGTAATGAGACGGGAATAATTAATGACTTCATATTTCGGAATCTTCTTGGAAGGAGCAATCACAGTTTGGTTGAATTTAGAATAAAGCTGGAGAGCGTGAAGGTAAAATCCGATACCAGAGCCCTGTGCTTAAACACGGGAGACCTCAATAGGATGTGGGAGGATTTGGCTAAAGTAGACTGGAACCAAAGACCTTATGGTGGCACAGTCGACGAGCAATGGAGGACTTTCAAAGCAATATTTCAATGTGCTCAGCAATAGTATATTCCAGTGAAAAGAAAGGATTGTAAGAAAAGGGGTAATCTGCCAAGGGAGGCTATCAAATCAAATGAGAAGTCATGGGAAAGCACAACATTGGGAAAGTTTTAAAGGTCAACAGAAAGCCACAAATAGAGCTAGAAAGAAAAGTAAGATAGTCTATGAGAGGAATAAAAAACTAGCCCAGAATATAAAGACAGATTGCTAAGGTTTCTATAAATGTATGGAATGGAAAAAGAATGGCTAAAGTAAACATTGGTGTCCTAGAGGATGAGAAGGGGCATTTAGTCATGGGATATGATGAAATGGCTGAGGCATTGAACAGGGTTTTGGGTGTCAGCCTTCACAGTGAAGGACATGAATAACATGCCAGTAATTGACAGAGAGACAAAAGTAGGGGAGGACCTGGAAACAATCATGATCAGGGAAGAGGTATCTTCGGGCAAGCTCATGGAGCTAAGACGACAAGTCTCCTGGCCCTGATGGAAGGCATCGCAGGGGGCTAAAGGAGATGGCAGGAGGAAGAGCAAGTGCACTTGTGGGAATGTTCCAAAACTTGCTGTACTCTGGGGCAGTTCCAGCAGATTGGAAAACAGCAAATGTTTCAACAGGGCAGTAGACAAAAGATGGGGAATTGTAGACTGGTTGGCCTAACCTCTGTATTGGGGAAGATGCTTGAGTCTGTTATGAAGGAAGGAATAGTAAGGCATCAAGACAGAAATTGTTCCATTGTGCAGATGCAGCGTGAGTTCATGAAGGGCAGGTCACTCCTAACTCATCTTTTGGAATTTTATGAAACCATGATGAGCACGGTGGACCACAGGGAGCCAGTGGATTTCCAAAAGGTCTTCAACAAGGTGCTGCACGAGAGGCTGCTGCATAAGATAAAGATGCATGACATTACGGATAAAGTATTAATATGGATACAGGATTGGTTGACTAACAGGAAGCAAAACGTGGGGATGTGTGCGCTATTTTGGTTAGCAAACAATCCCTCGCGCTGTGCCTTAGGGATCGTTGTTGGTGCCACAATTATTCACAATTTACACAGATGATTCGGAATTGGGATCGAGGTGCAGTGTGTCAAAGTTTGCAAATGACACAAAATGCAAAGTGTGTGGAGGACTGTGAACGTTACAGAGGAACCTAGATACTTTCAGTGAGGGGCAAAGGTCTGGCAAATGGAATATAATGTTAATAAGTGTGAAGTCATCCATTTTGATAGGAGTAACAGTAAAAAGGACGAATACTTGAATGGTAAAAAGTTGCAGCATGCTGCCATGCAGAGGGACCTGGGTGTCCTTGAGCATGAATCCCAAGTTGGTCTGCAGGTACAGCAGGTCATTAAGAAGGCAAATGGAAAATTGTCCTTTTATTGCTAAAGGGATTGTGTTTAAAAGCAGGGAGATTATATTGTGGCAGCACAGGGTGCTGGTGGGGCCATAGCTGGAGTACCGCCTGCAGTTTTGGTCTTCCTTGAGAAAGGATGTACCGGCACTAGAGAGGACGCAGAGGCGGTTCACTGGGTGGGTTCCAGCGTTGAGAGAGATGGCTTATGAAGAGAGACTGAGTAGACTGGGATTCTCTTCATTGGAATTCAGAGGAACGAGGGATGATCTAAGAGAAACATATAAAATGATGACAGGAATAGATGTGATAGACATAGAGAGGATGTTTCCACTGGCAGGTGAAACTCGAACAGGTGGGTATAGCTCAATCAGAAGGAACAGATTTCAGACTGAATTGAGAAGGAACATCTTCACACAGAGGGTTGTGAATCTATGGAGTTCCCTGCCCCAATGAAGTTAGTTGATGTTACTTCAGTAAATGTTTCTAAGGCTAAGATATGTTCTCTTTTTGAACAATAAAAGAATTAACGGTTAGAGTGAGAGGGCGGGTAAGTGGAGCTAAGGCCACAAAAAGATCAGCCAGATGGCCTACTACTGCTCCTCGTTCTTATTCTGTCCCTGAGAAATGTGAAGGGATGCACTTTCGAGGGAACAAAGAAGAAAAGGAAGTACTCAATGAATGGCAGGACACTAGGAAGCTCAGGAACAGAGGGATCTTGGGATACTATTCCACAGACCCCTGAAGGTGGCTGGATGGGTTTACGGAGGAGTTAAAATGACCTGTTGATGCTTGCCTGTGTCAGTTCAAGTATAAACTATAAGAAGAGGGAGGTCATGTTGAAGCTGTACAGATCTTTGATTAGAGGACACAGCTGTAGTACTGTGTGCAGTTCTGGTCACCCCACAACAAGAAGGGTGTGGTTATACTGGAGAGGGTACAGAGGAGATTCACCCGAATGTTGTCTGGGATTGAACATTGCAGCTACGAGGAGACCTTGGATAAGCTCGGAAGGTTGTTCTCTTGGAGCAGAGAGATTGAGAGGAGATTTGGTGGAGGTGTATAAGATTAGGGACCAGGTGAATAGAAAGCAGCTGTTAGACAACAGACAATAGGTGCAGGAGTAGGCCATTCTGCCCTTCGAGCCTGCACCGCCATTCAATATAATCATGGCTGATCATTCCTAATCAGTATCCTCTTCCTGCCTTATCTCCATAACCCTTGGTTCCTTGAGAGCTCTATCCAACTCTTTCTTAAATGAATCCAGAGAGTGGGCCTCCACTGCCCTCTGGGGCAGAGCATTCCACACAGCCACCACTCTCTGGGTGAACAAGTTTCTCCTCAACTCTGTCCTAAATGGTCTACCCCGTATTTTTAAGCTGTTTCCTCTGGTTCGGCACTCACCCATCAACGGAAACATGTTTCCTGCTGCCAGAGTGTCCAATCCTTTCATAATCTTATACGTCTCAATCAGATCCCCTCTCAGTCTTCGAAACTCAAGGGTATACAAGCCCAGTTGCTCCAGTCTTTCAGTGTAAGGTAATCCCGCCATTCCAGGAATTGACCTCGTGAACCTACGCTGCACTCCCTCAATAGCTAGAATGTCTTTCCTCAAATTTGGAGACCAGAACTGCACACAGTACTCCAGGTATGGTCTCACCAGGGCCCTGTACAGCTGCAGAAGAACCTCTTTGATTCTATACTAAATCCCTCTTGTTATGAAGGCCAGCCTTCTTCACTACCTGCTGTACCTGCATGCTTACCTTCATTGACTGGTGTACAAAAACACCCAGATCTCTCTGTGATGCCCCTTTACCTAAATTGATTCCATTTAGGTAGTAATCTGCCTTCCTGTTGTTGCCAACAAAGTGGATAACCTTACATTTATCTCACATTAAACTGCATCTGCCATGCATCTGACCACTCACCTAACTTGCCCAGGTCACCCTATAATCTCCTAACATCCTCATCACATTTCACCCTGCCACCCAGCTTAGTATCATCAGCAAATTTGCTAATGTTATTGCTAATACCATCTTCTAGATCATTAACAGATTGTTAAAAAGCTGCGGTCCCAGTACTGATCCCTGCAGTACCCCACTGGTCACTGCCTGCCATTCCGAAATGGAGCCGTTTATCACTCCTCTTTGTTTCCTATCAGCCAACCAACTTTCAATCCAAGTTAGTACAATGTAGACAACTCCTTCCTAACTGTAGCACACTGTGTGCTGCTATCTTTGTGTGTCCTGTCTGTGGAACAGGACACACCCAGGGATGGTGACTGTGGTCTTTGGGACATTCTGTGTAATGTACAATGCTGTAGTTATGGCAGGGTTAGCCTGGGCTTGTATGGTAGCACTGGCCCTGAGATGGTGCAAAGGAGAACCTTGCAGGGCTGCCTGCACTGTTTGTTTATGGTTACTGGGGTAAGGCCACGTTTCCCAGCCAGTTTTATTCACAGCTTTTAAGCTGTTGGATACACCTCAGCTGCGTGCTCACTCATTTCAGTGGGTTAAATACAACCCCATTGCTGTAGGCGTGGAGTCACATGTAGGCCAGACTCAGCAAGAATGGCAGATTTCCTGTCCCAAAATACATTCATGATCCAAATATATTTTAAACTACCAAAACAGATTCCAGGATCCTGTTCCTATTAGACAGATGGCTACTGGAGTTCCCCTACAACCTTCATTGGTGCTAATACACATCAGGTTCTCTCCAAGTCTGATAACAAACTCCCTCAAATCAGGTTTCTATCCCTGCCAATGAGCAACACAGCAATGGCCTTCAGTGTGATTGGCCTAACCCAGTGCCCATCCTCTGAAGGCTGTGGACAGTTTCTATGCAGTTGACCACAGCTTGCTCCATCGCCTGGCATGGCCTTGGTGATGGCACTAACCTCATCTGGTTCCCAGGCTTACCAAGCCAGTCATTGGTTGAGAACCCATTGCAGCACCTCTCCTTGTAATTCATTCACATGCCATCACTGGCGAGGCCAGTATTTATTGCCCGTCCCGACTTATCCAGAGGGTCGTCAAGGTTCTGCTTCATTTCAGTGGGTCTCATGTAGGCCCGACCAGTTCAGGACAGTAGTTACTTTCCCTAAAAAAGGATCATTAGTGAGTCAGATGGGTTTCTCCAACAATCAATGTGTTCATACTCATCATTAGGCTCATCATTCCCGATTGTTTTAATGGATTCAGATTGCATCATCTGCTGTGTGGCAGGATTCAAACTGCGGTCCACAGAGAGTTACCCAGGGCTCGGGATTCACAGGCCAGCAATAATATCGCTGGGTCCTCACCTCACCCATGGTCTGCTCCATTCTCCACTGATTCTACAACCACTTTAACCACAAACCATTCCATCCTAATGCTTCTGACATTCCCTGACCACACCCAGCTCGCTTACCGTCCCTCAGCAATCAGGCTGTGTATCTGACACCCAGCACCAAGGCACGGGTTAAAATTGCTTGATCGTACCCCACTGATGATGACTGCAGTGAATGAGGGTCACTATAGAGAACCTTCACCCATCTTATAAAGGCTTCGCCCAAACCAAATAGCTCCAGAATATAAAAAAGGTACAGCCACTCAACTTGGTCAAATGCCTTCTCTGCATCTAGAGAAATCCCCAATCCCTGTATTGACTGTTGTTGACATGCTTGAATTATATTATGCAGCCTCCTAACACTATTGGAAAATCTATGGCCCTTTATGAAGCCCATCTGGTCCTCTTTAACAATAGAAGGTAACACTCTCCAGCCTTAACGCAATGGTCTTAGAGAGGATTTTGAAGTCTACATTTAAGACTGAAATGGGCTTCTACTAAGGTCCAGGACCTTCCCTTTTTTAAGAATAAGCAAAATATTGGCCCTTCTCAGACATGGCAAGAGACGATCATAACTGTATGAGTCATTGAACATGTTGAGCATCCGGCCTGACAATGTTTATAAATTCCTTATAGAATTCGCTGGGAAGTCCATCATGACCGGGCGCCTTTCCATCCTGAAGCTGCTTCGCAGCCTCCTGCACCTCTTGCTCTGATAAGGGGGCTTTGAGAAAAGACTCTTGTTCGGGTGTCGCTCCAGATCCTTGAAGAAGGACTCCATCTTGACATACCCATCCTCACAACCCTCAGATTGGTATAACTTGGAGTAAAATATCTGAAATGCCACATTCATCTTTTTGGAATCGCATGTTAAGTTCCCAGACCCTTCCCTAATCAATGTAATGGCTTGAGGGGCACTCCTTTTCCTGGGGAGACTTGCCTGGCTTGTCACCACGCTCCTATAACCTTTACTTTGCGAAAGTAAGCTCCTTCTTTGCTGTCTGTGTGAGCACGGAATTCAATGCAGACCTCAGCGTCGTAATCCTCTGTAGCTTGAAAAATGAGGACCTGTCAAAGTAAGCCTTCTCGACTGCCTTCAACTGTGCTTCGAGGAGACTTTGCTGTTCACCCTTCTACTACTTCCTACTAACAGAGTAGGAAATACCTAAGTCGCTGGTATAGGCTTTGTCAGTTTCCCAAAGGAAACCAAGCCTGAGTTAATGCCTAGGAATGCCCGAAATTCCCTAGAGAGGTACTCCACAAACTTATTGTCCTTGCGGATAAAGGGATCCATTCGTAAGTGCCTTGAACCCACTGTAACGTCCTTAATCTTAACCAACAGGTACACTGGAGCATGATCAGGGATAATAATATTACCAATCGTACAAAATGCCATCAAGTCCAGGGTTGCCACGAGGGTCAGAAAAGAATCAATCCTGGTGTGACATCTGTGTGGATTGGAAAAAAATGTGAAATCCCTGCCTGTAGGGTGGAGACGCCTCCAGACATCCATCAACTCTAACTCAACACACGGATCCACTAATTATTTAGTTTGTACAGAGGGTATCGGGGGGCCTTTGGGCAACCTGTCTACTGTGGGATCCATGAGACAGTCAAAATCTCCCCCTATAATGACATGCCGGGACTTGAGACTGATCAATTTAGAGAATGCATCTACCAGAAATTTGAGATGATGAGCCAGAGGGCAATAAACGTTTAAAACACCATATTCTTCCTCATTTATCAGGGCTTTGAGAATTACAAACCTCCCGTGGGTGTCTTTAACTTACTAACTTAAATGGGAGATTCCTCCTAATCAATATAGCCACTCCCCTGCTTCTGGTATTAAAAGATGAAAAATAAACCCATTCAAAGCCATTCTGCTGTAGTTTCAAATGCTCCCTATCATCCCAGTGTGTCTCCTGTAACAAAGCAATATCTACCTTCTCCTTTCTAAGACTTGAAGGTATTTTCTTCCTCTTAAAAGGTGAGTGACTCCCGTTGATGTTCCAGGTTCACCATTTAATTAAGTCATTAGCCATAACGTTCTGCAGTAACATTTAGATTCCAGAGAGGAGGAATTCAAATCACAAATCGCCGAGCCTTAGTGTGGCAAGATCCATCAAACATAAAAACTACATAAATTAAAACCAGAGCTGAAAATGTGTTGCTGGAAAAGCACAGCAGGTCAGGCAGCATCCAAGGAACAGGAGAATCGACGTTTCGGGCATAAGCCCTTCTTCAGGAGGGCTTATGCCCGAAACGTCGATTCTCCTGTTCCTTGGATGCTGCCTGACCTGCTGCGCTTTTCCAGCAACACATTTTCAGCTCTGATCTCCAGCATCTGCAGTCCTCACTTTCTCCTCATAAATTAAAACCACTACAATTATCAAATCTACAAAACTATCAAAGATTATATACAACAAAAACCAAAAAACAGGCCAACATATAAAGCGCCAATGGTGCTGAATAGGGGAATTAACACCCCTGCTCAAAGGGGGAAACTACACATCCCAAAACCCAACTTGCCATCCCGCTGCCAGTACTGCAGTCCGGGTATTTAAATACCTGAACCGGGCATAAACTGCCGGGTGTCTGAAGCCTTCTCCATATTGAGTTCAATCCCTACAGCAATCCATTTTCTCCCAGTGGATGAATACACTCCCTCAATAAACTCCAAGTTGAAATAACCCACCAGAAAACAGCTTGTTTGAGAGGGGTCAGGACAGTCGGAAATTCACTTGGGGAATACAAGACTGGTCCACCCGTCCTGCAGGATTTAACACATTTGATCTTTGGACTGTACGCGAAACGTTTCAGAATTTACTGAGCCACAGCATTGTGGTTTATGGGCAAGAAGGGACCATTTGGCCCCTCATACCTGTTTAACTAGCCCCTCAGTTTGAAAAAGCCAATATGGATATCAGAGATCTGAAACTCGCAAAATGCTGGAAAAGCTCAGGTCTGGCAGCAGCTGAGGAGAGAGAAACAGTTCATGCTGCAAATACAATTGGACACTTCTGAAGAGAGTGCCAGAAGACACTTGATACTTTGTCTTTCTCCCCCAGATGCTGTAAGGTTGACTGAGTTTCTCCAGCATGTTCTGTTTGCTTCACTGAGATTGATGGCTATGATTCCAATTGACACCATATCCAGAGCCTGATCAAAGAGCCAGGGATACAGAGTGAACCAACACGCTGATCAAATGCTCTCAGCCTGAAACCAGCAGGCAGCCAACACCCCACCTGGAGACCTCTCCTGCATCCTTACCTCCACCTCAGGCAGGGGCTCAGTTGCCAGGTTGGTCATCCCAGTATCCAGGATGATCAGGGGGTCAAGTGAGGCCTCCCCTTCCCACTTGAATCCAGCTTCACTCTCTGCAAGATCAAACATCCCAGTCAGGGACAGATGGAGATGGAACATCAAGATGGTCAATGTCCTACCAGCTTCAGGACCAAGGTCTCTCCTTCCTCTGGAGGGGAACAGGATCTCCCTTGTGCTCCCACAGTTCCCCACATGGCAACAGGCACAAATGTCACTGTCAGATTCCTCCAATGGGGTCCAGCTAAAAAAGAGAACCAGCCCATCAACCACATGGTGCATCACCTCTCCCAACAACAACATCCCTGAGGGACAGAGAGAGGGAACTTACATATTTTGCAGCTTCCGGAAAGTACAAGCTTTGTTCCTGGAATCTCCCTGATCCACTGCAGCAACTTTCAGGTGACAGGTGATGAAAATCTGAGGGACACATTCAGAACAAGGCAGTATTTAGTGACTCCCTCCCACCATGGAGAAGCCAATCAGCAGCATCCTCTTGCCAAGGAATGCTCATCTCCATAGAAACCGAGGGCATCCAGATCAAACCTGAGCTTGTCTGGCTCCCGGTAACACAAAGGTGGAAAAGGAGTCCCCAGCTTTGCTGTCCAGGAGGCAACTGCAGATGGACATAGGGCCGTGAAGTGAAGGAGGGAAGCCATTGAGATGGGAGCAGCTGGAGATAGCAGAGAGCTCCTTACAGCATCATTGACTACAATGGGTATCTCGGGGTGGAGTCCTTGTCTGGGCTCAGTGTAGCTACACAGCGATCAATGTACAGCTTCAGGGGCACGTGATTGACCATTGAAACAGACGCCTCAATGTGAATGAGGTCTCCCAGGGAGTAGACAGTGGAAGGGCGCTGTGTAAGCCAGTCACCTGAAGGACAGGAGGACAAGGGTTGGAGACAGTGAGTGTAACTCGCAGTGAGTGACACCAGGAGACCACTCCCCAGTCACCCATCACGTACCATTCATTCGACGCAGGGAGAATGACAGATGGCCTTCTCCAGACCTGGTGGAGCTGAATGGGATCCAGGTGGGATTGATGGGGTTACCGCTCACATTGCCCTTCCTGGGGAGAGACAGGGCAGACATTTTAGGCCAGGGTCAGACAACAGCAGCAGCTGGGGATCATATTGACAATCGAGTAAAGATTCTCACCTCAAATAACGACACTCAATGGGAACAACAGCCCCATTGGTTCTCACAATGACAGATCCAGGATAGTTTGGGGTGTGGGTCAGGTGGGTGGTGTAGATCAGGAAATCCCCAGTGATCTGAAAGACACCAGGTTAAGGAATGGGGAACTGATCTGAAATGAGAAGGATCTACACAGGGTTCACAATGACATCATCCCATTGCAACAATTCTTCAGGGAATGTGACTGGCTCAGAGCCAGGAGACTTCTTCCTCCCAGAGCTGAGGAGTGTAGTATTAGAGGCAATAATCTCAAGGTTAGGGGTTAGTCATTTACCTCAGCATAGCGGTTCAATGCCTCACAGTGTGAGGGTTCTGGGATCAATTTCACCCTCAGTCAACTGCCTGTGTGGAGCTTGCACATTTTCCCTGTGTATGTGTAGGTCCTCTCTGGGTGCTCTGCTTTTCTCCCACAGTCCAAAGATGTGCAAGTCAGGTGAATTGGCTCTGCTAAATTTCTATTAATGCTCAGAGATACGGAGGCTAGGTGGGTTAATGATAGGAAATGCTGTGTTACATGGAGAGGGTAGGTGAGCGGGTCACTCTCCCCAGGGTTGGTCTGTACTCAATGAGCCAAAGGGCCTGCTTCCAACTATCGGGATTCTATGGTTCTCAGTCAGTTGTCATTGGGATACCTGCTGCTCGAGCCTAGGAATGCTCAGTTCATCAAATGGATTGAGTTTTTTTTCTGTAAACTCAACAGAACAGAATAGGGCCCCTAACAGATCAATAAGGCTGTCCATATGTGGACTCACTGGAGGTGAGTCAGATCCGAAAACAATATTTTGCTTCTGTATTTCCTGGGGAGAGACTCATGGAAGAGAGGCAACTTGGTGGAAAAGAGGGATGCCTCGGAAACGGTCAACATTGCTGCAGGGATGCCAGAAGTCTTAAAATACAAAGCTAGATAAATCCATGCGACCTGATCAGATGAATGTCAGGACATTATGGGAAGCTCGCTAAGACATTGCAGGGCCTGTAGCAGATATTTATATCATCGATAGCCGTGGTCACATGCTGGAAAACTGGAGGGTGGCTAATGTTGCAGCATGGAAAAGCCACAACACTACAGCTTGATGTCAGTAATGGGTTTGTTGTTGGAGGAAACTCTGAGGGACAGGATCCAGGTGCATTTCCAAAGGCAGGGAGCGATTAGGGATAGTCAGCGTGGTTTTGTGCATGGGAAGCCATGTCTGTCAAAATTGTTTGACTGTCTTTTGGAAGGGGTGACCAAAGAAAGAGGTGAAGGCTCAGTGATGAAAGTTGTTTGCATGGATTTTAGCAAAGCCTTTTGACAAGGTTCCACATGGTAGACTAATTTGTAAAATTAGGTCACATGGGTTTCACGGTGAGCTTGCCAATTGAATACAAAATTGGCCTCACAACAGGAGACAGTCATGGTAGAGGGTTGCAATTTGGATTGGAGGCCTGTGACCAGCGGTGTTTGGCAGGATTGGTGCTGGGTCCACTGCTGTTTGTCATTCATATAACTGACTTAGCAGAGAATGTAGGAGACATGATTAGTAATGTTGCCGATGAGACCAAATTGGTGGTACAGTGGACAGTGAAGAAAGCTATCGAAGAGAAGCAAGTTGGGCCAAGGAATGGCAGATGGAGTTTAATGTCAAGATTAGAATGGTGCTGAAACTTTATTGCTGGAACAGCACAGCAGGTCAGGCAGCATCTAGGGAACAGAAGATTCGACGTTTCGGGCACATGCCCTTCTTCAGGAATGATTCCTGAAGAAGGGCATGCGCCCGAAACGTCGAATCTTCTGTTCCCTAGATGCTGCCTGACCTGCCGTGCTGTTCCAGCAATAAAGTTTCAGCTTGGATCTCCAGCGTCTGCAGACCTCACTTTCTCCTAGAATGGTGCTGGAAAAGCACAGCAGGCCAGGCAGCATCCAAGGAGCAGAAAAATCGATGTTTCGCGCAAAAGTCCTACAACTGCTGTCTGTCTCTACCCTTGTGTTGTCACGATGAAAGATGGCGTTTAATGCAGATAAATATATGGTGTTGCATTTTGGGAAGATAAAGCAGGGCAGGTCTTACACAGTTAATGGTCGGGCCCTGAGAAGTGTAGGTGAACACAGGGAGACCAAAGGGTTCAGGTATACTGTTCATTGACAGTGGGATCACAGGCAGACAGGGTGGTGAAGGTGGCATTTGACACATTTGCCTTCATTGATCATAACATTCAGTACAGGGGCTTGGGTGTCATGTTGCAACAGGACAGAACATTGATGAGGCCACCTTTGGAATCCTCTGTACCGTTCTGGTTACCCAATGGGAAGGATGTTGTTAAGTTGGAAAGGATGTAAAAACGATGTATAAGGATGAGACTAGGACTGGAGGATTTGAGGCAGAGGGAGAGGCTGGGACTTTCTTGATCCTGCAGCATAGGAGGTTGAGTGTTGACCTTATCGAGATCCTTTTCCCCAAGATGGATCAGGGGAGTCGTAAGCTAGAGGGCTGATGAGGGGGGTGTAGGTTTCAAGAGGCAGTTGTGGGGTAGCTGTTTCTGACAGACTGTGGTGCAAATATGGAATGAACTGCCAGCAGAAGTGGTAGTGACAGGTGTGACTGTATGACTTGGACTAAGATGCTAATCAGGAAACATTCAGGGCAGAGGAACATTGAGGCACATGGTGATGATTTTCATTAACAGGAGAAATGAGGCTGCAAGTATATTTTGGCCTCATCATATTAGGACATGCACCCTCCACATTTTAGGAGGAGAGGTTGTTCACACAAGACCTGGGTTGATTAATCGGAACGTGACTCAAGAAAAGGAGAGCGTCAGGGACCAGGGAGAGGAAGCAGTAGTCAGAGAAAATATTGAAACAGAACAGCTTTCATCCAGGAGCCTGGTTATTTCACTGAGAGTAAGTTGGACATCTTCCAGCTCAAGGCACTTCAACTCACACCTCCTGCTTATTTGAAAAAGAACAACCCGTCAGAATTAAGGTGGACGGAGTGACCCCTCCATTCAAATGGATCTGTCCACGGGCAGTGGAGCTGAAGCACTGAAGAACTATACAAGAGGTTCAGAGGAATCCGAATGTTCCAGACCAATGGGGATGACAACACAAGGGTAGAGACAGAAAGCAGTTGAAGCAAGGTCCAAAAGACAATGTAAAGGTCATGTGGAGTTTGAGAAAGCTGGGGTCAGACCCTCCCCCACACAATATTCATGCCCATCCCAGCCAGGGTCACAGTGAGGAACAATCGCCAACCCAAGCTGACAGCAAGTGACGAGGACTCCCGTTACCTGCAATCTTCTGCCACATTGAAATGTGACTCATTGATCGAGGAGGGTGACTGGTGGGTCTGAACCTAAGAGTGTGACAGTGAGAAATACTGAGATTGTCGTAGGATGCAGTTTGGAGACGGGTTTAGGCAGAACAAAGTGCGTGGTCCTCATATTGACATCATACTTCACCTCCTCTTGGGAATGTTTGGTTGGGACAGTCTAGTGAGACATTTGCCAGGTATTTTTTTTAGAAAGATTAGATTCCCCTACAGTGTGGAAGCAGGCCCTTCGACCCATCAAACCTGATCTCCCAAAGAGTAATCCACTCTGACCCATTTCCCTCTGACTAATGCGCCTAACACTACAGGCAAGCGGCACAGTGGTTAGCACTGCTGCCTCACAGCGCCAGAGACCCGGGTTCAATTCCTGACTGTGTGGAGTTTGCACATTCTCCCCATGTCTGTGTGGGTTTCCTCCGGTTTCCTCCCACAGTCCAAAGATGTGCAGGGTCAGGTGAATTGGCTATGCTAAATTGCCCGTAGTGTTAGGTAGGGGATAAATGTAGGGGTAGGGGTGAGTTGCGCTTCGGCGGGTCGGTGTGGACTTGTTGGGCCGAAGGGCCTGTTTCCACACTGTAATGTAATCTAATCTAATCTAATGGCCAAGTCCCTGACCTGCACATCTTTGGACTATGGGAAGAAACTGGAGCATCTGGAGGAAATCACCACAGACAGAGTGAGAACGTGCAAACTCCACACAGCCAGTTGCCAGAGGCTGGGAACTAGCCTGGGTCCGTGGTGCTGCAAGGCAGCAGTGCTAACCATTACCCATACTGTATCTGTCCTGGGAGAGTGTGACAGACAGATTTGGAAGGATGTTGACATTCAATTTAAGGGTAGTAGAAACTTTACTGTCCACTCCAGTGTGGAGAGGACTTCACTGTGTATCTAACTCCATGCTGTCCTCCTTCTGGGAGTGTTTGATGGGGATACTGTGAAGGTAACTTTACTCTGTATCTAATCTTATTCTCTCCCTGTTTGGGAATGTTTTATAGTGACAATGTGTAGAGGCACTTCGCTTTCAGTTGACCTTCAGCTCAAAGCAACAGAGCAGGTTTAAATCTGTACCAAACCATGTGCTATCACTATCTGGGAGTTTTTTATGGCGAGACACTACCAAGGGAATCTGTAACCATGGTTACAGTGACATTCCGTGTTGAGCTTGGAGGGAAGGTGTGAACTTTCTGGGTGCTGTTGGAGGAGCCTTGGTGAATTGCTGCAGTGTATCTTGTAGACAGCAGAGGTACTGGAAGTAGGAAACCTCACACTTGGATAAGTATGTGTATGAACACAAAGCTTCAGAACACTGGAAACCCTGGGCCTACAAGTGGGAAAGAGAGATGAGTGGAGATAGAAGTGTGTTATATGGTGATAAAGACTCAATGGGCCTCTTTTGTATTCTGACAGGATGACCTATTTGAAGTCTATCCCATTTCACATGATAGAGATCAGTGTGAAGACAGGACTGAGGTGTACAGTCCTGATGCTGTACACAGAATCAGTCACTTTAGTCCAACTCATACATGACCAGATATCCTAATTAGTCCCATGTGCTAGCACCTGGCCCATATCCCACTGAAACCCTTCCTATTAAAGGCTGTAATTGTACCATCCTCCACTTTCTCCAGCAGCCCATTCCATACATGCATCACCCTCTCCATCAGAGCATTGCCCCTTGGGTCCCCTATTGATATCTTTCCACAACTAGAGGGCATAGGTTTAGCATGAGAGGGGGTTCTCCCACCCCAGGGAAAGACCTTGTCCATTTGTTATCTAGGCCCCTCATGATTTTATAAACCTTTCATGTCACCCCTCATCCTCCAACACTCCAGGGAAAACAGCCCTAGTCTATTCCACCTCTCCCATAGCTCAAATTCTCCAACCCTGGCAACATTCTTGAAAGGGTTCAGAAAAGATTTACAAGTTTCATAACAGCCTCATGAGAGGTAGGAGACCAGAATTGCCCATAATATACCAACATTGGCCTAACCCTGTACTGTATAGCTGCTACATGACCTCCCAACTCACTCCGTAGTAAAAAAGAACACTTACCAAACAGCTTGTTCACTTTCCTATCTACCTGTGACTCCACTTTCAAGGAACCATGAACCTGCACTGCAAGGTTTTGGTTCAGCAACACTCCCCAGGGCATTACCAGTTCAGTGTCCAAGTGCTGCTCTGATTTGCTTCTCCAAAATACAGCACCTTGCAGTTATCAAAATTAAATGCCCATCCGATCAAGATCCTGTTGTAACCTTCACGGTCCTCTTGACCTTCAAATCTGGAGTCCTCTGCCATTTCATTCTGTTCACATCCAAATCATTTATCTCAATGGCAGACAGTAGTCAACCCAGCATCAATCCATGTGGCACTCCATTGGTCACAGGCCTCCAGTCTGAAAAGCAACCCTCCACCATCATCTTCTGTCCTCTACCTTCAGGGTCAGTTCTGTGTCCAAATGGCTAGTTCTGTATTCCATGAGATATAACTTTGCTAACCAACCAGTCTCCCAGGAGGAACCTTGTCAAATGCCTTCCTGAAATCCATAATTGATCATATCTACCACTCCCTCCAATCCGGTTATTTCTTCAAAAGAATAAATAAAGCAGATGGTGAGGATGGGGTCAAGCAGGTTTTTCAATCCTATTGAATCCCTCCACCTGTTGAGGTAGCCAGTGTCAAAGCAATGCCCTTTTAGGAGCTGGCCAGCTCAGTCAGTAATGAGGCTGCTGGGCCACAGGGCTGGCCATTCCCCTCTACACCAAGAATACATTCTGCCCCTTCACCCCCAACTGCTTCGTCTAAATGCTGTTCACACTGGAGGAACACTGATCCATCAGCTGGCACAGTGCAATACAGTATCCAGCAGTTTGACCTGTCGTCATGTGACTCTGGACCCCATGAGATCCATGTTGACAACTCCCTTTTACCACATGGTGCTGCTACCCCTCTTGGTAGGGAGAGAACAAAGTGGTAGCAGTGTATACCATGCTGTGTTTTATGGAACACAAGCAGTCAGGCCCTTCAGCCCTTTCACAGTTCCATTCTCATCCATGTGCCTATCCAATGACCAATTAAATGCCCTTAACATTAATGAGTCTACTACTGTTGGGGCATAGAATGCCCTGCCTTCTACTGAAGAAACTACCTTTCACATCTGTCCTATTATGATCACCTATCAGTTTAAAGCAAATGGCCCCTCATGCTAGCTATCACCATTGGAGGAAAGACTTGCTTGTCCAGTATCTAACCTGGATTGTCAGGTCTCAATTCAATGCCTCTACCCTCTAATGAACACAGCCTCAATTCCCTCAGCCTCCTTTCCATTCCAGGCAACATCTTAGTTAAGCTCCTCCAGCCTTTCCAAAGCTTCCACATCCTTCCTATAATTCCATGAAGAGAAGTGTTTAATACTCCAAATGCAGCATATTCTACAGCTGTGACATAAGCTCATGGTTCTGAAACTCAATCCTGAGTAAATCCTAACACCACATGCCTTTTTAAACAAGGCTACCAACCTGGGTGGCAACTCTCGGGTCAATGCACATGGACACCAAGATCATTGCTCATCTGCACTGCCAAGATTCTTCCCATTAATCTAGTACTCTGCATTCCTGTTACTCCTTCCAAAGTGAATCACCTCACCTTTCCATATTGAACTCCATTTGTCATGCCTCAGCCTAGCTCTGCAGCTCATGTCCCTCACTAACCCACAACAATCTTAGTCCATCCAATTTTTTGGATACAATGGAGCTGCTGGCTCACTCATTAGAGGATAAAGTGAGCTCAGTGCTCAGCGTCTAGAGTCACATTCGGCCAGTCAATTTCCTTCCCTTCTCAAGGGAGGGAGAGAGAATTTTACAACCAATCCATTTCCATGACCTTTCTCCCATAAAAAGGAGTTGAAAGTCCTGTTTCCACTTTAGGGAAGTGAAAACCACCCATTTTCTCTGCCCCTGTCTGGTCATAGCCTCAGGCACACAGATAATCCATTGCCCAATCAGCATTGGGGTAGGCCATTCCCCGAAACACCCTCCCCACCACCAGTCATTGCCCTTTGGATAGGACTAACCTCACCTGGATCCAAGGCTTACTGGGGCAGTCACAGCCTGAGAATCCACTACAACTAATTCTCAGCCCATTACAACACCATTCTCTGGGCTGCTTCAGCCTGCACTGACCCTACAGCCACCCTCAGCACCACAAAAGCAACCTTCAAAACCCTGGAATATACCCTACAGCCAGGTCCTCGCCTCACTGGCTCCCAAATCAGGTTCTATATCTGACACCCTGAGGCCAACTCTAAATGGAGAAAGCTGCAGGCATTTCTCTCAGACCCTGCAGCAAGTCATTTCCCAATGGATGCCTCACTCTGGCTGACTGAACTATAGAGACAGGAACAGTGGGAATCCACTTGGACACTTCTGAAGAGGATCAGAACAGACTGGAAACAGTTCCTGCAGCATGTTCTGCAATCAAATTCAGAAACCCCTTTCCAGTGAGGTCTACAGCCCCCTGTACTCACTGGATAAAGCAAACTGCAAACAATATCTTCAATAACCCAATCAATCATCCTGGAAGCTCAATGCATGGATTGGACAGGCCAAGCCCAGAGATTGTACCCAGGAATATTTTAACAAGAGGATGCAGAAAAACCAGCTCCAGACAGAAGACACCATGAATCACTGCTTTATTGACTATGTCATCACAGGTTGATGGGTGTTTGCTTGTGTTTCCTGTACAGGACCGAGGCCAGCAATGAAGCAGAGATCAGACAGACCACTGTCACAGTCAGGGTCACCAACACAACCAACTCCACACCTACAGAACAAGGAGAAACCAATGGTTACTGAGAGAAACAGGGACAGAAAGGGAAAATAGCAGGTAGGCAGCTCCCCACCTGGAGACCTCGCCTGTATCCTTCCTTCAACCTCAGTTGCCAGGTTGGTCAGCCCAGTATCCTCAATGATCAGGGGGCCAAGTGAGACCTCCCCTTCCCACTTCAATCCAGCTTCACTCTCTGCAAGATCAAACATCCAGTCAGGGAGAGATGGAGAGGGGAGGATCCCCAACATCAAGATGGTCAATGTCCTACCAGCTTCAGGACCAAGGTCTCTCCTTCCTCTGGAGGGGAACAGGATCTCCCTTGTGCTCCCACAGTTCCCCACATGGCAACAGGCACAAATGTCACTGTCAGATTCTTCCAATGGGGTCCAGCTAAACGAGAGAAACAGCCCATCAACCACATGGTGCATCACCTCTCCCAACAACAACATCCCTGAGGGACAGAGAGAGGGAACTTACATATTCTGCAGCTTCTGGAAAGTACAAGCTTTGTTCCTGGAATCTCCCTGATCCACGGCAGCAACTTTCAGGTGACAGATGATGAAAATCTGAGGGACACATTCAGAACAAGTCAGTATTTAGTGACTCCCTCCCACTATGGAGAAGCCAATCAGCAGCTTCCTCTAACCAAAGAATGCTCTTCTCCATAGAAACGAAAGGCATCCAGGTCAAACCTGAGCTTGTCTGGCTCCCGCCCGTCTCCCAGCAACACAAAGGTTGAAAAGGAGTCCTCAGCTTTGCTGTCCAGGAGGCAACTGCAGATGGACAAAGGGCCGTGAAGTGAATGGAGGAAAGCCATTGAGATGGGAACAGTTGGAGATAGTAGAGAGCTCCTTACCCATTGTAGTCAATGATCCTGTATCTCAGGGTGGAGTCCTTGTCTGGGCTCAGTGTAGCTACACAGCGATCAATGTACAGCTTCAGGGGCACGTGATGGACCATTGAAACAGATGCCTCAATGTGAATGAGATCTCCCAGAGAGTAGACAGTGGAAGGGCGCTCTGTAAGCCAGTCACCTGAAGTACAGGAGGACAAGGGTTGGAGACAGTGAATGTAACTCGCAGTGAGTGACACCAGGAGATCCCTCCCCAGTCACCCATCACGTACCATTCATTAGGCGCAGGGAGAATGACAGATGGCCTTCTCCAGACCTGGTGGAGCTGAATGGGATCCAGGTGGGATTGATGGGGTTACTGCTCACATTGCCCTTCCTGGGAAGAGACAGGGCAGACATTTTAGGCCAGGGTCAGACAACAGCAGCAGCTGGGGATCATATTGACAATCGAGTAAAGATTCTCACCTCAAATAACGACACTCAATGGGAACAACAGCCCCATTGGTTCTCACAATGACAGATCCAGGATAGTTTGGGGTGTGGGTCAGGTGGGTGGTGTAGATCAGGAAATCCCCAGTGATCTGAAAAACACCAGTTTAAGGAATGGGGAACTGATTCTTAGTGAGAAGGATCTACATGGGGTTCACAACAGCAGCATCCCATTAAATGAATTCTTTACAGAACGTGACAGGCTCAGGGCCTGGAGGCTGTCTCTCGACCCCAGAGCTGGAGGGACTATTACTGGAATGCAATAGGTCACAGGTCAGGGGTGATGTTTTTAGGATCAATTTAAGATGGTATTGCATCATTCCAAAAGTCAGGAATTATTAGAATTCCCTATCCAAAGGACAGAGAATGCTCAGTTGGTGAACAGGATTGTTTTTAAAATCACAGCAGAATTACAGATAGATGGAACAGGAACATGGCGATCTTTATCTACAAGGTAAAACAGGAAGTCTTCAGATTATGGGAAGGGATTACTAACAAGGTTAGTGAAAGTTTCAGAGAGAAGCTGAAACAAGTTCAAAAACAATTAACCAGAATGGAACCAAAACAGTTTTACCAACAGGTCAGATATAGAGCTCAAGGACTAGACAAGTCAATTTATTCCCAACAGTCCCACAATTGGGATGAAACTAGACTAAGTGAGTCAAAAAACCCAATCTGATTGAGAATAGGCTGCTCACCACAAAACTAAGCACATCATTCTGCTACAACATGACAGTTGCGTTCTTGTTATTTCACTATAGAGAAGTGTCATGCTGGAAGGCACCGATAGAAAGTCTAGTGTTCTATTCACATTCAGGTGAAAGATCAAACCACTCACAATTCACATTATAGCTAATGCACAGACAAAAACATCGTAACAGAACCACCTGTATAATCAAGCTTCCAAACCAATGAGAACAGCAGCACACATTTTGAGATAGAGACCAGTTAACATCTAGTCTAATCCAGCATAGGAAACTAGCAGGAGACAGACCCTCAGTAAGTCAATGTTCCTCAATGTAACCCTAACTGGAATAAGCTACAACCCAAGCTTCCTGCAAGTGTGGAGAACTCCCATTACCTGCAATCTGCTGCCACACTCATGCAGCCCATAGTCAAAGAGGACAGTGTGGTTCTCAGGGTAGACCCTGGTTAGCTGACAACCTATAGTCCCCAGGGTCAGGTCAGCAGCTTTAATCAGGTGCCCAGTTCCAAATAAATCCAGCTGGGCCTTGACCAGCAGGTTGTGCTCTCCACACTGCACCATCACAGTCTGTAGTGGGGACAAACTCACACCCTCAGACACTGGGAACCTAGAACCCCCATGAGAAGGGACTCTCTCAGGAACAGGGCTGGCTCTCACAATTCCCCATGGAAACCTCTGGTTCAAAAACTGCTGCCATGTGTCAGAGCAACAGACAGCTCCAACTAACATTAACACAGGGAACAAACCCCTCATTACAAAATCACCCATGATCCCAAACAACTCAACCATCCCCACATTCCCCAACCAGCTCCTTTTATACACACAACCCACACTCACCTGATACCAATATGACCAGGAGCAGCAGCATTGAACCAATCGACCAGCCCCAATCTCGACAATCTCCACCAATGACTGAACTCATGGCTTTGTTCTCAGGAGGATCAATTACATTTGGGCCAATAGGAGTGGCTGTGAGTTGCTGTGCTGTCACCTGACTGAATTCAGCTCCACAAGATCTTGTGGAATTCCCCATGACTACAATCATCAAAGGTAGCTCGTTGAGCCTGGAGAGGGTCTGCTGTATTCTGCCCATCCTTACCTGGGCAGTCTGACAGTGAGAACCATGGAGAGATTGTGTGGGAATTAGAAACAGGGTTTGAGCAGAATGAAGGGATTTATCTTGTACTGTACCTATCCTTGGGAGTATATGTTGGAAGAAGCTTTATTCTGTATCTAAACCTGTCCTTGGCTGGGGCACTGTAGGGAGAACCTAACTTTCAGTTCACTTTTAATTCATAGAGTAGAGGCAGTTTTACTCTGTATTTCACGTTGTGCTGTCTCTGTCCTGGGGACAACTTTCCTTCCAGTTTTCAAGAATGGAGGAAGCTTTTGTTTCAGTTGTAAAGAGTAGGATCTTTTACTTTGTTTCTAACTCAGTGATGTTTCTGCTTTGTTAGTGTTTGCTGTAAACAGTGTAGCTTTACATTTAGTTTACAAGTGTAGAAGCAGCTTTACGTTCAGTGTAAATGAGCGGGGGAAGTTGTATTCTGTATCTAATCCCCTGCTGACCTTGCTTTTGGGAGAGATTGATTGGTTGGGATCATGTTGAGGGTGAAAGTGAGAACTGAAGATGCTGGAGGTGAGAGTCGTAAAGTGTGGTAAAGCACAGCAGGTTATGCAAAATCCAAGGAGCAAGTGAGTTGGTGTTTCAGGCATCAGCCTGTCATCAGGAATGTGGGTTGGGAAAGGGGGCTGAGTGATTAATAGGAGGGTAGGTGTGGGGGTGTGGTGAGCGAAAGTAGGTGGGATGGCAGTAGGTCAATGCAGGTCAGGGGTGTTGAGGGAGCTTTCCATTCATTTTAAAAAGGAAGATTGAGCTTTACTCTCAGTTTCAAAGAGTAGATAGTGTTTTATTTGTAAGAATCTCATTGCATCATGTCCCTGTTCTGGGAGTGTTTGATCTGAACAGTGTTGAGGTAGGTTCACTTTCAGCTTAAAAGAGAACAGGGAGCTTTATACATTATCAATCTGTAGCTGTCCCTGTTTGATGGGGACAGGGTAGGGGGAGTTTTTGCTTCAGTGTAAAAGTGTAGAGGGACCATTCCTTTCAGTATAAAGGAGCCTCAGTCTGTATCTGAGCCTGATCTGTACCTTCCTGTGGGAGTGTTGATGGGGACAGGATTGAGGTCTATGGCCTCCAGCTGTGCTGGGATAAAGCTCAGTGTAAACTCGAGGAAAAGCACCTCTTTCACTGAGTCACTTTGCAGCTTTTCACACAACACGGTGTTCAACAAATCCAGGAACATCTCCTCAGCCCTGTTTTGCTTAATTTCTTCCTGTAAGTTTTGGTTCAAACTCCTTTTCCTCTGGATGTTACTGTGCTCATTGTCCTTCCATTCACATCCCCTTGGGGGCTCCTCTCTTGGTTGGTTACTGCCTGCTTATTTTTATTGGTTTCTGGGTGGATGTGGGCAGTGCTGGCCATGCCAACATTTCCTGACCAACCCCCAGCGAGGAGGAGAAAGTGAGGACTGCAGATGCTGGAGATCAGAGCTGAAAATGTGTTGCTGGAAAATCCCCAGCTATCCTGGAGAAGGTGTTAGGGAGAGTGGTACAGGAATGTGTGAACCCAGTTTCAGCGACGTTCCAACTGTGTAACATGGGAGGAAGGTGTGAACTTTCTGGGTGCGAGCGGTCGCAGGTTTGGAAGTTGCTGTTGGAGGAGCCTTGGTAAATTGCTGCAGTGTATGTTGTAGACCACACACAATCCGTCAGTGTCGACCAATGTTGGAGTGAGGGAATGTTGATGGTGGCGAATTAGACAATGTAGTTTCTATCGATTTCAGTAAGGCCTGAGACAAGGTCCCACACGGGAAGCTAATAAAGATAAAATCCCATTGGATCCAGGGTACATTCGTAAGTTAGATCCAGAACTGTCTTTGAGCAGGAGACAGAGGGTTGTTGTTGAAGTTTATCTGTGTGACTGGAGCAGCGGTGTACCGCTTGGATTGGTGCTGGGTCCCACGCTGTTTGTCATCTCCATAAATGATGTCCGAGAGAGCGGGGGAGGATGATCAGTTAATTTGTGGGTGACACAATGATTGGCCGGGTGGTCAACAATGCAGAGGGATGTGTTAGGTTGTAGGAGGATACAAATGGATTGGTCCAATGGCCGCATTAGTGAGAGGTGCAAATTGGCTTAGGGATGAGGAAATTAGAGAAGGGAAAATGTGGTGAAGAGTGGTGTGGGAAGGGAAGGAGGGGTTCCATTTCATGGGGTAGGGATCTGTGTAGCAGGGACGGTCTCCACCTAAACTGATGAAGTTTATCATTCCTGATGAAGAGCTTATGCTCAAAACGTCGTGCCTTCTGCTCCTTGGATGCTGCCTGCTGTGCTTTTCCAGCACCACACTGTTTGACTCTGCTTTCCAGCATCTGCTGTCTTCTCCTTCTCCCCCTTAACTACAAGGCAGACCATGAAAGAAGGAAAAAGGAAGGATAACTCGGGAGACGTTATTAGAGATGTTGGAAATCATGAAGGTACGAAAACTAGCACAGGGCCACTTTAGCTAAATGTTCGTAGCATTTGTAACAAGGTCGATCAGTTCATGGCACAAATCATCGCAAATGAATATGATTTAGTTGCCATTATGGAGATACGGTTACAGGATGGTCATGAGTGGGAGTTAAACATCCCGGGGTATCAGGCTATTCGGAAGGACAGACAGACAGACAGACAGGAAGGTAAGGGAGGTGATGCCGCTCCTGATATCCAAGGACGACATCTGGGTGTTGCTGAGAGATGATATTGGTTCCATGGAGAATTCAAGGAAGGAACAAGTCACTGATAGGTGTAGTCTATAGGCTACCCAAATTGTACATCACATTGTAATGGGACTGAGGAGGGAGCAAGCTATCCTTGATCAGGTCCTGTGTAATGAGACAGGAATAATTAATGACTTCATATTTCGGAATCTTCTTGGAAGGAGCAATCACAGTTTGGTTGAATTTAGAATAAAGCTGGAGAGCGTGAAGGTAAAATCCGATACCAGAGCCCTGTGCTTAAACACGGGAGACCTCAATAGGATGTGGGAGGATTTGGCTAAAGTAGACTGGAACCAAAGACCTTATGGTGGGACTTTCAAAGCAATATTTCAATGTGCTCAGCAAAAGTATATTCCAGTGAAAAGAAAGAATTGTAAGAAAAGGGGTAATCTGCCAAAGGAGGCTATCGAATCAAATGAGAAGTCATGGGAAAGCACAACATTGGGAAAGTTTTAAAGGTCAACAGAAAGCCACAAATAGAGCTATAAAGAAAAGTAAGATAGTTCTTTTTCCTCTCATAGACTAGCCCAGAATATAAAGACAGATTGCAAAGCTTTCTACAAATGTATGGAATGAAAAAGAATGGCTAAAGTAAACATTGGTGTCCCAGCGGACGAGAAGGGGCATTTAGTCATGGGATATGATCAAATGGCTGAGGCATTGTACAGGGTTTTGGGTGTCAGCCTTCACAGTGAAGGACATGAATAACATGCCAGTAATTGACAGAGACACAAAAGTAGGGGAGGACCTGGAAACAATCATGATCAGGGAAGACGTATCTTTGGGCAAGCTCATGGAACTAAGACGACAAGTCTCCTGGCCCTCATGGAAGGCATCGCAGGGGGCTAAAGGAGATGGCAGGAGGAAGAGCAAGTGCACTTGTGGGAATGTTTCAAAACTTGCTGTACTCTGGGGCAGTTCCAGCAGATTGGAAAACAGCAAATGTTTCAACAGGGCAGTAGACAAGATGGGGAATTGTAGACTGGTTGGCCTAACCTCTGTAGTGGGGAAGATGCTTGAGTCTGTTATGAAGGAAGGAATAGTAAGGCATCAAGATAGAAATTGTCCCATTGTGCAGATGCAGCGTGAGTTCATGAAGGGCAGGTCACTCCAAACTAATCTTTTGGAATTTTATGAAACCATGAGAGTTATAAGGTAGCCAGGAAGGACCTGAAGAGAGAGCTAAGAGCAGCAAGGAGGGGACATGAAAGGTCCTTAGTTGGTAGGATTAGGGAAAACCCTAAGGCTTTCTATAGGTATGTCAGAAATAAAAGAATGACTAGGGTAGGAATAGGTTCAGTCAAGGATAGTAGTGGGAAGTTGCGTGTGGAGGCTGAAGAGATTGGAGACACTGAATGAATACCTTTCGTCAGTATTCAATCAGGAACAGAACATTGTTGTCAATGTGAATACTGAGTCACAAATAAGTAGAATGGATGGCTTTGAGGTATGTAGGGAAGAGGTGTTGGAAATTCTGGAAAGGGTGAAAATAGATAAGTCCCCTGGGCCTGATGGTATTTATCCTAGGATTCTCTGGGAAGCAAGGGAGGAGATTGCAGAGCCATTGGCCTTGATTTTTATGTCCTCGTTGTCTACAGGAGTAGTGCCAGAAGATTGGAGGCTAGCAAATGTGATTCCCTTGTTCAAAAAGGGGAGTAGGGATAACCCTAGTAACTATAGGCCGGTGAGTCTCACTTCTGTTGTGGGCAAAACCTTAGAGAGAATTGTAAGGGATAGGATTTATGAACATCTGGATAGGAATAATGTGATCAAGGATAGTCAGCATGGTTTTGTGAAGGGCAGGTCGTGCCTCACAAACCTTATTGAATTCTTTGAAAAGGTGACGAAGGAGGTGGACGAGGGGAAAGCAGTAGATGTGGTGTATATGGATTTTAGTAAGGCATTTGATAAGGTTCCCCATGGTAGACTACTGCAAAAAATACGGAGGTATGGCATTAAGGGTGAGTTGGAGGTTTGGATTAGGAGTTGGCTGGCTGGAAGAAGACAGAGGGTAGTAGTTGATGGCAAAGGTTCATCTTGGAGTGCTGTCACTAGCGGTGTTCCGCAAGGATCTGTTTTGGGACCATTGCTGTTTGTCATTTTTATAAATGACCTGGAAGAGGGGTTAGAAGGTTGGGTGAGCAAGTTTGCGGATGATACGAAAGTCGGAGGAGTTGTAGACAGTGAGGAAGGATGTGGCAGGTTACAGCGGGATATAGATAAGCTGCAGAACTGGGCAGAAAGGTGGCAAATGGAGTTCAATGTAGCTAAGTGTGAGGTGATTCACTTTGGTAAGAGTCATAAAAAGATGGGGTACTGGGCTAACGGTCGGATACTTGGTAGTGTGGATGAGCAGAGGGATCTTGGTGTCCATGTACACAAATCTTTGAAAGTTGCCACCCAGGTAAATAGTGCGGTGAAGAAGGCATATGGCGTACTGGCTTTTATTGGTAGAGGAATTGAGTTCCGGAGTACTGAAGTCATGTTGCAGTTGTATAAGACTCTGGTGCGGCCACATCTGGAGTATTGTGTGCAGTTTTGGTCGCCATACTATAGGAAGGATGTGGAGGCACTGGAACGGGTGCAGAGGAGGTTTACCAGGATGTTGCCTGTTATGGTAGAAAGATCATATGAGGAAAGGCTGAGGCACTTGGGGTTGTTTTCATTGGAGAAAAGAAGGTTTAGGGGTGACTTGATAGAGGTGTATACGATGATTAGGGGGTTAGATAGGGTCGACAGTGAGAATCTTTTTCCACGTATGTAGTCAGCTATTACAAGGTGGCATAGCTTTAAATTAAGGGGGGGTAGGTATAGGTCAGATGTTAGGGGTAGGTTCGTTACTCAGCGAGTCGTGAGTTCATGGAATGCCCTGCCAGTAGCAGTGGTGGACTCTCCCTCATTATGGGCATTTAAGCGGGCATTGGATAGGCATATGGAGGATAGTGGGCTAGTGTAGGTTAGGTGGGCTTGGATCGGCGCAACATCGAGGGCCGAAGGGCCTGTACTGCGCTGTATTCTTCTATGTTCTATGTTCTATGTTCTATGATGAGCACGGTGGACCACAGGGAGCCAGTGGATTTCCAAAAGGTCTTCATCAAGGTGCCGCACGAGAGGCTGCTGCATAAGATAAAGATGCATGGCATTACGGATAAAGTATTAATATGGATACAGGATTGGTTGACTAACAGGAAGCAAAGCATGGGGATGTGTGCGCTATTTTGGTTAGCAAACAATCCCGAGCGCTGTGCCTTAGGGATCGTTGTTGGGGCCACAATTATTCACAATTTACACAGATGATTCGGAATTGGGATCGAGGTGCAGTGTGTCAAAGTTTGCAAATGACACAAAGATGCAAAGTGTGTGGAGGACTGTGAACGTTACAGAGGAACCTAGATACTTACAGTGAGGGGCAAAGGTCTGGCAAATGGAATATAATGTTAATAAGTGTGAAGTCATCCATTTTGATAGGAGTAACAGTAAAAAGGACGAATACTTGAATGGTAAAAAGTTGCAGCATGCTGCCATGCAGAGGGACCTGGGTGTCCTTGAGCATGAATCCCAAGTTGGTCTGCAGGTACAGCAGGTCATTAAGAAGGCAAATGGAAAATTGTCCTTTTAGTGCTAAAGGGATTGTGTTTAAAAGCAGGGAGATTATATTGTGGCAGCACAGGGTGCTGGTGGGGCCATAACTGGAGTACCGCGTGCAGTTTTGGTCTTCCTTGAGAAAGGATGTACCGGCACTAGAGAGGACGCAGAGGCGGTTCACTGGGTGGGTTCCAGCGTTGAGAGAGATGGCTTATGAGGAGAGACGGAGTAGACTGGGATTCTCTTCATTGGAATTCAGAGGAATGAGGAATGATCTTAGAAAAACATATCTATTCCTGTCATCATTTTATATGATAGACATAGAGAGGATGTTTCCACTGGTAGGTGAAACTCGAACAGGTGGGTATAGCTCAATTAGAAGGAACAGATTTCAGACTGAATTGAGAAGGAACATCTTCACACAGAGGGTTGTGAATCTATGGAGTTCCCTGCCCCAATGAAGTTAGTTGATGTTACTTCAGTAAATGTTTCTAAGGCTAAGATATGTTCTCTTTTTGAACAATAAAAGAATTAACGGTTAGAGTGAGAGGGCGGGTAAGTGGAGCTAAGGCCACAAAAAGATCAGCCAGATGGCCTACTACTGCTCCTCGTTCTTATTCTGTCCCTGAGAAATGTGAAGGGATGCACTTTCGAGGGAACAAAGAAGAAAAGGAAGTACTCAATGAATGGCAGGACACTAGGAAGCTCAGGAACAGAGGGATCTTGGGATACTATTCCACAGACCCCTGAAGGTGGCTGGATAGGTTTATAGAGGAGTTAAAATGACCTGTTGATGCTTGCCTGTGTCAGTTCAAGTATAAACTGTAAGAACAGGGAGATCATGTTGAAGCTGTACAGATCTTTGATTAGAGGACACAGCTGTAGTACTGTGTGCAGTTCTGGTCACCCCACAACAGGAAGGGTGTGGTTATACTGGAGAGGGTACAGAGGAGATTCACCCGAATGTTGTCTGGGATTGAACATTGCAGCTACGAGGAGACCTTGGATAAGCTCGGAAGGTTGTTCTCTTGGAGCAGAGAGATTGAGAGGAGATTTGGTGGAGGTGTATAAGATTAGAGACCAGGTGAATAGAAAGCAGCTGTTAGAAAATAGACAATAGGTGCAGGAGTAGGCCATTCTGCCCTTCGAGCCTGCACCGCCATTCAATATGATCATGGCTGATCATTCCTAATCAGTATCCTGTTCCTGCCTTATCTCCATATCCCTTGATTCCACTATCCTTGAGAGCTCTATCCAACTCTTTCTTAAATGAATGCAGAGACTGGACCTCCACTGCCCTCTGGGGCAGAGCATTCCACACAGCCACCACTCTCTGGGTGAAGAAGTTTCTCCTTGTCTTTGTCCTAAATCGTCTACCCTGTATGTTTAAGCTGTTTCCTCTGGTTCAGCACTCGCCCATCAACGGAAACATGTTTCCTGCCTCCAGAGTGTCCAATCCTTTCATAATCTTATACGTTTCAATCAGATTCCCTCTCAGTCTTCTAAACTCAAGGGTATACAAGCCCAGTCGCTCCATTCTTTCAGTGTAAGGTAGTCCCGCCATTCCAGGAATTGACCTCGTGAATCTATGCTGCACTCCCTCAATCGCTAGAATGTCTTTCCTCAAATTTGGAGACCAGGACTGCACACAGTACTCCAGGAGTGGTATCACCAGGGCCCTGTACAGCTGCAGAAGAACCTCTTTGCTTCTATACTCAATTCCTCTTGTTATGAAGGGCAGCATGCTATTAGCCTTCTTCACTACCTGCTGTACCTGCATGCTTACCTTCATTGACTGGTGTACAAGAACACCCAGATCTCTGTACTGCCCCTTTAACTAAATTGATTCCATTGAGGTAGTAATCTGCCGTCCTGTTCTTGCCACCAAAGTGGATAACCTTACATTTATCCCACATTAAACTGCATCTGCCATGCATCTGACCATTCACCTAACTTGCCCAGGTCACCCTATAATCTCCTAACATCCTCATCACATTTCACCCTGCCACCCAGCTTAGTATCATCAGCAAATTTGCTAATGTTATTGCTAATACCATCTTCTATATCATTAACAGATTGTAAAAAGCTGCGGTCCCAGCACTGATCCCTGCAGTACCCCACTGGTCACTGCCTGCCATTCCGAAATGGAGCCGTTTATCACTCCTCTTTGTGTCCTATCAGCCAACCAACTTTCAATCCAAGTTAGTACAATGTAGACAACTCCTTCCTAACTGTAGCACACTGTGTGCTGCCATCTTTGTGTGGGACAGGACACACCCAGGGATGGTGACTGTGGTCTTTGGGACATTCTGTGTAATGTACAATGCTGTAGTTATGGCAGGGTTAGCCTGGGCTTGTATGGTAGCACTGGCCCTGAGATGGTGCAAAGGAGAACCTTGCAGGGCTCCCTGCACCGTTTGTTTATGGTTACTGGGGTAAGGCCACGTTTCCCAGCCAGTTTTATTCACAGCTTTTAAGCTGTTGGATACACCTCAGCTGCATGCTCACTCATTTCAGTGGGTTAAATACAACCCCATTGCTGTAGGCCTGGAGTCACATGTAGGCCAGACTCAGCAAGAATGGCAGATTTCCTGTCCCAAAGTACATTCATGATCCAAATACATTTTAAACTACCAAAACAGATTCCAGGATCCTGTTCCCATTAGACAGATGGCTACTGGAGTTCCTCTACAACCTTCATTGGTGCTAATACACATCAGGTTCTCTCCAAGTCTGATAACAAACTCCCTCAAATCAGGTTTCTATCCCTGCCAATGAGCAACACAGCAATGGCCTTCAGTGTGATTGGCCTAACCCAGTGCCCATCCTCTGAAGGCTGTGGACAGTTTCTATGCAGTTGACCACAGCTTGCTCCATCGCCTGGCATGGCCTTGGTGATGGCACTAACCTCATCTGGTTCCCAGGCTTACCAAGCCAGTCATTGGTTGAGAACCCATTGCAGCACCTCTCCTTGTAATTCATTCACATGCCATCACTGGCGAGGCCAGTATTTATTGCCCGTCCCGACTTATCCAGAGAGTAGTAAAGGTTCTGCTTCATTTCAGTGGGTCTCATGTAGGCCCGACCAGTTCAGGACAGTAGTTACTTTCCCTAAAAAAGGATCATTAATGAGTCAGATGGGTTTCTCCAACAATCAATGTGTTCATACTCATCATTAGGCTCATAATTCCTGATTTGTTTTAATGGATTCAGATTGCATCATCTGCTGTGTGGCAGGATTCAAACTGCGGTCCACAGAGAGTTACGCAGGGCTCGGGATTTACAGGCCAGCAATAATATCGCTGGGTCCTCACCTCACCCATGGTCTGCTCCATTCTCCACTGATTCTACAACCACTTTAACCACAAACCATTCCATCCTAATGCTTCTGACATTCCCTGACCACACCCAGCTCGCTTACCGTCCCTCAGCAATCAGGCTGTGTATCTGACACCCAGCACCAAGGACAAATGAGTGTCTGAAGCCTTCTCCATATTGAGTTCAATCCCTACAGCAATCCATTTTCCCCCAGTGGATGAATACACTCCCTCAATAAACTCCAAGTTGAAATAACCCACCAGAAAACAGCTTGTTTGAGAGGGGTCAGGACAGTCGGAAATTCACTTGGGGAATACAAGACTGGTCCACCCGTCCTGCAGGATTTAACACATTTGATCTTTGGACTGTACGAGAAACGTTTCAGAATTTACTGAGCCACAGCATTGTGGTTTATGGGCAAGAAGGGACCATTTGGCCCCTCATACCTGTTTAACTAGCCCCTCAGTTTGAAAAACCCAATATGGATGTCAGAGATCTGAAACTCGCAAAATGCTGGAAAAGCTCAGGTCTGGCAGCAGCTGAGGAGAGAGAAACAGTTCATGCTGCAAATACAATTGGACACTTCTGAAGAGAGTGCCAGAAGACACTTGATACTTTGTCTTTCTCCCCCAGATGCTGTGAGGTTGACTGAGTTTCTCCAGCATGTTCTGTTTGCTTCACTGAGATTGATGGCTATGATTCCAATTGACACCATATCCAGAGCCTGGTCAAAGAGCCAGGGATACAGAGTGAACCACCACGCTGATCAAATGCTCTCAGCCTGAAACCAGCAGGCAGCCAACTCCCCACCTGGAGACCTCTCCTGCATCCTTACCTCAACCTCAGGCAGGGGCTCAGTTGCCAGGTTAGTCATCCCAGTATCCAGGATGATCAGGGGGTCAAGTGAGGCCTCCCCTTCCCACTTGAATCCAGCTTCACTCTCTGCAAGATCAAACATCCCAGTCAGGGAGAGATGGAGATGGAGATGGGAGGATCCCCAACATCAAGATGGTCAATGTCCTACCAGCTTCAGGACCAAGGTCTCTCCTTCCTCTGGAGGGGAACAGGATCTCCCTTGTGCTCCCACAGTTCCCCACATGGCAACAGGCACAAATGTCACTGTCAGATTCCTCCAATGGCGTCCAGCTCAACAAGAGAACGAGCCCATCAACCACATGGTGCATCACCTCTCCCAACAACAACATCCCTGAGGGACAGAGAGAGGGAACTTACATATTCTGCAGCTTCTGGAAAGTACAAGCTTTGTTCCTGGAATCTCCCTGATCCACTGCAGCAACGTTCAGGTGACAGGTGATGAAAATCTGAGGGACACATTCAGAACAAGGCAGTATTTAGTGACTCCCTCCCACTGTGGAGAAGCCAATCAGCAGCATCCTCGTGCCAAGGAATGCTCATCTCCATAGAAACCGAGGGCATCCAGGTCAAACCTGAGCTTGTCTGGCTCCCGGCAACACAAAGGTGGAAAAGGAATCCCCAGCTTTGCTGTCCAGGAGGCAACTGCAGATGGACATAGGGCCGTGAAGTGAAGGAGGGAAGCCATTGAGATGGGAGCAGCTGGAGATAGCAGAGAGCTCCTTACAGCATCATTGACTACAATGGGTATCTCGGGGTAGAGTCCTTGTCTGGGCTCAGTGTAGCTACACAGCGATCAATGTACAGCTTCAGGGGCACGTGATTGACCATTGAAACAGACGCCTCAATGTGAATGAGGTGTCCCAGGGAGTAGACAGTGGAAGGGCCCTGTGTAAGCCAGTCACCTGAAGTACAGGAGGACAAGGGTTGGAGACAGTGAGTGTAACTCGCAGTGAGTGACACCAGGAGACCCCTCCCCAGTCACCCATCACGTACCATTCATTAGGCACAGGGAGCATGACAGATGGCCTTCTCCAGACCTGGTGGAGCTGAATGGGATCCAGGTGGGATTGATGGGGTTACTGCTCACATTGCCCTTCCTGGGGAGAGACAGGGCAGATATTTTAGGCCAGGGTCAGACAACAGCAGCAGCTGGGGATCACATTGACAATCGAGTAAAGATTCTCACCTCAAATAACGACACTCAATGGGAACAACAGCCCCATTGGTTCTCACAATGACAGATCCAGGATAGTTTGGGGTGTGGGTCAGGTGGGTGGTGTAGATCAGGAAATCCCCAGTGATCTAAAAGATACCAGGTTAAGGAATGGGGAACTGATCTGAAATGAGAAGGAACTACACGGGGTTCACAATGACATCATCCCATTGCAACAATTCTTCAGGGAGTGTGACCGGCTCAGAGCCAGGAGACTTCTTCCTCCCAGAGCTGAGGAGTGTAGTATTAGAGGCAATAATCTCAAGGTTAGGGGTTAGTCATTTACCTCAGCATAGCGGTTCAATGCCTCACAGTGTGAGGGTTCTGGGTTCAATTTCACCCTCAGTCAACTACCTGTGTGGAGCTTGCACATTTTCCCTGTGTATGTGTAGGTCCTCTCTGGGTGTTCTGCTTTTCTCCCACAGTCCAAAGATGTGCAAGTCAGGTGAATTGGCCATGCTAAATTTCTATTAATGCTCAGAGATACGGAGGCTAGGTGGGTTAATGATAGGAAATGCTGTGTTACATGGAGAGGGTAGGTGAGCTGGTCACTCTCCCCAGGGTTGGTCTGTACTCAATGAGCCAAAGGGCCTGCTTCCAACTATCGGGATTCTATGGTTCTCAGTCAGTTGTCATTGGGATACCTGCTGCTCGAGTCTGGGAATGCTCAGTTCATCAAATGGATTGAGTTTTTTTCTGTAAACTCAACAGAACAGAATAGGGCCCCTAACAGATCAATAAGGCTGTCCATATGTGGACTCACTGGAGGTGAGTCAGATCCGAAAACAATATTTTGCTTCTGTATTTCCTGGGGAGAGACTCATGGAAGAGAGGCAACTTGGTGGAAAAGAGGGATGCCTCGGAAACGGTCAACATTGCTGCAGGGATGCCAGAAGTCTTAAAATACAAAGCTAGATAAATCCATGTGACCTGATCAGATGAATGTCAGGACATTATGGGAAGCTAGGGAAGACATTGCAGGGCCTGTAGCAGATATTTATATCATCGATAGCCGTGGTCACATGCTGGAAAACTGGAGGGTGGCTAATGTTGCAGCATGGAAAAGCCACAACACTACAGCTTGATGTCAGTAATGGGTTTGTTGTTGGAGGAAACTCTGAGGGACAGGATCCAGATGCATTTCCAAAGTCAGGGAGTGATTAGGGATAGTCAGCGTGGTTTTGTGCATGGGAAGCCATGTCTGTCAAAATTGTTTGACTGTCTTTTGGAAGGGGTGACCAAAGAAAGAGGTGAAGGCTCAGTGATGAAAGTTGTTTGCATGGATTTTAGCAAAGCCTTTTGACAAGGTTCCACATGGTAGACTAATTTGTAAAATTAGGTCACATGGGTTTCACGGTGAGCTTGCCAATTGAATACAAAATTGGCCTCACGACAGGAGACAGTCATGGTAGAGGGTTGCAATTTGGATTGGAGGCCTGTGACCAGTGGTGTTTGGCAGGATTGGTGCTGGGTCCACTGCTGTTTGTCATTCATATAACTGACTTAGCAGCGAATGTAGGAGACATGATTAGTAATGTTGCTGATGAGACCAAATTGGTGGTACAGTGGACAGTGAAGAAAGCTATCGAAGAGAAGCAAGTTGGGCCAAGGAATGGCAGATGGAGTTTAATGTCAAGATTAGAATGGTGCTGGAAAAGCACAGCAGGCCAGGCAGCATCCAAGGAGCATAAAAATCAATGTTCCGCACAAAAGTCCTACAACTGCTTTCTGTCTCTACCCTTGTGTTGTCACGATGAAAGATGGCGTTTAATGCAGATAAATGTATGGTGTTGCATTTTGGGAAGATAAAGCAGGGCAGGTCTTACACCGTTAATGGTAGGTCCCTGAGAAGTGTAGGTGAACACAGGGAGACCAAAGGGTTCAGGTATACTGTTCATTGACAGTGGGATCACAGGCAGACAGGGTGGTGAAGGTGGCATTTGACACATTTGCCTTCATTGATCATAACATTCAGTACAGGGGCTTGAGTGTCACGTTGCAACAGGACAGAACATTGATGAGGCCACCTTTGGAATACTCTGTACCGTTCTGGTTACCCAATGGGAAGGATGTTGTTAAATTGGAAAGGATGTAAAAACGATTTATAAGGATGAGACTAGGACTGGAGGATTTGAGGCAGAGGGAGAGGCTGGGACTTGCTTGATCCTGCAGCATAGGAGGTTGAGTGTTGGCTTATCGAGATCCTTTTCCCCAGGATGGGTCAGGGGAGTCGTAAGCTAGAGGGCTGAGGAGGGGGGTGTGGGTTTCAAGAGGCAGTTGTGGGGTAGCTGTTTCAGACAGACTGTGGTGCAAATATGGAATGAACTGCCAGCAGAAGTGGAAGTGACAGGTGTGACTGTATGACTTGGACTAAGATGCTAATCAGGAAACATTCAGGGCAGAGGAACATTGAGGCACATGGTGATGATTTTCATTAACAGGAGAAATGAGGCTGCAAGTATATTTTGGCCTCATCATATTAGGACATGCAACCTCCACATTTTAGGAGGAGAGGTGGTTCACACAAGACCTGGGTTGATTAATCGGAACGTGACTCAAGAAAAGGAGAGCGTCAGGGACCAGGGAGAGGAAGCAGTAGTAAGCGAAAATATTGAAACAGAACAGCTTTCATCCAGGAGCCTGGTTATTTCACTGAGAGTAAGTTGGACATCTTCCAGCTCAAGGCACTTCAACTCACACCTCCTGCTTATTTGAAAAAGAACAACCCGTCAGAATTAAGGTGGACGGAGTGACCCCTCCATTCAAATGGATCTGTCCACGGGCAGTGGAGCTGAAGCACTGAAGAACTATACAAGAGGTTCAGAGGAATCCAAATGTTCCAGACCAATGGGGATGACAACACAAGGGTAGAGACAGAAAGCAGTTGAAGCAAGGTCCAAAAGACAATGTAAAGGTAATGTGGAGTTTGAGAAAGCTGGGGTCAGACCCTCCCCCACACAATATTCATGCCCATCCCAGCCAGGTCACAGTGAGGAACAATCGCCAACCCAAGCTGACAGCAAGTGACGAGGACTCCCGTTACCTGCAATCTTCTGCCACATTGAAATGTGACTCATTGATCGAGGAGGGTGACTGGTGGGTCTGAACCCAGGAGTTTGACAGTGAGAAATACTGACAGATAGTCATAGGATGCAGTTTGGAGACGGGTTTGGGCAGAACAAAGTGCGTGGTCCTCATATTGACATCATACTTCACCTCCTCTTGGGAATGTTTGGTTGGGACAGTCTAGTGAGACATTTGCCAGGTATTTTTTTTAGAAAGATTAGATTCCCCTACAGTGTGGAAGCAGGCCCTTCGACCCATTAAACCTGATCTTCCAAAGAGTAATCCACCCAGACTCATTTCCCTCTGACTAATGTGCCAAACACTACAGGCAACTTAGCATGGCCAAGTCACCTGACCTGCACATCTTTGGACTGTGGGTGGAAACTGGAGCATCCAGAGGAAATCACCACAGACAGAGCGAGAACCTGCAAACTCCACACAGCCAGTTGCCAGCGGCTGGGAACTAGCCTGGGTCCGTGGTGCTGCAAGGCAGCAGTGCTAACCATTACACCATACTGTATCTGTCCTGGGAGAGTGTGACAGAAACAGATTTGAAGGATGTTGATATTCAATTTAAGGGTAGTAGCAACTTTACTGTCCACTGAGGTCTGGAGAGGACTTCACTGTATCTAACTCCATGCTGTCCTCCTTCTGGGAGGGTTTGATGGGGAGAGTGAAGGTAACTTTACTCTGCATCTAATCTTATTCTCTCAGTGTTTGGGAATGTTTTATAGTGACAATGTGTAGAGGGCACTTTGCTTTCAGTTGACCTTTACCTCAAAGCAGCAGAGCAGGTTTAAATCTGTACTAAACCATGTGCTGTCACTCTCTGGGAGTATTTTATGGGGAGACACGATCAAGGGAATCTGTAACCATGGTTACAGTGACATTCCAAGTGTTGAGCTTGGAGGGAAGGTGTGAACTTTCTGGGAGGTGTTGGAGGAGCCTTGGTGAATTGCTGCAGTGTATCTTGTAGACAGCACAGGTAATGGAAGTAGGAAGCCTACTGGATAAGTATGTGTATGAACACAAAGCTTCAGAACACTGGAAACCCTGGGCCTACAAGTGGGAAAGAGAGGTGAGTGGAGATAGAAGTGTGTTATATGGTGGTAAAGACTCAATGGGCCTCTTTTGTATTCTGACAGAATGACCTATTTGAAGTCTATCCCATTTCGCATGATAGAGATCAGTGTGAAGACAGGACTGAGGTGTACAGTTATGATGCTGGACACAGAAACAGTCCCTTTGGTCCAACTCATCATGACCAGATATCCTAATCTAGTCCCAGATGCTAGCACCTGGCCCATATCCCACTGAAACCCTTCCTATTAAAGGCTGTAATTGTACCATCCTCCACTTTCTCCAGCAGCCCATTCCATACATGCATCACCCTCTACCGCAGCATTGTCCCTTAGGTCCCATTTGATATCTTTCCATGGTGAGCAGCACAGTGGTTAGCACTGCTGCCTCGCAGCGCCAGCGACCCGGGTTCAATTCCCACCTCAGGCGACTGACTGTGTCGAGTTTGCACGTTCTCCCAGTGTCTGCGTGGGTTTCCTCCGGGTGCTCCGGTTTCCTCCCACAGTCCAAAGATGTGCAGGTCAGGTGAATTGGCCATGCAAAATTGCCCGTAGTGTTAGGTAAGGGGTAAATATAGGGATATGGGTGGGTTACGCTTCGGCGGGTCGGTGTGGACTTGTTGGGCCGAAGGGCCTGTTTCCACACTGTAAAGTAATCTAATCTAAAATCACAACTAGAGGGCATAGGTTTAGCATGAGGGGGTTCTCCCACCCCAGGGAAAGACCTTGTCCATTTGTCATCTAGGCCCCTCATGATTTTATAAACCTTTAATGTCACCCCTTATCCTCCAACACTCCAGGGAAAACAGCCCTAGTCTGTTCAGCCTCTCCCCATAGCTCAACTTCTACAACCCTGGCAACATCCTTGAAAGGGTTCAGAAAACATTTGCAAGTTTCATAACAGCCTCATGAGAGGAAGGAGACCAGAATTGCCCATAATATACCAACATTGGCCTAACCATGTACTGTATAGCTGCTACATGACCTCCCATCTCTACTCTGTAGTAAAAAGGAATGCTTACCAAACAGCTTGTTCACTTTCCTATCTACCTGTGACTCCACTTTCAAGGAACCATGAACCTGCACTGCAAGGTTTTGGTTCAGCAACTCTCCCCAGGGCATTACCAGTTCAGTGTCCAAGTGCTGCTCTGATTTGCTTTTCCAAAATACAGCACCTTGCATTTATCTAAATTAAATGCCCATCTGATCAAGATCCTGTTGTAACCTTCCCTGTCCTCTTGACCTTCAAATCTGGAGTCCTCTGCCATTTCACTCTGTTCACATCCAAATCATTTACCTCAATGGCAGACAGTAGTCAACCCAGCATCAATCCATGTGGCACTCCATTGGTCACAGGCCTCCAGTCTGAAAAGCAACCCTCCACCATCTTCTGTCCTCTACCTTCAGGGCCAGTTCTGTGTCCAAATGGCTAGTTCTGTATTCCATGAGATATAACTTTGCTAACCAACCAGTCTCCCAGGAGTAAACTTGTCAAATGCCTTCCTGAAATCCATAATTGATCACATCTACCACTCCCTCCAATCCGGTTATTTCTTCGAAGGAATAAATAAAGCAGATGGTGAGGATGGGGTCAAGCAGGTTTTTCAATCCTATTGAATCCCTCCACCTGTTGAGGTAGCCAGTGTCAAAGCAATGCCCTTTAGGAGCTGGCCAGCTCAGTCAGTAATGAGGCTGCTGGGCCACAGGGCTGGCCATTCCCCTCTACACCCAGAATACATTCTGCCCCTTCACCCCCAACTGCTTTATCTAAATGCTGTTCACACTGGAGGAACACTGATCCATCAGCTGGCACAGTGTAATACAGTATCCAGCAGTTTGACCTGTCGTCATGTGACTCTGGACCCCATGAGATCCATGTTGACAACTCCCTTTTACCACATGGTGCTGCTACCCCTCTTGGTAGGGAGAGAACAAAGTGGTAGCAGTGTATACCATGCTGTGTTTTATGGAACACAAGCAGTCAGGCCCTTCAGCCCTTTCACAGTTCCATTCTCATCCATGTGCCTATCCAATGACCAATTAAATGCCCTTAACATTAATGAGTCTACTACTGTTGGGGCATAGAATGCCCTGCCTTCTACTGAAGAAACTACCTTTCACATCTGTCCTATTATGATCACCTATCAGTTTAAAGCAAATGGCCCCTCATGCTAGCTATCACCATTGGAGGAAAGACTTGCTTGTCTAACCTGGATTCACAGGTCTCAATTCAATGCCTCTACCCTCTAATGAGGACAGCCTCAAGTCCCTCAGCCTCCTCTCCATTCCAGGCAACATCTTAGTTAAGCTCCTCCAGCCTTTCCAAAACTTCCACATCCTTCCTATAATTCCATGGAGGAAAGTGTCTAATACTCCATATGCAGCATATTCTACAGCTGTGACATGAGCTCATGGTTCTGAAACTCAATCCCTCGAGTAAATCCTAACACCACATGCCTTTTTAAACAAGTCTACCAACCTGGGTGGAAACTCAGGGGTCAATGCACATGGACTCCAGGATCATTGCTCATCTGCACTGCCAAGATTCTTCCCATTAATCTAGTACTCTGCATCCCTGTTACTCCTTCCAAAGTGAATCACCTCACCTTTCCATATTGAGCTCCATTTGCCATGCCTCAGCTGAGCTCTGCAGCTCATGTCCCTCACTAACCCACAACAATCTTAGTCCATCCAGTTGTTTGGATACAACAGAGCTGCTGGCTCACTCATTAGAGGGTAAAGTGAGCTCAGTGCTCAGGGTCTAGAGTCACATTAGGCCAGTCAATTTCCTTCCCTTCTCAACGGAAGGAGGAGAGAATTTTACAACCAATCCATTTCCATGACCTTTCTCCCATAAAAAGGAGTTGGAAAGTCCAGTTTCCACTTAAGGGAAATGTAAACCACCCATTTACTATCCCCTGTCTGGTCAGCCTCAGGCACACAGATACCCCAATGCTGATTGGGCAATGGGTTATGCCATTCCTCAAAACACCCTTCCCACCAGTCATTGCCCTTTGGATAGGACTAACTTCACCTGGATCCAAGGCTTACTGGGGCAGTCACAGCCTGAGAATCCACTACAACTGATTCTCAGCCCATTACAGCACCATTCTCTGGGCTGCTACAGCCTGCACTGACCCTATAGCCACCCACAGCACCACAAAAGCAACCTTCAAAACCCTGGAATATACCCCACAGCCAGGTCCTCACCCCACTGGCTCCCAAATCAGGTTCTATATCTGACACCCTGAGGCCAACTCTAAATGGAGAAAGCTGCAGGCATTTCTCAGACCCTGCAGAGTCATTTCCCAATGGATGCCTCACTCTGGCTGACTGAACTATGGAGACAGGAACAGTGGGAATCCACTTGGACACTTCTGAAGAGGATCAGAACAGACTGGAAACACCAGCTGTTTCACCCTCAGATGCTGCCACATCTGAGCAGTTCCTGCCATGTTCTGCAAACAGCGATTTAATCAAATTCAGAAACCCCTTTCCAGTGAGGTCTACAGCCCCCTGTACTCACTGGATAAAGCAAACTGTAAACAATATCTTCGATAACCCAATCAATCATCCTGGAAGCTCAATGCATGGATTGGACAGGCCAAGCCCAGAGATTGTACCCAGGAATATTTCAACAGAGAATGCAGAAAAACCAGCTCCAGACAGAAGAAACCATGAATCACTGCTTTATTGACTGTGTCATCACAGGTTGATGGGTGTTCGCTTGTGTTTCCTGTACAGGACCAAGGCCAGCAATGAAGCAGAGATCAGACAGACCACTGTCACAGTCAGGGTCACCAACACAACCAACTCCACACCTACAGAACAAGGAGAAACCAATGGTTACTGAGAGAAAGAGGGACAGAAAGGGAAACTAGCAGGCAGGCAGCTCCCCACCTGGAGACCTCTCCTGTATCCTTACTTCAACCTCAGGCAGGGGCTCAGTTGCCAAGTTGGTCACCCTAGTATCCAGGATGATCAGGGGGCCAAGTGAGGCCTCCCCTTCCCACTTGAATCCAGCTTCATTCTCTGCAAGATCAAATATCCCAGTCAGGGAGAGATGGAGAGGGGAGGATCCACAACATCAAGATGGTCAATGTCCTACCAGCTTCAGGACCAAGGTCTCTCCTTCCTCTGGAGGGGAACAGGATCTCCCTTGTGCTCCCACAGTTCCCCACATGGCAACAGGCACAAATGTCACTGTCAGATTCCTCCAATGGGGTCCAGCTAAACAAGAGAACCAGCCCATCAACCACATGGTGCATCACCTCTCCCAACAACAACATCCCTGAGGGACAGAGAGAGGGAACTTACATATTCTGCAGCTTCTGGAAAGTACAAGCTTTGTTCCTGGAATCTCCCTGATCCACTGCAGCAACTTTCAGGTGACAGGTGATGAAAATCTGAGGAACACATTCAAAACAAGTCAGTATTTAGTGACTCCCTCCCACTATGGAGAAGCCAATCAGCAGCTTCCTCTTACCAAGGAATGCTCATCACCATAGAAACGAAACGCATCCAGGTCAAACCTGAGCTTGTCAAGCTCCCGCCCGTCTCCCGGCAACACAAAGGTTGAAAAGGAGTCCTCAGCTATGCTGTCCAGGAGGCAACTGCAGATGGACAAAGGGCCGTGAAGTGAATGGAGGGAAGCCATTGAGATGGGAACAATTGGAGAAAGCAGAGAGCTCCTTACCCATTGTAGTCAATGATCCTGTATCTCAGGGTGGAGTCCTTGTCTGGGCTCAGTGTAGCTACACAGCGATCAATGTACAGCTTCAGGGGCACGTGATGGACCATTGAAACAGACGCCTCAATGTGAATGAGGTCTCCCAGGGAGTAGACAGTGGAAGGGCGCTCTGTGAGCCAGTCACCTGAAGTACAGGAGGACAAGGGTTGGAGACAGTGAATGTAACTCGCAGTGAGTGACACCAGGAGATCCCTCCCCAGTCACCCATCACACACCATTCATTAGACGCAGGGAGAATGACAGATGGCCTTCTCCAGACCTGGTGGAGCTGAATGGGATCCAGGTGGGATTGATGGGGTTACTGCTCACATTGCCCTTCCTGGGGAGAGACAGGGCAGACATTTTAGGCCAGGGTCAGACAACAGCAGCTGGGGATCATATTGACAATCGAGTAAAGATTCTCACCTCAAATAACGACACTCAATGGGAACAACAGCCCCATTGGTTCTCACAATGACAGATCCAGGATAGTTTGGGGTGTGGGTCAGGTGGGTGGTGTAGATCAGGAAATCCCCAGTGATCTGAAAGACACCAGGTTAAGGAATGAGAAACTGATCTGAATGGAGAAAGATCTACACAGGGTTCACAACATCCCATGGCAACAATTCTTTGCCGAGTGTGACAGACTCTAGATCTGGAGTGACCACAACTGGAATACAATAGGTCAGTGGTTAGTGGTTAGTCTTTTAGGATCAACGCAAGATGGTATTGCATCATTCCAAAAATCAGGAATTATTGGAATTCCATATCCAAAGGCCAGGGAATGCTCAGTTGGTCAACAGGATTGGTTTTAAGATCACAGCAGAATTACAGATAGATGGAACAGGAACATGGTGATCTTTATCTACAAGGTTAAACAGGAAGTCTTCAGACTATGGGAAGGGATTACAGACAAAGTTAGTGAAACATCAGCTTTAGTGAGAATGCAAAAACCAAGTTCAAAAGCATGAATTAACCAGAATGGAACCAAAACAGTTTTACCAACAGGTCAGATATAGAGCTCAAGGACTAGACAAGTCAATTTATTCCCAACAGTCCCACAATTGGGATGAAACTAGACTAAGTGAGTCAAATAAACTCAGGATAATAGACTGCTCACCACAAAACTTAGCACATCATTCTGCTACAACAAGACAGATGTTTTCTTCAGATTTCACTATAGAAAAGTGTCATGCTGGAAAGCACTGATAGAAAAAGCACTGTTTTGTTCACATTCAGGAATAAGTTCAAATCATTCACTCCTCCGCATTATAGCTAATTCATTAGCTAAAAACATTAACAGAACCACCCATATAATCCAAAGCTTCTAAACCAATGAGAACAGCAGCATATGCTTAGAGATAAGACCAGGTAAGGCCCAGTCTAATCCAGTATAGGAAGCTAGCAGGAGACAGACCCTCAATAAGTCAATGTTCCTCAATGTAACCCTAACTGGAATAAGCTACCACCCAAGCTTCCTGCAAGTGTGGAGAACTCCCATTACCTGCAATCTGCTGCCACACTCATGCAGCCCATAATCAAAGAGGACAGTGTGGTTCTCAGGGTAGACCCTGGTTAGCTGACAACCTACTGTCCCCAGGGTCAGGTCAGCAGCTTTAATCAGGTGCCCAGTTCCAAATAAATCCAGCTGGGCCTTGACCAGCAGGTTGTGCTCTCCACACTGCACCATCACAGTCTGTAGTGGGGACAAACTCACACCCTCAGACACTGGGAACCTAGAACCCCCATGAGAAGGGACTCTCTCAGGAACAGGGCTGGCTCTCTCAATTCCCCATGGAAACCTCTGGTTCAAAAATTGCTGCCATGTGTCAGAGCAACAGACAGCTCCAACTAACATTAACACAGGGAACAAACCCCTCATTACAAAATCACTCATGATCCCAAACAACTCAACCATCCCCACATTCCCCAACCAGCTCCTTTTATACACACAACCCACACTCACCTGATACCAATATGACCAGGAGCAGCAGCATTGAACCAATCGACCAGCCCCAATCTTGACAATCTCCACCAATGACTGAACTCATGGCTTTGTTCTCAGGAGGATCGATTACATTTGGGCCAATAGGAGTGGCTGTGAGTTGCTGTGCTGTCACCTGACTGAATTCAGCTCCACAAGATCTCATCAGGAAATCCCCATGACTACAATCATCAAAGGTAGCTCGTTGAGCCTGGAGAGGGTCTGCTGTATTCTGCCCATCCTAACCTGGGCAGTCTGACAGTGAGAACCATGGAGAGATTGTGTGGGAATGGGAATGGGAATGGGAATTCGAAACAGGGTTTGGGCAGACTGAAGGGATTTCTCTTAGACTGTACCTATCGTGGGCAGTATGGTGGCACAGTGGTTAGCACTGCTGCCTCACAGCGCCAGAGACCCGGGTTCATTTCCCGCCTCAGACGACTGACTGTGTGGAGTTTGCACATTCTCCCCGTGTATGCATGGGTTTCCTCCGGGCGCTTCGGTTTCCTCCCACAGTCCAAAGATGTGCAGGTCAGGTGAATTGGCCATGCTAAATTGTCCGTAGTGTTAGGTAAGGGGTAAATGTGGGGGAATGGGTGGGTTACGCTTCGGCGGGTCAGTGTGGACTTGTTGGGCCGAAGGGCCTGTTTCCACACTGTAAAGTAATCTAATCTCGTCTATCCTTGGTAGTACTTGTTGGAAGAAGCTTTATTCTGTATCTAAACCTGTTCTTGGCTGGGGCACTGTAGGGAGAACTCAACTTTCAGTTCACTTTTAATTCATAGAGTAGAGGCAGTTTTACTCTATATTTCACGTTGTGCTGTCTCTGTCCTGGGGACAACTTTCCTTCCAGTTTTCAAGAATGGAGGAAGCTTTTGTTTCAGTTGTAAAGAGTAGGATCTTTTACTTTGTTTCTAACTCAGTGATGTTTCTGCTTTGTTAGTGTTTGCTGTAAACAGTGTAGCTTTACATTTAGTTTACAAGTGTAGAAGCAGCTTTATGTTCAGTGTAAATGAGCGGGGGAAGTTGTATTCTGTATCTAATCCCACGCTGACCTTGCTTTTGGGAGAGATTGACTGGTTGGGATCATGTTGAGGGTGAAAGTGAGGACTGAAGATGCTGGAGGTGAGAGTCATAAAGTGTGGTAAAGCACAGCAGGTTATGCAAAATCCAAGGAGCAAGTGAGTCGGTGTTTCAGGCACCAGCCTGTCATCAGGAATGTGGGTTGGGAAAGGGGGCTGAGTGATTAATAGGAGGGTAGGTGTGGGGGTGTGGTGAGCGAAAGTAGGTGGGATGGCAGTAGGTCAATGCAGGTCAGGGGTGTTGAGGGAGCTTTCCATTCATTTTAAAAAGGAAGATTGAGCTTTACTTTCAGTTTCAAAGAGTAGATAGTGTTTTATTTGTAAGAATCTCATTGCATCATGTCCCTGTTCTGGGAGTGTTTGATATGAACAGTGTTGAGGTAGGTTCACTTTCAGCTTAAAAGAGAACAGGGAGCTTTATACATTATCAATCTGTAGCTGTCCCTGTTTGATGGGGACAGGGTAGGGGGAGTTTTTGCTTCAGTGTAAAAGTGTAGAGGGACCATTCCTTTCAGTATAAAGGAGCCTCAGTCTGTATCTGAGCCTGATCTGTACCTTCCTGTGGGAGTGTTGATGGGGACAGGATTGAGGTCTATGGCCTCCAGCTGTGCTGGGATAAAGCTCAGTGTAAACTCGAGGAAAAGCACCTCTTTCACTGAGTCACTTTGCAGCTTTTCACACAACACGGTGTTCAACAAATCTAGGAACATCTCCTCAGCCCCGTTTTGCTTAATTTCTTCCTGTAAGTTTTGGTTCAAACTCCTTTTCCTCTGGATGTTACTGTGCTCATTGTCCTTCCATTCACATCCCCTTGGGGGCTCCTCTCTTGGTTGGTTACTGCCTGCTTATTTTTATTGGTTACTGGGTGGATGTGGGCAGTGCTGGCCATGCCAACATTTCATGACCAACCCCCAGCTATCCTTGAGAAGGTGGTGTTGAGTTGTCATCTTCATCCTGTGCATGCGATCGTGCCATCTGGTGCCACAGAGGTAGGCACAGGAATGTGTAAACCCGGTTATAGTGATGTTCCAAGTGTTTAGCTTGAAGGGAATGTATCGACTTTCTGGGTGTGAGCGTTCGCAGGTTTGGAAGGTGTTATTGCAGGAGCCTGGGTGAATTTTTGCAGTGTATCTTCCAATGCCCATTGTTTGTAATAAATGATGTCGATGATCATGTCACTGGGATTGTACAAAAGGTTGGATGTTTGGTAACAATGAGGTGAGAGGTATTAGGTTATGGGGAGATATAAATGGATTGGTCAGATTAGCAGAGTTGTGAGAAATGGAATTTAACCCTGTGAAATAGAAGAAAAGAAAGGACAAGAGAGTACTTGGTGCGTGGCATGACTTGAGGGCACTCCGAAGCGGAGGGATGTTGTGCTTATCCATAGATCCATGATGGGGGCAGGACAGATTAACGGAGCAGTTAAAAAGTTATACTGAGGTACAGACTATTAGACTAGACAGGATTGAGATTCCTAAGCAGGAGGTATTAGCAATTCTGGAAAATGTGGAAATAGATAAATCCCCTGAGCCAGATGGTATTTATCCTAGGATTCTCTGGGAAGTTAGGGAATAGATTGCAGAGCCTTTGTCTTTTATCTTTGCCATAATTGTCTACAGAAATAGTGCCAAAAGACTGGAAGGTAGCAAATGTTCCCTTGTTCAAGAAGGGGAGTGGGGACAACCCTAGTTATTATAGATCGTGAGCCTTACTTCAGTTGTGGGTGGAAAGCATTATGAGAGAGACAATTTATAATAATGTAGAAAGGAACAATTTGATTAAGGGGATTCAGCACAATTTTGTGAAGGGTAGGTCATGCCTCACAAATCTTACTGAGTTCTTTGAGAAGGTGACCAAACAGGTGGATGAGGGCAATGCAGTTGATGTGGTGTATATAGATTTCAGTAAAGCATTTGATAAGGTCCCCCACAGTAGGCTATTGCAGAAAATGCAGAGGCATGGGACTGAGGGTGACTTAGCGGTTTGGACCACTAAATTGGCTAGCTGAAAGAAGACAGGGTAGTGGTTAATGAGAAATATTCATCCTGGAGTTCAGTTACCAGTGGTGTTCAAACTGCAAGGATCTGTTTTGGGGTCATTGCTGTTTTGTTTTTTTTTTATAAATGACCTGGATAAGGGTGTAGAAAGTTGGGTTAGTAAATTTGCGGATGATACTAAGGTCAGTGGAGTTGTGGATAGTGCTGAAGGATGTTGCAATTAGAGGGATATAGATAAGCTGCAGAGCTGTGTTGAGAGGTGGCAAATAGAGCTTGATGTAGAAAAGTGTGAGGTGATTCAGTTTGGAAGGAGTAATAGAGTAACAGAGTACTGGGCTAATGGTAGGATTCTTGGTAATGCGGATGAGCGGAGAAATCTGTGACCGTGTGCATAGATCCATGAAAGTTGCCACCCAGGTTGATATGATTGTTAAGAAGGCATCTGGTGTGTTAGCTTTTATTGGTAGAGGGACTGAATTTGGGAACTATAAGGTCATGCTGCAGCTGTACAAAATTCTGGTGCAGCCACACTTGGAGTATTGTGTCCAGTTCTGGTCACTGCATACAGGATGGATGTGGAAGCATTGGAAAGAGTGCAGAGGAAATTTATTAGGATAATGCCTGGTATGGAAGGAAGGTCATATGAGGAAAGGGTGAGGGACTTAGGCTGTTTTTGAGAGAGAAGGTTAAGAGGTGACTTAATAGAGACATACAAGATAATCAAAGGATTAGATAGGATGGACATTGAGAGCCTTTTTCCTTGAATGGTGATGGTTAGCATGAGGGGGCATAGCTTTAAATCGAGGGGTAATAGATGGGTTCTTTACTCAGCATAGTAAGAGCATGGAGTGCCCTAGCTGCAACAGTAGTAGATTTCAATGGTCATTGGTTAAATATATGGATGATAATGGAATAGTATAGGATGGATGGGCTTCAAATTGGTTTCACAGGGTGGCGCAACATTGAAGGGTCTATACTACACTGTAATGTTATATATTCTATGCATACAGATGTTTGGCTTTTTCAATAAGGATACAGATAAGAGCAGGGAGGTGATGTTGGAGCTGTACAGGACTCTGCCTAGGTCACAGTTGGAGTATTGTGTCTAATTCCAGTCACCACATCACAAGAAGAATGTGATTGCATTGGAGAGGGTGCAAAGGAGATTCATCAACATGTTGCCTGGGATGGACAATTTCAGAGCTGAAAAATGTGTTGCTGGAAAAGCGCAGCAGGTCAGACAGCATCCAAGGAGCATCCTGCACCTTGGATGCTGCCTGACCTGCTGCGCTTTTCCAGCAACACATTTAAGCTCTGATCTGCAGCCCTCACTTTCTGCTATGGACCATTTCAGTGATGGAGAGGCTGGATAAGGTCAGGTTGTTCTATTTGGAGCAGAGAATGGAGAGCGGGGACCTGGTAAAAGTGTATGAGATTGCAGGGTGTGGACATGGTGATTGGCTGTTGAAGATGTTCTCATTACTTGTAAAGTCAGTAACGAAAGGCAAGGTGGAATGTAGGACATTTTAGAGATTTTAGGACAAATATTTTCACTGAGGGTGATGGGGTGTGGACCCTGGGAGAGTAGTAGAGGTAGGAAACCTCAAAACCTTTGAAAAGTATTTGAATGGGCATGAAGTGTCGGAACACTGAAAGCGGTGGGCCTATCGTGGGAAAGTAAAATGAGTAGAGATAGATGTGTGTTTTATGGTGGTACAGACTTGATGGGTCTCTGATTGGATGACCGGCTTGAAGTCATTTAGCATGATTGAGATTATAATCAATGTGAAGACAGGACTAGAATAAAAAAAAGTGAAGACAGGACTATGAGGTGGTCACTCTTACTGATAGAGTCATTGGTAGATGTATCTGCAGCGAGCAGATTGAGGATGGGATCAAGCATGTTTTTCCCCTCTTATTGAATCCCTCACCACCTGTTGAAGAGGCAAGACGAGGAGCTGCCACCTACGCATAGATGGCCGGAGGTGGCAACACGAGCCGTGGACCGCCTAAGACCAGCAAGGTACCACAAAACAACACGGGAACGGTGTCTGGAGGCACCCAGAAGGAAGGGCAGGCTGTAGCGGAGCAGAAGGCAGACAGCGGGGAGGTGCAGCAGCTGATCCAAGCTCCTTCAAGACAGATGGAGGAAATGGAAGAGGAGGGAACAAAGGCAGAGGATTGGATTACTGTCAAAAGCAGGAAGAGGAAACCTCTCAAGGGCCCCAAAGCCACCCAGCGAAGGGGGAAGCGACACCTACACGACGAGGATACAGGGAGCTCTTCCGACGGTGAGGACCGGTGCAAGGAGAGTTGTCACCAGTGGAAGAGACAGAGCGCCGCGGGGAAAAAGGAGGGCAGCACCGCCCAAGCAGGGAAAGACGATCCCTCTGAGGGATGGGTAAAGGCCTCTCTCCACACGGTGAGAACCAAGAGGTACCCACCGGCCCACAGCTCCAGGTAACTGGGAGTAGCGGTCCTGTGACAGCCCCGCTGTCAGATGGAGAACTGGATTATGCGGACCCTGGGCCCGACTCAAAGACACCAGAGCGGGGAAATGGCTCCAGCGTGGAGCCGGACAGCTACCTCAGCCCTGGGATGGTCCAGCAGTTTGCCGTCACCACGGGAATGCACACAGCTACCCCAGAGGGGCAAGACCAGCAGCAAATGGACACTGTTAACCTCATAAACTGTTAAAATGGGGTTAAAAATTGCCAGCATCAATGTGCGTAGCATCAAATCGGCTACGCGATGTGTTTCTACGATGGCCTTCCTGGCTAACGTTAAAGCTGACATCCTGTTTCTGCAGGAGTGTGGGATACCGCACCTCAGCAGCTACAGGAGATGGTCGAGCTAATGGGCCCATGGGCTGTCAGTTTGGTTGGGGGGCAATGATAGCCGCGCCTCCGGCCTGGGTATCCTGTTGCGAGGAGGCAACTTCACCATCTCCGAGGTTAAGGAGATGGTGGGCGGGCGCCTCCTCGTCACCGACGTCATGTACAGGAATGCTCCCCTGAGACTGATTAATGTGTACGCCCCAGTGGGTAAGAGTGAACGGTTGGCCGTCCTGCAGCAGCTTCCACTGTTGCTGGCTACGTCCAGGCCGATCATTCCAGCCGGAGACTTCAACTGTATCATTGATGCAGATGGACAATCCGGCGGGGGGGACAGTAAACTGGACGCCACGTCCAGAGTCCTGATGGACACGGTAAAAGATGCCAAGCTGCACGACGTCTTCAGCGCCCCTGCAGACGGAGCGCAGCGTAGATATACCTGGTCACGGGCAGACGGGTCTATCCGCTCAAGGATAGATTACCTGTTTGTATCCCGAACGCTCTTGGTCAGATCCACCAACATTAAGCCGGTGTTCTTCTCTGACCACTGCCTCCTGCTGGCCGACTGTCACCTACAGGAGGAGCAGCCGGCTGGTAAGGGAACGTGGAAGCTGAACACAAAGCTGTTGACCCCGGGAAACGTTGAGCTCAAGAGGGAATACGCAGGTTGGAGAACCGTGAAGCCCCTCTTTGAGTCCCCAGCAGACTGGTGGGAAACAGTAAAAGGGAACATCAAGAGGTTCTTCATCCTCAAAGGTGTTCCGGAGGTGAGAGAGAGGAGGGGAAAACTGTCCCAGCTCCAGGAAAGTATGCAGAACCTGCTCCTGCTGCAGACAATGGGGGTCGATGTCACAGAGGACCTCAAGGAGGTGAAGGGCCAGCAAGCCTCGCTCTTTGTTTCGGAGGCCTCCAAGAAAATCTTCCGGTCCAGCGTCCACTCGGTGGAGCAGGACGAGACGTGCTCACGTTTCTTCTTCCAGAAGATGCACAAAGAGAGTTCCGTGCTCAGCAGCCTGAAGGAAGAAGATGGCTCGATAACGTCATCTCAGGCTGACGTCATGAGGATCAGTAAATCCTTCTATGCCAGTCTGTATGACGCGAAGCTGACCGACAGCACGGCCTCCCAGTCGTTCCTGTCCTCTATCACGGAGGTCTTAGACGACAGAACATGCGAGAGGCTGGACCAGCCGCTATCTCTGGACGAGCTGACCAAGGCCCTCGAGTCCTTCGAAAAGAATAAAACTCCCGGAAGCGACGGCTTACCGGTCGAGCTCTATTCCGCTCTGTGGGACTTGATTGGCCAGGACCTGCTGGGGGTGTATGTCAGTATGCTTCGGGCAGGTACCATGAGTGAATCCATGAGGAAAAGCATCATCACCCTCGTCTACAAGTGGAAGGGGGAGAGGGAGGAACTCAAAAATTGGAGACCAATCTCACTGTTGAATGCAGATTACAAAATTCTGTCAAAGGTAATCGCCAACCGGGTCAGGTCTGCTCTGGGATCGGTGATTCACCCTGACCAAACCTGTGCTGTGCCGGGCAGGAAGATCGCTGAGAGTCTCGCACTCCTCAGGGATACGATCGCCTACGTGCAGGACAGAGGGTTGGACACCTGCCTGATCAGCCTGGTCCAGGAGAAAGCCTTTGACAGGATATCACACAGGTATATGAGAGATGTTCTCTCCAAAATGGGCTTTGGGGAGGGAATCTGCAATTGGATCAGACTGCTCTACACCAACATTGTCAGTGCAGTCTCAATCAATGGGTGGGAATCAGATAGCTTCCCAGTCAGATCTGGAGTCAGGCAGGGCTGCCCTCTCCTGCCTTGTTTGTGTGCTGCATAGAGCCATTTGCTGAGTCCATCAGGAAGGATACGAGCCTGAGAGGGGTGACTATTACTGGCAGTGGGGGCCTGCAGGTTAAGGCCCCTCTGTACATGGATGACGTCGCTGTTTTCTGCTTGGATCTGCTGTCCGTGCGCAGACTCATGTGCATATGTGACCAGTTCGAGCGGGCCTTGGAGGCCAAGGTAAACCGAGGCAAGAGCGAGGCCATGCTCTTCAGGAACTGGGCCGACCAATCCTCGATCCCCTTCACCGTCAGGATCGACCACCTGGGTCTTTGGTTCGGGGGGGGCTGGGGCATGCACCAAGTCTTGGGGGGAGCGTATCAGCAAAGTGAGGCAGAAACTGGGCAGAGGGAAGCTACAGTCGCTCTCCATCGCAGGAAAAAACCTGGTCATCAGGTGTGAGGCACTGTCATTGCTATTATACATGGTACAGGTCTATTCCCAGAACCTGTGCCGCTGCAGTCACCCAGGCCATCTTCCAGTTTATATGGAGGTCAAAGATGGACTGGGTCCAAAGGGACTCGCTGTACAAAGATCTGGGCAACGGGGGAAAAAATACACCCAATGCCACCCTCACCCTGATGGCCACCTTTGTGTGTGGCTGCATCAAGCTGTGCGTGGATCCCCGGTATGCAAACACCAAGTGTCACTACATACTGAGGTTCTACCTGTCCCCGGTGTTGCGAAGGATGGGACTGGCTTCGCTGCCGCGGAAGGCTCCGAGTAGTTGGACCGTTCCATATATCACCTGTCCTTCGTGGAGAAGTTTATGAAGAAAAACACCTTTGACCACAAGTCCATCAGGAAGTGGTCAGCACGTAGTGTCCTTGAGACCCTTCGGGAAAAGGAGAGGGCGGATCCTATCGAGCGGTTCCCTGAGCAGACTGTCAGAATGCTTCATCGCCAGAACCTTCCAACAAGCACCAAGACATGGCTTGGCTGGTGGTGAGAAGGGCTCTGCCTGTGAAATCCTTTATGTACACCCGGACTTTCAGCCGCACCACACGCTGCCCTCGAAGCGGCTGCGGGGAGGATGAGACTGTCACACACCACCTTCTGGAATGTGCCCACGCAGAAGAAGTCTGGAGAGGAATGCAGTGGTGTTTGTTGAAGTTCGTCCCGAGCAGCGCCGAGACGCGGGACTCCGTGCTCTACGGCCTGTTCCCCGGGTGCACACTGAGACGAACATCAACTGTGCCTGGAGGATCATCAACTCGGTGAAGGACGCTCTCTGGGCGGTCCAAAACCTGCTGATCTTCCAGCTGAAGGAGTTGACCCTGACTGAGTGCTGCAGACTGGCACATTCCAAGGTCCAGGACTACGTGTTGAGGGACACGCTGAAGCTTGGGGCAGCTGCCGTCAAGGCACGGTGGGGAAAGACCACCGTGTAAAGTCTGCCAGCCTAACGAAGGACAGGGGGCGCATGCAGTCATTTGGGCTCTGCTGACGCCTCAGCTAAAAATGTAATCGTACAGACCTGTAAATAGGAATGATTACTCTGTTTAGGTCTGCAAAGAAATGGAATGTTTACATATGTATGGCATGTCCAACTGTACAGACCATCATCATATTTTATGAATAAAGTATATTTTTGAAATAAAAAAAACCTGTTGAAGAGGCAATTTCAAAGCAATGCCCCTTAGGACCTGACCAGCTCCGTCAGTAGTGAGGCTGCTGGGCCTCACTTCGTGCTGGATATTCCCCTCCATAGCCAGAGTACATTCTGCCCCCTCACCCCCATCTGCTTCCTCTAAATGGTGTTCAACATGGAGGAACACTGATCCATCAGCTGGCAGAGGTTTCCTTCCCTATGTTTACCTGATGGCATGTGACTCTGGACTCCATGATGTCATGTCAGCAACTTCCTCCCGAGTATATCACACTGTCGTGCCATCTCTGTTGGTTGTCAGAGACAGAGGGGGGATATGTAGGGATGGGGATAATAGTGTCTAGGATGCTGTGTATAAAGGTAAGATGTCCCAGGCTTATCTTTACTAATTCCTTTATCTGCCCAACTGTTTTTTTCTCTATTTCTGGGCTCCACCTGTGATTTACTCCTTCCCCCTGCTGTTTCTTCAGTATACGTATCAATCACCTTAGCTATAACCAGTTCTAAAGAAGGGTCACTTGGATCTGAAACATTTAACTCTGCTGCAATTTCTGTTCTGTTCCAGCTCTAGAACATGCTGTTCTATGGATCTATCCTGGAAATATTCTTTGACTTCCTCTTCCAGGTTATCTTTGTCCTCGTGACATTTCCAGTGGACGTGTAGATGATTATTGGTGACAAGCTCTCATTGTTTCTTCCCTTACGTACTTCATCTTACAATGGTGTTACTGGTTGGAGGCCTGAATGCCACTCCCAGAAGTGACTCTCATCTTTGTCTGTACCCCAACCCCATGCCTCTCCTCTGTACACATTCCAATATTAACTAACAGGGCCATCCCTTCACAATTTCTGAAATGTCTTCAACTTTCAGACTGGTAATGGCAATCTAATCATACCTATTTATTTCTACTTTTGCTTTCAGTTCATCTGTTTTGTTCTGAATGCTACATCCATTTTAATTTTATCTATTTTGTAAATTTTAGTCACCTCTGTTTATTTGGAGTGGCATGTTGACCAGACTGGATAAGGTTGGCAGTTTTCCTTCCCTCAAGGGAACCAGATGGCTTTAGTTTCGGGTGAGAGGGGAATGATTTAAAAGGGACCTAAGGGACAAAATCTTCACACAGAGCGTGGTGTGTGTATGGAATGAGCTGCCAGAGGAAGTGGTAGAGGCTAGTACAATTACAGCGTTTAAAAGGCATCTGGATGGATAGATGAATAGGAAGGGTTTACAGTGATATGGGCTATATACTGGCAAATGGGACTAGATTAGGTTAGGATATGTGGTCAGCATGGACAAGTAGGACCGAAGGGTCTGCTTCCGTGCTGTATGTCTCTATGACTCTGCAACTGAGGACAATCACCATTATTGAGACAAGCTTTCACTTCCAAATTTGTTAAATGTACCAACTTCCATGTATGGGGTTTGAATCAATGCGTGCTGTAGTCTGGGTCTTCAGCTTACAAGCTCAGCAATATTACCACAACACCACTCTCTTCCTGATACTACAGAGCTCTCCCATCAATGGAATTAGTTTCTCTCTGCCTTATCTAATTGGTAAAAGCTTCATTTTTCTCCAATTAAATAATAGACCTTTAAAATAATAATAATGTATGAAACATTTGTCAGTTATAATTCTTTGCAATAAAAAGCTAATGGTTGGCTTCTTGTGCTGTAATTCTGTTCAGACAGTCAAAGTACACGAAGAATTTTGGATAAGTGCTCTGGAACCTAAATGTTAGTGAGGAAAAAGCCATTCAACCAATTCATCCCACTCAGCTCAGCGAGCAAACCTACACCCTAAATCCCTGTGTGACTTGTAGGACCAAGTTCTTTGAAACTATCCTTGCCACATTTGCTTTTTGGAGGAGGTAATAATATCCGATCATAGGATCCTTACAGTGCACATAGAAGCCATTCAGTGTATAAAGTCTGCATTGCCCTTCTGAAGAGTATCCCACTCAACCAAAGTCCTCTTTCCCCTCCCCCCTCCCCCCACTCTCTCCCTGTCGCGCTGCATTTCTCATGGCTATCCCACGGAGCCTGCACACCCAGGTAGCAGTGTTAACCACTGTGCCACCATGGTCTTTGGAGGGTTGGTGCAGACTCAATGGGCTAAATGGCCTTTATCTGCACTGATTCAAACCAATTTAAGTACCTGGAAAGTGTAAAAAGCTGGTTAAACATGCACAGGAATCAGTGCTAAAATAACAATTGTCAAGATTCCATGTGAATAATTTCTCAATTTGGGAATAAATATAAATTTTTTGAAAATAATTAATGAGATAGTGATTTGGAGTGTGGACCTTGAGAAATCTTGCATCAAAAGACTAGAAAGTGGTTCTGGATGGAGTGGGTCAGTTTTCAACAATGTAAAAGGAGTGAAGAGATGGAGGACAGATTGCTGGCAGCAGGTTTGGATTGGCCACGCACTCAGGCCACTGTGGGAGGTGACTGATAGATGGTTAGAGGGATGTGGGCTAAAAGATACAAAAAGAATGGTGACATCAGACAACTTGAGATGAGAAAAAAATCAAGGGCTTTGGAGTTAAAACAGGAAAGTGCAGTTGCGGATTATAGATTAGATTCCCAACAGTGTGGAAACAGTTCCTTCGGCCCAAATCCACACTGACCCTCCGAAAAGTAACCCACCCAGACTCGTTTCCCTCTGACTAATACACTAATGGGCAATTTAGAATGGCCAATTCACCCGATCTGCACATCTTTGGACTGAGAGGAAACACATGCAGACACAGGGAGAATGTGCAAACTCCACATAGATAGTTGCCTGAGGCTGGAATCAAACCTGGGTCCCTGGTGCAGTGAGGTAGCAGTGCTAACCACTGAGCCACCATGCTGTCTTTCAACCCTTATCTGATCAACCATGATCTCACTGAAGGACAAACAGGAGAGTCGATGTTGTGGGCATAAGCCATTCATCAGGAATGTGCTGGTCTGCTTCCGAATGTGGTTGAAGAGCTTCAGGGTGGAGGAGATGACTTGGTGGGGGTGTAGTGAGAAAGAGACTCACTGAGATCCTTGTGGAGGGAGGAGGAGAACTTCTTCATCCTTGGAAGAGGCTTCGCAGTAAAGTTAGTGACTGAGAGAAAGTTGCTTATGCCTGAAACATCGACTCTCCTGCTGCTCAGATACTGTATGACCTGCTGTGCTTTTTCAGCACCACACTTTCCCACGCTAATCTCCAGCATCTGCAGTCCTCACTTTCTCTCACTGATTCTGCTCCATCCCTCAATGGGGTGAATGGCCTCTGTTTGATCTTATGCCAAATGGGATGTCTGACTGAGCCACTTGCAGAGGAAAATGAGCTGTGGAGAAATGGATTGTGCCAGAACTTCTGGGGCCAAATTGCTGTCCCTATTATCCCAGCTGGGAATGTGGTCTGTCAATCAAAGCACCAGCGTCCCGCCCCATCCCCCTCTGATTGGTCGTACAAGAAGCGGTGCAGGGGAGGGTCTTATTTGTATTGCTCCAGACGCTGTCAATCAGGAGGACAACTGCATTTCTATTGGCGGACGGCGTGGCCGATCGGAGAGGCAGGCTGTGCGCTGGTTGGCTAAGCCGCCAGTCAGTCACCGGCGTTGCCCGGGTGTTGTTGTGACCTATACCTGGGAGGGTCGGGGCTATGTGTATTGGGGCGGGGGGAGAGAGGGCAGCTCAAGAAATCCAGGCCGAGGCGGAGGCGAGCCGTCTAGGCCGCGGGGAGCTGCAGCCGCCCGGAGGAGGTAATGGTTGTAGGGAGAGAGGGGGTAGGGAGAGAGGGGGAGACTGTCCCCACACACTCGGTCTCTTCACCCGTTACCGTCCCCCACAGCGACCGTGTCCGCCTCCCACCCCCCACCCCCCACCCTACTCCCCACCCCCCCACCCTACTCCACTCCCCACCCCCCCACCCCACTCCACTCCCCACCCCCCCACCCCACTCCACTCCCCACCCCCCCCACCCTACTCCACTCCCCACCCCCCCACCCCACTCCACTCACCACCCCCCCACCACTCCCCACCCCCCCACCCTACTCCACTCCAATCCCCACCCCCCCACCCCACTCCACTCCCCACCCCCCCACCCCACTCCACTCCCCACCTCCCCACCCCACTCCACTCCCCACCCCCCCACCCCACTCCACTCCCCACCCCCCCACCCTACTCCACTCCCCACCCCCCCACCCTACTCCCCCCCACCCTACTCCACCCCCCACCCCCCCACCCCCCCACCCTACTCCACCCCCCACCCCCCCACCCCCCCACCCTACTCCACCCCCCACCCCCCCACCTACTCCACCCCCCCACCTACTCCACCCCCCCATCTACTCCACCCCTCCACCCCCCCACCCTACTCCACCCCCCCACCCTACTCCACTCCCCACCCCCCCATACTCCACTCCCCACCCCCCACCCTACTCCACTCCCCACTGACCCCCAGACCACATCCCCCTCCCCCTGCCCCCAGCCCCTCCCCCTATCTCCCGTCCCCCCCGCTTATCCCCGTCTCCGTCTCCCCCTCCCCCACCCCATCCTCGTCCCACCCACCCATGGATCCTCCTATCTTGCCTCACAGCCCCTCCTGCCCTGCCCTGCCCCCTTGCATTCCCCACCCCATGCCACCCCCACATCCCCTCACAGTCAGCCCCTCTTTCCCCCCCCCACCCCCTCCCATCTTGCTCCCCTATCCTCCCCTCCCCCCTCCCTCTAGCCCATCCCCCCTCCCCACCACCCCCAGTCCCTCCCTGTCCCACACCCATGGCCCCTCCTATCCTGCCACCTTGCCTCACAGCCCCTCCTGCCCTCCCCCCTTGCATTCCGCACCCCATGCCACCCCCACAGCCCCTCACAGTCAGCCCCTCTCCCCCACACCCCCTCCTGTCTCGCTCCTCCCACGCCCTCTCCCATTTGTTTGATTCCTGAAGTTTCGGTGTCGTGCAGATACAGAAGGACCTTGATTACCTGAACTAGACAAGCGGGGAGTATTTTGTTCAGATAACCGATTGTTTGGATAACTGATAATGTTTTTACTTGACCTTGAGATCTTGATCAGATAATCTGAAATTCGGATAATTGATGTTCGGACAACCGAGGTTGTTCTGTAATTGCAGTGAAGGCCTGATGTTTTTTTTTCCCTGGGTTTACTGCCGTCTGGGTGATTTCTAGTCAGCAAATGCTGAGTCAGCCCTGCAATTTTGAGGTGGAACATGCTGCTCATGAAGCCCATTTTGCGTGGCCAGCAGTATTTTACTTTTGTGGGATATTGGTGGCTGGATGAATGTTTTCATTTGGTATTCCCCTTCATGATGATCTCCTAATGCTATCCATGACAATGTTATGAGAAGCTGAACCAGGGGCGGGAATTTTATTGTTTGTGATTTTAGACAAGACTTGTTGCTGAGGTTGTGGATCAGCTTGTAAGTTTGCTCACTGAGCTGGTAGACTTGAGATTAGATTCCCTACAATGTGGAAACAGGCCCATCGGCCCAACAAGTCCACACCGACTCTCATTTTCCCTACATTTACCCCTGACTAATGCACCTAAACCCTGTGGGCAATTTAGCATGGCCAATTCATCTAACCTGCGCATCTTTTGGAATGTGGGAGGAAACCCATGCAGACGGGGAGAACGTGCAAACTCCACATAGAGAGTTGCCCGAGACTGGAAGTAAACCCGAGTTCCTGCCGCTGTGAGGCAGCTGTACTAACCACTGAGCCACCATACCGCCCTTATTGTTCTTGGACATTTCCTCACCATGCTAGGTGGTATCATCAGTGAGCCTCTGAGAAGCGCTGGTGTACTGTCCCACTTGCTATTTATGTGTCTTGGTCTGTTGTGGTGGGTGGTATCACTTCTGGTTCTTTTTCTAAGAGGTTGGTAAATGGGGCACAAATCAATAAGTTGGTTAATGGAGTTCTGTTTGAATGCCAGGCCTCTAGGAGTCCCATGCACATCTTTGTTTAGCCTGTCCCAGGGTGGGTGTATGGTCTCAGTCGAACTGGTGTCCCTCTCCATCTGTGTGTAAGGATACCAGTGAGAGTTGGTCATGTCTTTTGGTGGCTCGTTGGTGCTTGGTGGTTGTTTGTATGATCCAGCCCAAACTTTGGGTCCATTATGTGGCTGATGCCTTTGTCATCACAAAACACAACAAATGAAAAGAAACTCACCAACACTTAAACAACCTCCTTACCGGTATGACGTTCACCAAAGAGTAAGAGAACACAATAGACGCCCCTTTCTAAGTGTCATGGTAGAACACAAAGACAATGGAGAACTACAGACCAGCGTTTACAGGAAAGCCACACACTGACCAGATCAACTACAGGAGCATTCATCCCAACATCCACCAATGGAGCTGCATCAGGACGTTATTTAAATGAGCCAAATACACTACAGCACTTAGGAACTAAGGGAAGCTGAGGAAAATCACCTGTACGACGTATCCAGGAACAACTGGTACCCGATAAGCGCAGTCTGCCAATTCCTACACATCCTAAACAAGACACAACATGCCCAGAGACTCCAGCCATCCTGCCATACATTAAAGACATCTCGAAGATGACAACAGACTACTCTGGCCCCCAGGCATCATGGTAGCCCACAACCCTCCCACCACACTGAAACAGCTCCTGATGAATTTAAAGAATCCTGTACCCACAACCAGCAGAATGAACGTCACATACAAAATACCCTACAAGGACTGCAACAAACATTACATTGGACAGGAAACTAGCCACCAGGATACCCAAGCACCAACGAGCCACCAAAAGGCATGACCAACTCTCACTGGTATCCTTACACACAGATGGAGAGGGACACCAGTTCGACTGAGACCATACACCCACCCTGGGACAGGCTAAACAAAGATGTGCATGGGACTCCTAGAGGCCTGGCATTCAAACAGAACTCCATTAACAAACTTATTGATTTGGGCCCCATTTACCAACCGCTTAGAAAAAGAACCAGAAGTGATACCACCCACCACAACAGACCAAGTGGGATAGTACATCAGTGCTTCGTCAGAGGCTCACTGATGATGTTACCTGGCATGGGGACGAAACGTTCAAGAACAAATCTACCTGCTCAGTGAGCAAACCTATAACCAGAGTTTCATTGTAGTGGGGGTGGGTAGGTGAGAGCCTGAATGTGGGCTCGTCGACTTGCTGTTGACTGGAAAGATACAGTACATTGATATCGACAAAAGGCAAGATTGTTGGCTTGTTCCTGTTTACACAGCATGTTTGAACATTTCAATCTCTAAGGCCAATTCTAACTTAATTTCTTCTTCTCTTGTGGCCTGTGGGTGTTTCTGGGAAGGACAGCATTTGTTGCCCTCATTGTCCCTTGGGAAGTCAGTGCATCAGCAGTACGAGCCCAACCAGTCTGCTCCAGCCTGGAGACAGAAAGCAGGCTGCAATCTCTCACACCAGTAGTAGACCAACCTTCAATTGACAACCCTGTTCACCAATTCACAGAATAGCCAAGGCACAAAAGGAGGCTATTCAACCCATCATGCCTGCATCGATTGAAATAGGAAACACACAGGCCAGTGAGGGTGTGATTCTATTGATTGAATGAAGGAAGTGTCCTTGGTGCAGAGTTGTAACATTTACTAGTGTCAACCACACATTGCTGAGAGTCTGGAGTCACTTATTGGCCAGATAAGAATGGCAGATTTCCTTCTCTAAAGGACATTGGTTGTTGTAAAAACCCCATCTGGGTCACCAATGATAGTGTCATTGATGTTGACCATAAAACTAACCTTCAATTCCAGAAGTATTAATTGAATTTAAATTCCACCTTCTCCTGTGCTGGGATTTGAACCCATATTCACCAGAGCATTGGACCTCTGACGACGAGATGATTTCTATCCCAGTGTTTCAAAGAAGTCTTTATTTGAGATTGGATCTTTTAGGCTTGAAGGTTAAGTATGCCACTGTATTATTTCAAGAAGTGAGAGAGGAAAGCCAGGGAATTATCAGTTCAGAATGGTAGTGTGGGAATTGAGCAATTTGATGGTATTCATGGTGACCATTTTCAAGAGTAGTTTCATCTAGTTCCAGTCCCTTTTTTAATGCTCTGCTTAATAAAGCTTCCACTGTCGTCCATTCCTTTTGTCTTCCAGAACTCTTTTGTATCTTAGAATGTTTTAATACCCAGTCCTGCCCTTTTTTTTTTTAAAGATACCTGTGTCCATTATTGTTGCAGCATATGTTTGAGATGCGGTATTCTTGGGATTTCATCCGGATGAGTGCAGGGTGAAAGTATTTGGTAGCACGTATGTCTCTTTGTACAGCTGCATCATATTTTCAAATGGCTGCCTCTGTCAGCAGCTCTTTAACCTTATTAAGCGAACTCCGTTGCAATAATTCCACATTCAGATCTTATTGCATTCCCTTTATTTAGAGTCACTTGCTACCTTACTATTTCTTGCTCTGATGTTACTGATCTCTATCTGTTGTTCAAATTTTTAAAAAAAAAATTGGTTTATTTATTGTCACGTCTATCTTGTTACAGAATACAGTGAGAAGTGTTGTATAATGTCACTATTGTCTGGCGCTGTCTTAAAACACAAAAGTAAAGCAAAACGTTGACTAGAAAGACAGAAAAATGAAGAAAATATCCAACTTTGCATTGCTTCTTGTTAAAGTCTGCTTCCAGATGAGTTGTTTTAAACCCTCCCCAATGGTAATGAAACTGCTCCTGGTTCAGTTCCGATTCAAACTATCTGTCCGGTATAGATTCAGGCTTCCAGAGAATCAATCTCACAAATCCCAGGAATCTAAATTTCCCCCTCCCCGACAACATTCTTCTTTCTGTGTTCAGAAGTGCATGGCAACAAAAGTAATCTGAAATCTTTTTGAGGTCCTGCATCTTAGTTCCTTTATTTAACTCTCTCAAATCTGCAGAATACCATTTCTTGTTCTAACTGAGCTGTTGCTTCCCAGATATTTTCCCACTGAGACTCCATTTTGGGGCTCGCAACTTGTCACAACCCCTGAGGGTGAACTGAGAGCATGGTGACTGGGCCTGAGAGAGCAGGGACTTGTTGGAACAGAGTACAGCTGTTGGTGGGTGATCTCATGACATCATCAGCTCACATGGCTGCCCCACTTTGTTTCTGGTCCCCCACTTTGCAAAGCCATCAGCTGAGCTTTTGGTCCTGTCATGGACCGCAATTTCTGGCTGTTTACTCTCCTCCACCTTAACTACCCTTAGGCGTAAGGGGTAAATGTAGGGAAATGGGTCTGGGTGGGTTGCGCTTCGGTGGGTCGGTGTGGGCTTGTTGGGCCGAAGGGCCTGTTTCCACACTGCAAGTAATCTAATCTAATCTATAATATCCTTGACCTTGGAGTCACATCTTGCAGCTGCAGGGGTGCTGAAATTGAAATGAAAATGCCCTGTCCTACTGTGTGCCGTGGCTGAGTTTCTCAATGGCATTTGAGAATGCAATATGGCCAGTCAGAAATGGAAAGCATTGGTACAGGGTTAACTTGGTGCAGCCTCCAAACTGATACGTGTGGTATTTAACGATGTTGCATTGGTGCACAGTGTATGCAAAAAAAAATGCTGAATCAGCAAAGTGCTTTAACTCCATATTGACAGGAAGTTGGGAGACTCATTCGAGTCCAGGCAGTCACCCTGATAACCAATCAGCACATTGCCTGCTCTGTCGGGTGAGTCTTTGTATGGGCATGGAGGGTGAATCGCAGAGGTTCTTACCTTTTCAAATTTAGACAGTTTAAATATTTAATAGGGATATATCTAAGAAAAAGCATTTCCCAAATGAACTGCAACCCATAATGTAAACAGTACCAACTCTCGAATTATAATCAGCCACTTCACATGTATCTGGTACTTCGCAGAGTAGAGGTTAGTAGAGATGTGAAGCAAATCTGCGATACACAGGAGATTGATTAGTGGTCAACTTGTTATGTAGCAGAAGCTTTGCTAAGGAAGGGACCTGGTTAAATTATGAGCATGAATGAGCAGCTTTGTGTGTTATTGTTCAGCGGTCAGGTCGAGCTGTGTCCCGTGATAGCCATTTCGTATTCTAGAATATTTGTCCGAAGTGTAGAAGCTCTGAATTGGAGGACGTTGTGCTATGCGGCAGTAAAGCTCTGCAAGAGATGTGTTGTGACATGGTTTGTAATTTCACCCTTCAGTGTGCAGCTTAAACACTATGCTTTATCAGAGAGGTCTGAATACTTAATGCACAGTGAGTATATTAGATGAGATTTCCTACAGTGTGGAAACAGGCCCTTTGGCCCAACAAGTCCACACCGACGCTCCGAAGAGTAACTGTTAAAGAAAACTGTTTTGGCCTATTTTTAAGAGCTGATCATACTTTACTCCTCAGAGGGAAGGGTGTGATGGGTAAAGATGGGCTCCCCAAAGAGTGGGTTCGTGATCTTTTTGATGTGATTGGATTATAACTGAACAGCTTATTGGAACACCTCAGTGGGTATTTAGCTGAATCACTGTGAGACTTAATTCAGGCCAAGCAGTAGTAACAGAATTCCCTTTCCTGAAGGACGGTGATAAACTGGCTGGATCTGTTGGGCCAAGTGCAGGGAGGTGGGGTTACTGTGGATGGACATTTTGGTCAGCCAAAGGGCCTGTCTCTGTGCTGTAGGATTCTATGACGCTATGTAGTGGCAACTTGCACTATAGTCTTTTCTGAAGCCAAATCCAAAATCTCCAGATTTATTGACTTCAGATTCACAATTTGGGATTTGAACCCAGCTTCACAGACCGGTGATCTTCATTACAAAGGCCTGACAACATCTCCTCTTCCTCAGGTAAAAAATGTCAGTGTTGAGTCAGTCCTCATGGATGGAGATGGAGAGGTCGAGGAAGGGTAGGGAGGTGTCAGAGATGGTCCGGTGAATTTGAGGTCCGGGGTGGAATGTGTTTGTGAAATTGAACTGTTCGACCTCCTCATGGGAGCACAAGGTGGTGCCAGTGCAATCATCAGTGTAGCGGAGGAAGGGGAGGGGTGTAGTGCCAGTGTAACTACAGAACTGACAAAGGGACAGGCATAGCTGGGACCCATGCAGGTGCCCATGGCTACCCCTTTCGTCTGGAGGCAGTGGGAGGATTGGAAGGAGAAATTGTTGAGGGTGAGCACCAGTCCAGCCAAACAAATAAAAGTTTCAGTGGAAGGGTACTGGTGGGGACTTCGGGAGAGGAAGAAACAGAGGGCTTGGAGGCCCTGGTCATGGCAGATGGAGGTGTAGACCATCTGGATGTCCATGGTGAAGATGAGGCATTGGGGCAGGAAAAACTGAAGTCTTGGCAGAGGTGGAGGGCGCGGGTGGTGTCTCGAACGTATGTGGGGAGTTCCTGGACCGGGGGATAGGAAAGTCGAGGTAGTTGGAAATGAGTTCAATGGAGCAGGAGCAGGCTGAGACAATGGGTTGGTCAGGGTGGTCAGGCTTGTGGATCTTGGGAAGGAGGTAGAATCGGGCGGTGCAGCGTTCACTAACTGAGGTTAGAAGCTGTGGCTGGGACATCTCCTGAGGTGATGAGATTCTGTATGGTCTGGGAGATGATGGTTTGGTGATGGGGGTTGGGGTCATGGTCAAGGGGGCGGTAGGAGGAGGTGTCTTCGAGTTGGCGTCTGGTTTCAGCGGTGTAGAGGTCAGTGCGCCAAACTACCATGCGCCCCCTTTGTCCGCTGGCTTGAGGTGAGGTTGGGATTGGAGCACAGGGAGTGGAGGGCTGCGCATTGTGAGGGTGAGAGGTTGGAGTGGGGGAGGGGGCAAACAGGTTGAGGCTGTTAATGGCTTGGCAGTTGGAAATGAAGAGATCGAGGGCGGGTAATAGGCCAGCAGGGGGTGTCCAGGTGGATGGAGTGTGTTGGAGGCGGGAGAAGAGGTCCTCGGTGGGTGTGGCAGGTGTCTTGGTTGTAAAAGTAGACACGGAGGCGGCGGAAGAAACGTTCAGGTCGCAGCGTGTGTCAAACTCATTAATCTGGAAACAAAGATAAAGGTGAGGCCTTCATCCTCAGTGAGGGGGAGGTCTGGGGGAATGGTGAAGACACGGCAGGGATGGGAGCTAGGACCTGGAGTGGGGCTGGAGTTGGAGGTGGGGTGAGAGCTAGAACCTGGAGTCCGAAGTGGGGCGGAGACAGTGGCTTTAGTGGGTGTGGTTATGGGGTCAGTAGTGACGTCCCCAAAGAAGGTGACGCTTACAAAGGGGGCAGAAGTGGTGCTGATGGTAGAGTTAACAGGGGCGGAGGTGACGTTGCTCTTGGGTACTCGGCTGCTGACGTCACTGGCGGTGGAAGTGAAGTCAACGATGCAGCCTTCTAGTGGGGCGGAAGTGGTTGCCGCCGTGGCAACTGCAGGAGCAGAAGTGATGTTCAAGGTAGTTATCGCGTTTGTGCTGGTGAATGTAGCGATGCCGGTGGATCCTGCGGCGGTAATCTTCTCTGCAGTCCCGGAGGTGGTTGGGTGGACGGACGGGGATCCCGGAGGTGGTTGGGTGGACGGACGGGGATCCCGGAGGTGGTTGGGTGGACGGACGGGGGTCCCGGAGGTGGTTGGGTGGACGGGCGGGGGTCCCGGAGGTGGTTGGGTGGACGGGCGGGGGTCCCGGAGGTGGTGTGGACGGCAGTGGCTGCGAGCCCTGCGGCGGCATCGGGGCGAAAGTGATGTCATCGAATGCCCTGGTGGTTGTGGAAGGAGTGGCCATGTGGCTAATGATGTCTGGGTGGTTCCAGAGGCCACGAGAAGGTTCGAGGAAATAGTATATGGAGGGAAGTCCATGAAAGTTTGTTGAGCTTACGTTCCAATGTAGTAGAGAAATACGGTTTGTTGAGTGCATGTATCCCTCTGAGAATGTCAAAACGCAGAGGTCCGTTGCAAGTCTGGGAAAGTGTGGCTCTGAGCTGGGGCGGTACTGACTGCAGGTAGAGTAGATGGTGGCGCATGACTGATAGCATGGAGCGGAGGATCATCAGAAAGAGCATTGTTGGTGAAGGTTTTGGTGTTGAAGTGTGTACTGGGTTGGTCCAGAGTCCATGTGGAATCAGCAGGCACTGAGGAAGGAGATGTGGCTGTGGTAGTGAGTCTGCTTCAGGACGTGGCTGAAGATACCCTTGCCAACTTTTAAAGGTGTGCCATGGAGAGCATTCTGTCTGGATGTCTCACTACCTGGTATGGTAACTGTACCATTCAAGATTGGAGACAGTTACAGAGAGTGGTGAACTCAGCCTGGACAATCACAAAGGCCAACCTCCCATCTACAGGATACATCTACCAGGCCCACTGTCAAGGAAAGGCCACCAGCATTCTCAAAGCTCCATCCCACCCTGGCAATGTTTTTCTACAACGTCTACCATCGGGGAGAAGGTACCGAAGCCTGTTTTGCACCAACCAGTTTCAAAACAGTTTCTACCCTACTGTTGTTAGAATACGGAATGGACTCGCAAACTCTTGACATTCGCCTGTACCTGTGTTTTTGTTTTTGCTGCTATTTACCTATCATTTACGATCTATGCTACTTAACTCTGTGATCTGCCTGTATTGCTTTTCACGGTGTCTCGGTACACGTGACAATAAATTCAATTCAATTCATTTGGACTCTTCTGCTCATATAAACATTTCTCCTCCAGGTGAGCAAATGGCTTGATTCTATATACCTGCCTGTTCCCACTTAGCTACCTAACCTTCATCCAGCTGCTCAATCTAACTGTGTCGCTTGAACCAGTTTCGGCTCCACCACTTGAACCAGCCTCAGAATTCTTAGCGCACAAATTTTCTTGAACCGTCACTGTCAACCACCACCTCGCCCTGGAAGTAAAACCGCAATGCGCTATCTGTCTTGTCCTAAATCTCTCTCATAATCTTGTATGTATGGCTTGCCTTTAATAGCTTGTTTTTTTTTTACACCTACTTGAGTGATTATAAACGCTGCAATAAAGCACTTAGTTAGAAGGTGGGAAATGAGAGCGAGTCGCCCACTTGACCATTGTACCTGCTCTGCCATCTAGATCATGGCAGATTTGCCTCAATGCTGCTTTCTCACGCTATCTCCATATCCCTTGATATCCAGAAACCTGTCAACAGAAACTGATAAATACTCCAGGAGTGTGCCTTTTTAGTCCTCCAAGGTAGAGAATTCCAAAACTTTACCACCCCCTGAGTAAAAGCATTTCCCCATCTCCTCCTCAGTCTTAAATGGCCTTCCCTCGAGTCTGAGATGGTTCTGATGCCCACACCTCCCCCAAAGGTTTAAGAATGCTGTAAGTTTGCATGAGATCATATCTCATTTTTCTAAACTCTGGAGAGTGCAGGCGCTATCTGTTTAATCATTCTCTGAGCTCACTAACATAAAAGTTCTGTGTACTAGAGGACAAAGAAAAATACAAAAAGCTGGAAACCTGACATAGGTTATATCTAATTGTACTTCACCCTGGATGGGAATTCAGTGCTGCATGAGGACAGTGTAGTGAGTCGATCTCTGAACTGAGTCCTAGTGTTAATTGCTACTGCCTGCAAAGCCAGATATTAGTGCAGCACTATCAGTATTTCTCTGCTGTTAGCTCGTAGCAAGTAAGCGGAGCTCCTCCCATCTGTTCATAACAGAGCTTTGCTGCTTCTAATCATAGTGATCTTTGCTGAATTTATAAATGAGATTGAGTTGGAAGCAGTGTCACTGACGTGTATTTTATGCTCAAGCACCAGATCATTGACTTTGTTTGTATCTGGACTCCATTTAAATCTCGTTTAAAGCTGCTGCAGCCGTACAACGGTGGACCTCTGATTGTTGAATTGTCAAGCATTTGGATTGTGATTACCAATGGTTTCCTGTGTTGTAGAAATCACCTCAACTAGAGTTATACTGAAGGAGAATTGTGTCGTTGTCTGATAGATGCGGATGTAAGTGATAATGGAAGTGTAATGATTGAGGTCTTTATTCATGGTGTGATTCTTGGCCCTATTTATTGCTTATGTGCTGTGTTGATGGTAAAAGGAGCAACTTTGCATCTGTATAGCATTTTCCTCGTTTTCAATTGTCCCAAAGCATATCTCCAACCTGTGAAATATGTTTTTGAAATCGAATTATTTGTAGCAATGTTGGACAGTGCTGAGCCTGTTAGTGCAACTTGTGGCAACCATTTATCAAGATGAAGTCTGAAGAGAAAGAGAGAACAAGCCAGGAAGAGGTTTGTGAACAGAAGTTGGGGGCACTCTTGATTTGAATTCCTTCAATACGTTTTTGATGAGAATTGAATACACAACATTCAGCCCATGAATCCCTCAATCCTGTATGTCCTTCTGGTTGAGAGGCTGAATAAAGATGGGCTTCAGCAACAGGTGAGCTGAAGTAATTGTGGCCATGTGCTGTATGATATCAGTGAAAGTAGATAGTCTTGGGGGTTGAGAATACTCTAATATGAGGCTGGTAGCTCTACTCGGGAGCAAATGGAAAAGGGAGTGTATGGAACTAGATACATAATGAACAATAGCCAGGCAATAGGATGGGCCCTGTTATGTGAGAGTAGTTTGTCGGGGTGAGGAAAGTGTGGGTTAGCATTCCAGTGGGGTTGTGAGCTGAAAGTTTGGGTCACACACTGTGGTAACAGTGGCTGATCTCCCTGCTCTAACTGGTCTTTCTCCTCGACCCATCTCTCACCAATTTTCAAGATTCAAAGTAGAGTTACAGTGAAAAAATGTTTGAAGTACTGCTGTAATTGGAGGGAATTAATGGTTAAAACTCCAGTTTTAAAACTCTAGCAACAAAGAGTACAGAATTGCTTTCAAGTTGATTGCTTCCACTTTTATCAGATGTACAAATTGCTCCACCGATTCTATGAATGCAGAACTCAGTGTTGACCATATTTATGAATATGGAAACATACTGTTATATAAGACTGAAGATAACAGGAACTGATAGGAGGCTTTACAATGGGCTGTTATGTGCCTTCTATTGTGCTCAGTGACTTAGGTCTGCTCAGAGCTAAGATTGGAGGAAGTAATTAACTGCTGTCTCTACCAAATAAAGATGCAACTTTCTGAATTGGTTGATGCACAGATCATTCCACATAAGGCATACATTAAGACAAAACATTCAGGATTGGTCATGTGCATGGTTAATTCCAAATAAGATATCACACTTGACACAGAGATCTGTGTATAAAGCAGCCTAAGGAAATCCTTGATTTTCAGCAGGACTTTCAGGTCCCGGATATAACATTTGCGGGTAGTAACAGACCCCAGGATAGTGAAAGACAATGATCGAGATAACTCTTCTAGTTAAAAGCATGTATTATTCCTTAGTAAATTAATTGGGTTTTATTGAGCTCTAAGAGTCTCTGCTGTATCTTTGTGCATGCACTGTTGTGTCTCGGAGATGGGCAACAGTACATTGCATTGTCAGTGGGAATTTATAGTTGTTAATCTGTGGCCTTGCCTTCCACCAGTTACGATGCTGGCCCAGGTAATTTGCTGAGGCTTGACTTAGTCATAGAGTCATAGAGATGTAGGGCATGGAAACAGACCCTTCAGTCCAACCCATCCATGCCGACCAGCTATCCCAACCCAATCTAGTCTCATCTGCCAGCACCCAGCCCACATCCCTCCAAACCCTTCCTATTCAGATACCTATCCAAATGCTTTTTAAATGTTGCAATTGTACCAGCCTCCACCACTTCCTCTGGCAGCTCGTTCCATACACGTACCACCCTCTGCGTGAAAATGTTGCCCCTTAGGTCCCTTTTATATCTTTCCCCTCTCACCCTAAACCTATGCCTTCTAGTTCTGGACTCCCTAACCCAGGGAAAAGACTTTGTCTATTTATCCTATCCATGCCCCTCATGATTTTATAAACCTCTATCAGGTCAACCCTCGGCCTCTGACGCTCCAGGGAAAACAACCCGAGCCTATTCAACCTCTCCCTATGGCTCAAATCCTCCAACCCTGGCAACATGCTTGTAAATCTGTTCTGAACTCTTTTCTAGTTTCACAACATCCTTCCGATAGGAAGGAGACCAGAATTGCACACAATATTCCAACAGTGGCCTAATCAATGTCCTGTACAGCCACAACATGACCTTCCAACTCCTGTACTCAATGCTCTGACCAATAAAGGAAAGCATACCAAACGCCTTCTTCACTATCCTATCTACCTGCGACTCCACTTTCAAGGAGCTATGAAGCTGCACTCCAAGGTCTCTTTGTTCAGCAACACTCCCTAGGACCTTACCATTAAGTGTATAAGTCCTGCTGAGATTTGCTTTCCCAAAATGCAGCACCTCACATTTATCTGAATTAAACTCCATCTGCCACTTCTCAGCCCATTGGCCCATCTGATCAAAATCCCGTTATAATCTGAGGTAACCTTCCTCGCTGTCCACTACACCTCCAATTTTGGTGTCATCTGCAAACTTACTAACTATACCTACTATGCTCACATCCAAATCATTTATATAATTGATGAAAAGTAGTGGACCCAGCACCGATCCATGTGGCACTCCACTGGTCACAGGCCTCCAGTCTGAAAAACAACCCTCCACCACCACCCTCTGTCTTCTACCTTTGAGTCAGTTCTGTATCCAAATGGCTAGTTCTCCCTGTATTCCATGAGATCTAACCTTGCTCACCAGTCTACCAAGGTGAACCTTGTCGAACCCCTTACTGAAGTTCATATAGATCACATCTACTACTCTGCCCTCATCAATCCTTTTTGTTACTTCCTCAAAAAACTCAATCAAGTTTGTGAGACGTGATTTCCCATGCACAAAGCCATGTTGACTATCCCCAATCAGTCCTTGCCTTTCCAAATACATGTACATCCTCAGGATTCCCTCCAACAACTTGCCCACCATCGATGTCAGGCTCACTGGTCTATAGTTCCCTGGCTTGTCCTTACCATCCTTCTTAAACCGTAGCACCATGTTAGCCAACCTCCAGTCTTCTGGCACCTCCGGAACAGATCAAAGTCAAAACTTTGTATGTTGAGGATGTTCGATATTTAGTCATATAGAATTGTAGAGGTTTACAGCAGAGAAACAGGCACATCTACCCAATTTGCCCGAGTTGCCAAGTTTTCACAATTCAACCAGACCCATTTGCCCGTTTTTGGTCCATATCCCCCTCTATTTATCCCATCCATGTACTTGTCTAAAGGTTTCTTAAGCGACAAAGTTAATTTTGGCACCACTAATTCTGGCAGCCTGTTCCAGACAGTTGCCACATCTGTGTAAAAATATTGCTCCTCTGGACCCTTGTGTATCTCTCCCCTCTCCGCTTAAAACTGACCCTTCTCGTTTTAGATTCCCCTAGCATGGGGAAAAGCTGTTGGCTACTGTATGTTTTGAGAGGGTAAGAAAGAAGAGCTGATTTGAGGGGAGGAATATGCTTGGCTTGTCCCCAGACAGGATTAAGTAAGAATTTGCATTCAAGAGTGAGACCATTGTTATTTTCTGGCTTTTGTGTTTTGTTTCTCTTTTCACATTCTGTCCTTGTTCTGGACAAGCGCCCAGACCAATGGGAGGACTTGACAGAGTGAACTGAAAAGAATGGGGCAAAATGAAGCTCATCAGGCGGACGATTTTGAGGTACATCATTGGAAATGCCACAAATGCTTATTAAAGAGCTGTTGTTTTCAAGCTTGTGGTAGTTTCTTTATGTTTTGCAAGCCTTATCTGAAAGTGTGCATGTGTGGTGACCTGTGGGCTTTTGCTGGTTTTGAGTATTTCAGGTTGCAAGGCTCCCTGTGGGAAGATGTACAAGTTTTCCCTCGTACTGTTGCATATGTGTATGTCCTAGATTGGCTAGTGGAGTCCGTGTTGCATGTGATTTCATCCATCTGCATTTGGCTCATCAAAGGTTTTACCTCTGCATGTCCCTGTCATTCTTTGCCATTTAATTTAACACAGTTTGCTTGGGCTCTTTGTACGACTCCCATTGTTAAGTGGGAGATAGTACCCTCGTGCTGTCTCTGACTAACCATAGATCAGACTGCATGCCAAGCCAGAGATAAGCTAGCACTGTCATTACATGTGAGAGCGTTTCCCTCCTGGTAGTTGCTTATGAAATTGTTTGGGGGCTGGTCACTGAAACGTGAAAACTCTTTAAGCAGGAATGGTGGGTAGGGCGTCCTCTGTATTGTTCAGCTTCAGCTTTTGTCGCTCCTGCAGTGAGCATATTCTGTGCCTGGAGCGGAAAGTTCTCACAACTCAAGGGGTTGTTACCCATAGCTCCAACTAAGGGTTCCTCAAACCAGGTGATGCCACTGTAGTCAAACCAATGCAGCTACAGGATAGGCTAGGGCCACATCTTTCACTGAGGGGCCATTGTGAATTAGATAAGGGGTTACACCGAAGCACATCAATACACCAAGTCTGTTTCAAGGGATGCTTCTCCTTTTCCTTGATGCATAGCAGCCACCAGTACAACTGGCAGGGAGATCCTCCCTGCCTGAGCCTGGCTGCTGGCACATGATCATGGAGCTTTAACATGGGGAGAACAGTGACTTCTGGTATTTTGCCATTTATTCTGTGTATGTTTGCAATCTTCAGCTCTCCCTCCCTTTCATTATGTACATGAACCCTGATCATCAACACTTGAAACCGAGGTGGAGATCAAACAACTCGGGTTTTTTTTTGACAAGATACAATCTTGTTTCCTTCTTTTTACGGACTGAAGCTTTGGTTACCAATGTGCTGATAACCTTGACTTGCTGCAATTAGTTAATACTTTTGGTGTTTCTTTTTCCTACTAAATGTACAGTGATTTTTTTTTTTAAATACAGAATGAATCTGATGGCGATTTATTAGATCTGAAGACTCTGGTTGAAAACCAGCAACAAGCCACCATGGTAAGTGACAGTTATTTTCCCTCTGGACAATCTAATATTAAACAGATTTGTAAACCAAGCTGTGAAATCTCCCTCTGGCTGACTTACCTGCTATAGAGGAAATTCCCTGACAGTTTGAGCATAGGTTGGTAAAAAGATATCCCAAGGGTACATGAGAGGTACTTGATCAACTCGAAGCAAATTTGTGCTGGGACCTCGTGGGTTACATTGACTCCAAGGTCATTGGTTTGTTGGTGGTGCATAGACGTAGCATGGGTCTCCTGTGCAAGTTTGGTAACACTTCATCTCAGCTAGACAGCTCTGTACTGCTCAAGGACACTGTGAACCCTTCACTTTAGTATGCTGATGGGGTATGGAGGGAATCTCATGCTTTTCACTTTGTTTTGTTAGTGCTGGTAGATCATAAGAGTCCCTGCAGTGGTCCAAAATGAACAAATAAATGTATGCCAGTGCTCACTGCTGATTTGCTGAGATAGTTAAGGACTCTGCCACTGATGCATCAGGTCCCGAGGTTAGAGTCTTACTCGGACTCTGCACTCCTTCCAGCACTAAGTCTGAACAAAACTGATTTTTATGGTTTTATTAACTGGCATTGTTACCTCCTATAATCCCACTTAATCACTTCTTGACTGTCTTTAGACCATAAAAGGCCAAGGTCCATTGAAAGTTCTCAATCTGCCCTCTTTGATAGTGTACGATATGAATACAATGGTGTTCAGTCTCTGTACATGAGTCTACAGTAGAAATAGGTGAAGTGAAGAATGGGCTCATGGAATAGAGCTTGGGAACCTTAGTTCAAAGGTCATACTCCAGGCTACAGTATTATGGCTCAAGTGACCTTTTACATCCAAATTCCTACCATGGTTATAGCACAGACAGAAGGCCATTTTGCTTGTTGTGTCTATTCTGACTGTCCGTGCATAGAATCATATACTCCCTACAATGTGGATGCAGGCCATTCTAGTAGAATCAGTTCCTGCCTTTCTCCGATGCCCCGCAATTTTTGATTTTGTACTATTTTTATGCTCATCAATTGTCTTGTGAAATCCGTCTGTTTCTACCATGCTTTCCAGATTGTAACAACTTGCTGTGTAAAGATTTCCCATCATGTTACTGTGGTAGCTTTGCCATTCACCTTATGTCAACATTTGCAGTAATTGAAGCTTGTAATAAAGGCAAACATAGATTAGAATCACATAGAACATAGATTAGTGTCGAAACAGGCCATTTGGCCCAACAAGTCTACACTGACATTCTGAAGAGTAACCCACCCATACCCATTCCCCTACCCTTTTACTCTGTATTTACATAGAACAGAAATGGAGAAAGGTGACCAGTGGTGTTCCACAGGGATTGGTGTTGGGGCCACTGTTGTTTGTGATATGCATAATGATCTGGAAGAGGGCACTGTTGGTAGGATCAGCAAGTTTGCAAATGACACGAAGATTTGTGGAGTAGCAGAAAGCATAGGGCACTGTCAAGGAGAATATAGATAGACTGGAGAGTTGGGCGGAGAAGTGGCAGATGGAGTTCAATCCAGGCAAATGTGAAGTGATGCATTTTGGGTAGTCTAATTCTAGAGCAAATTATACAGTTAATGGAAGATCCTTGGGAAAAGTTGATGAGCAGAGAGATCTGGGAATTCAGGTACGTTGTACCCTGGCGGTTGCTGCACAGTTGGATAGAGCGAGCAAGAAGGCATATGATATGCTTGCCTTCATCGGATGGGGTATTGAGTATAAGAGCTGGCAGGTCATGTTAAAATTGTACAAGACATTGGTTCGGCCGCATTTAGAATACTGTGTACAGTTCTGGTCGCCACATTACCAGGAAGGAACTGAAGAATCAGCTAGAGGGATCATGAAAAGTCCTTGGGTAGGATTAAGGAAAACCCCAAGGTGTTCTACACTGATGTGAGGAGCAGGAGGATTGCCAGGGTGAGGGTAGGGCTGATCAGGGATAGTGGAGGGAACTTGTCCTGAGAGTAGGAGGAGGTAGGGGAGAGCCTTAATGAATACTTTGCTTCAGTATTCACTAGTGAGAGGGATCTTGGTGTTTGTGAGGACAGTGTGAAACAGGCTGATATGCTTGAACAGGTTGATGTTAGGAAGGAGGTTGTGCTGGAAATTTTGAAATACATGATGGATAGATAAGTCCCCTGGGCCAGACGGGATATACCCAAGGTTCCTTTGGGAAGGGAGAGAAGAGATTGCTGCACCTTTGGCGATGATCATTGCATCCTCACTGTCCACTGGAATAGTGCCAGATGATTAGAGGGTGGGAAATGTTATTCCCCTGTTCAAGAAAGGGAATAGGGATAATTCTGGGAATTACAGATCAGACATGGGCAAAGTACTGGAGAGGATTCTGAGAGACAGGATTTATGATTATTTGGAAAAGCATTGTTTGATGAGAAATAGTCAACATGGCTTTGTGAAGGGCAGGTCATGCCTTACAAACCTTATTGAATTCTTTGAGGATGTGACAAAACGCATTGATGAAGGTAGAGCAGTGGATACGGATAATTGATTATTCAGCTAATTGATTCAATGCCTCTCTTCTGGGGCTCAGTTTTCTGAAGTTTCCTTTTTTCCTTGCTCTGCCTGCCTTGTTCCCTCTCTCTGTCTCAGGGTTTGTCCCTGAGCAGACACACCCTTGTACGTAAGGGGCCTGCAGCATTGCTGAAGCCTCTTGCACCCCCCACCCCCATCAGTTCAATGGGATTGACACAGCGAGCACTTGCCAAGTCTGATCCCTGTTCAGGAGACTAGGCAGCAGCACACCGTGCACGTGTCCTTGCCTCCTGACCATCCCACCCAAACTTGCCCCCGTCAGCCAGCCAAAACACGGCCCCTAACCCTGTCTGACCCGGCCACCCTACCTCTGTGAGCCCTCCAGTCCACCTCCAACCCCACCCCACACCCCGTCTGCCCACTTGCCCCCGTCCCCCAGCAGCTGGACTGGACACCAACAGTAAGACCGTTGCTGCCTTTGGGGGCTGGGTGAGTCTTAAAATAGCACATGCAAGCACACACCCAACTTTCTATTGCAACTTTTTGACAGGTTCCACCTTTACCCTGTACAGTACGATGTTGGAGAGATTATCTGGGGAAGGGGGTTTAGGGTACACTTCTGTGTAGAACTCTAGGCAAAGGGGAGGGAGGGAGATAGGTATTCGGCAGCATTTCAGTAGGCTGAGTTCATTTTTAATCATTGCAAGGGTGGCATGGTGGCTCAGTGGTTAGCATTGCTGCCTCACAGCACCAGGATCCCAGGTTCAATTCCCACCTCGGGCTACTGTCTGTGTGGAGTTTGCACATTCTCCCCGTGTCTGCGTGGGTTTCCTCCGGGTGCTCCGGTTTCCTCCCACGGTCTAAAAATGTGCAGGTCAGGTGAATTGGCCATTCTAAACTGCCCGTAGTGTTAGGTGTATTGGTCAGAGGGAAGTGGGTCTGGGTGGGTTATTCTTCGGAGGGTTGGTGTGGACTGGTTGGGCCGAAGGGCCTGTTTCCACACTGTAGGGAATCTGATCTAATCTAAACAAAAGTCGTGATCAGTGTTGGAAACACCTCCGTGATGTAATATTTCTATTGGGACCTTGATCTTCTTTGGATAATCCAAAATTTGGATAATTGAGGTTCCTCTGTATGTGGATTTTAGCAAGGCATTTGATAAGGTTCCCCATGGTAGGCTCATTCAGAAAGTAGGAGGCATGAGATATAGAATTGGCTCCCCATCGAAAACAGAGGGGGTAGTAAGAAAAGTATTCAGTCTGGAGCTTGGTGACAGTGGTGTTCCACAGGGATCTGTTCTGGGACTTCTGCTCGTTGTGATTTTTATAAATGACTTGGTTGAGGAAGTAGAAGGGTGAGTTAATAAGTTTGCCGATGACACGAAGATTGGTAGAGTGGTGGATAGTGTGGAGAGCTGTTGTAGGTTACAACGGGACATTGACAAGATGCAGAGTTGGGCTGTGAAATGGCAGATGGAGTTCAACCTGGAAAAGGGTGAAGTGATTCACTATGGAAGGTTGAATTTGAATATGGGTTAAAGGCAGGATTCTTGGCAGTGTGAGAAACAGAGGGGTCTTGGGGGTTCACGCCCATGGGTCCCTCAAAGTTGCCACCCGAGTTGATAGGGTTGTTAAGAAAGTGTATGATGTGTTGGCTTTCATTAGCGGGGGATTGAGTTTAAGAGCCGCAAGGTTATGCTGTTGCTCTATAGAGCCCTGGTTAGATCAAACTTGGAATATTGTGTTCTCTTCTGGTCGCCTCATTATAGGAAAAGTGTGGAAGCTTTAGAGTGGGTGCAGAGGAGATTTACCAGGATGCTGCCTGAAATAGAGGGCACATCTTATGAAGAAAAGTTGAGAATGCTAGGGCTTTTCTCATTGGAGTGAAGAAGGATGAGAGGTGACTTGATAGGGGTGTACAAGATGACGGGAGGCATAGATAGGGTGGATAGCCAGAGACTTTTTCCTATGGCAGAAATAGCTATCGTGAGGGGGCATAATTTTATGGTAATTGGGGGAAGGTTTGCAGGAGATGTCAGAGGTAGGTTCTTTACCCAGAGTGGAATGCACTGCCAAAAGTGGTGAGAGAGTCAGAGACAATAGGGACATTTAAGTGATTCTTGGATAGGCACATGGATGATAGTACAATGAAGGGTATGTAGGCTAGTTTGATCTTAGAGTAGGATAAAAGGTCGGCACAACATGAGGGCCGAAAGGCCTGTGCTGTTCTATGTTGAATTCCATATTAAGTTCCATAGAACCAATTGAAAATTCATTCTATTTAAACTAGCGAAACTCCATGAAAATAGTTTAAACAGTTCACTCAAGCGGTTTAGAATGCTGCAAGCATTGTATTGTGACTGCGAACTGGGTGCATTTTAAAATCCATTAAAGGATTAATAAAATAGAGTTGTAGAGTCCTCCAGCACAGAGACAATCCTTTAGCCTTAACTGGTCCATGCCAATCAAAATAGTCATCCATGCTAACCGGATTTCCCTGCACTTGGCCCATATCCTTCTAACCCTTTCCTATCCATGTATTTGTCCAAATGCCTTTTAAATGTTGTTAATGTACCCACCTCAACCACTTCCACTGGCAGCTCATTCCATACCCGTACCACCCTCTGTGTAAAAACAAAAGTTGCCTCTCAGGTTCCCTTCCATTCTTTCCCCTCTAACCTTAAACTGATGCCCCCTAGTCCTCGATTTCCCCAACCCTGGGAAAAAGACTGAGTACATTCACCCTATCCATGCCTCTGATAATCTTATACACCTCTATAAAGTGCCCATCCCCTCAGTGTCCTATGCTCTAAAGAAAAAAAGTCCCAGCTTGTGCAACCTCAGACCATGAAGACCAGGCAACATCCTTGTAAATTTCTTCTGCGCTCTTTCCAGTTTAATAACATCCTTCCTTCCTATAACAAGGTGTTCAAAACTAAGCACAATACTCCAAGTGCAGCCTCACCAATACCCTGTATAACTGCAGCATAACTTCCCAATTTCTGTACTCACTGCCCTGACTGAAGAAGGCCAGTGTGCCAAAAGCCTTCTTCACTGCCCTGTCTTACCTGTGACTCCACTTTCAGAGAAACATGCACCTGAAATCCAAGGTCCCTCTGTTCCACTACACTCCTTAAAGCCCTACCATTCACCATGAAACTCCTACCTTAATTTGACTTTCCAAAATGCAACACCTCACACTTGTCTAGATTAAACTCCCTTTACCATTTCTCGGCCCACTGCCCCAGCTGATCAAGGTCCTGCTGCAATTTCTGATAACCTTCCTCACTGTCCACAATGCTGTCCATTTTAGTGTCATCTGCAAACTTACTAATCAGGTTATAGTCCAATAGGTTTATTTGGAAGCTCTAACTTTCGGAGCGCCGCTCCTTCATCAGGTGGTCTATAGTTCCTAGGCTTTCCTCTGCAGCCTTCTTGAATAATGTCACTACCTTTACTACCCTCCAGTTTTCCGGGCCCTGTGTGGGTTTCCTCTGGGTGCTCTGGTTTTCTCCCACGATCCAAAGATGTGCAGGTTAGGTGAATTGGTCATGCTAAATAACCCCATCGTATCCAGGGATGTGTAGGTTAGTCAGGGGGAAATGTGGAGTAATCGAGTAGGGGAATGGGTCTGGATGGGTTACTCTTCAGTGGTCGGTGTGGACTTGACAGGCCGAAGGGTCTGTTTCCACACCGTAGGGTATCTGTGATAAATTTGTCAGGCATAATTTCCCCTTCACAAAGCCATGCTGATTCTGTTTGATCATATTGTGCATTTTGAAATGCTCTGCTATTACTTCCTTCATAATACACTAATATTTTCCCATCAAAAGGTGTTAAACTTCTGGCTTTTTTTTTCTCCTTCTATTTTAAATAAAAGAGTTGCGTTGGCAGTTCTGTAATCTTCTGGGACCTATCCAGAATCTAGGATTCCTCAAAAGTTATTAGCAGTTCATCCATTATCTAGATAGCCTATCTCCTTTAATATCCTGGGATGCAACCCATCAGGCCCAGTGGACTTATCCGTCCTCAGCCCCATCCATTTCCCTAGCACTTCTGAGTAGTGATAGTTACTGGACTTATTTGCTGTCCGTTTCTACTTGGAATATTTAGTCATTTTGGAAGGCTGTTACTGCTTTCTCATGTGAAGTATTTACTCAACCCCTCTGCCATTTCCTGGTTCCCTAGTATTATTTCCCCAGCCTTGTCTATGGAGTGATCATTTTGGCTGTTGTCTTCCTTTTGTATATTTAAAGAAGCTCTTCCTGTCCATCTTGATGTTACTTGCAAGTTTACATGTAAAGTTTATTTTCTCCTCTTTGGTTGTCTTTTGTTGGCTTTTAAGAAAGTTAGTAAGAAAGAACAGTATCAGTTCAGCAAACAAATCTGAAATGTGTTTATCTGCAAATGTTTTGTAATCTCGCTAGATGATATCAGTGCGCCTCTAGTGAAGCATTGGTGGTCTGTCTCGCCTGGTATTTGTGTCTGTTTTCTGGCACTTCCAGCTCTGTGTCTGAGTGGTTTGTATATGGGGCCGAGTTCAATATGTTTGTTAATAAAGTTCCAGTTGTAGTGCCAGGCTTCAAAGACTTCTCTTGCATGTCTCTATTATGCCTGTGTTAGGATGTTTACATTGTCCCAGTTGAATTTGTGTCCTTCACTGTCTGTGTGGGTGTAAATGAGAGAGTGCTGGCCTTGTCTGGTTGATGATGTTTGTGCACTTGTATGGTCAGTTTTCTTCCTGTTTGTCCAATATAATATTTTTCGGCCCTTGCAGGGTATCTTGTCAGTTGTTTGTCCTGTCGGATGTGGGTGTTGGGTCTTTAACATGTGCAAGAAACTGGTGAAAGGTGTTAACTGGTTTGTGAGCCACTGTGGTTCTTGTGGGTCTGAGTAGTTGGGTAGTCATTTCTGATATGTCCTGGTTATATGGTATGGTCATTATTGTGTTCGATCGTGTAGTGTCGTCGTCTTTGTTGCGTAAATGACTAGATTAGCTTATAATATCTGCTCGACATGGGCAAGTTGGACCGAAGGGTCTGTTTCCTTGCTGTACATCTCTGACTCTAATGGAGGATAGTGATCTTGGGGTACCTGTTCCATGTAAATCCCTGCTCCTGTTCTGCCCTCTAGAGTTCTGTGTTGCTGCAGGACCCTCTGTGTCCTTGCCTGTTTAAGTAGTGTTCTCATGCAGCTGTTTGTGGGTGCTGGGGTGGGTGCTGTTTTAGTTCAGTATGTGGTCAGTATGGGTGTTCCTCCTGTACACATGGGCCTGGAGTCCACCGGTAGGTCTGCGTTCCACTAATACATCTAGGAAGGAGAGTCTGCCATTGTTCTCTTTTTTTAGATTAGATTAGATTAGATTACTTACAGTGTGGAAACAGGCCCTTCGGCCCAACAGGTCCACACCGACCCGCCGAAGTGCAACCCACCCATACCCCTACATTTACCCCTTTTTAACCTAACACTACGGGCAATTTAGCATGGCCAATTCACCTGACCTGCACATCTTTGGATTGTGGGAGGAAACCGGAGCACCCGGAGGAAACCCACGCAGACACGGGGAGAATGTGCAAACTCCACACAGTCAGTCGCCTCAGTCGGGAATTGAACCCGGGTCTCTGGCGCTGTGAGGCAGCAGTGCTAACCACTGTGCCACCGTGCTGCCCACTGAGGAATTTAGTGATGTGGTGGTGAGTTTCTTCCAGTTGTGTATGTTTTATGATGACAAAGGTATAATCTACTTATCAGATTCAGAGTCAGTGTGTTGCTGGAAAAGCACAGCAGGTCAGGCAGCATCCAGTGAGCAGGAGAGTCAAAGTTTTGAGCATAAGCTCTTCATCAGGAATGTGGTTTGGGTTGTGTGGTAGGGAGGGCTTTATGTTCCAAATGTAGCATTACTGCTTCTGCTATCAGTCCTGATATTGGGGACCCCACTGGTGTACCATTGATTTGTCTGTATACTTGTCCATTGAATGTAAAATAAGTTGTGAGACATAGGTGCAGTAATTTTAACATGCTGTTCTTGCTGATGCTGCTGGTGTGGTTGGGTATCCTGGGATTCACTTCGTCCAATAGTGTGGCAGTGATAATCTTAGCAAGATTGATGTTTATAGATGTACAGAGCACTGTTACATCAAATGAAATTTTGTCCTCCTCTATTGTGATGTTTCTGATGTTCTTAAGGAACTCTTGGGAGAAGTGAATGATGTGGTTGGAGTATTCTAATGTAACAGTTGGACCGGACAACCCTCTCTACTGTCCACCCCAAACTCTGGATCTGATATCCTGTATTTCCCATGGTTAATCCACCTAGCCTGGACAGTATGTGCAATTTAGCATGGTGCAATCCACCTAACCTGCACATCTTTGGACTATGGAAGGAAATCAGAGCACCAGGAGGAAACCCACACTGACACAGGGAGGATAAGACCATAAGACATAGGAGCAGAAATTATGCCATTCAGCCCATCGAGTCTGCTCCACCATTCAATCATTGCTATGCAAACTCCACACAGACAATCGCCTGAGGGTGGAATTGAACCCAGGTACCTGGCGCATGTGAGGCAGCAGGGCTAACCACGTGACACCCTCTGTGTAAGCCTTTTCTCTGTGTCTTCCCTTGATCAAATCTCCCTCTCTGGAAGGTAGATCTCAAGCTGCCCTTTGTTCTTGACGTTTTATTTTTACACTGCAAAAACTCAATGAAGTGATCATGTTGAGGAATCAAGTGTTCCAAACAGCAAAGAAATAATTTACACTGACCCCCTTTTTGAAGTTCTTTTGCCTGGCTGTTGATACATTTCCAAGTTAGGATGCTGGGGTGAACTTGTTGCTGCTGTTCCAAGACACGTGCAGCTGTCCTTGTGCTTCCTGACTGCAGTGGTTGTAGATTGGAAACTGCTGCCGGGTTTGCCAATCAAAATGCTGTGAACGTACAAGAAACTGGCTTTAAGCTTAATTGAAGGTTACTCATTCTTGAGGAAATTGATGAATTCTTCTAATTCTGTTTCTGTACTACTTCAAATGAGTGAAATATAGAAGGTAATGTTACTATTTGATGACATCATCGAATAATTTACTTGGTGAAACGAAAAAAGAGTCCTAGAAAACTGAAAGGTATATTTCTCGAAAACCTCCATTAAAGATCGCCATCAAATCCTTTCTCAACTTGCTTGAAGCAAGGTAGTGTATTGTTTCATTCTTCTGAGCTGAGCCTGCTAATGGTTTTTTTCCTAGCTGCTAACCTCTCCCTAAATTAGTGGTAAATGTGTATAATGCCTCGCTCCAAGCATCAGTTTGTATTCACCCTATTATCTGAAGTTGATATGAAATCGAGAGATATGTAAAAGGTTTGACTTTATTGAGAGTTTAGAATCTCCTCTTAAGATTTCTACACAGAGAACAATAACTTTTTATAAGGTGCTAATTGATTTGTTCGTGAATATAAATGTTATATTACCAATTGGAAATATGCTCAGAATACTAGCTCGTAAGAGAGGCAAGTTTTAAAAAAAAATCATTATTAGAGTATTTCAAGTTTATTAGCTGTGTCGGACTGTTTACAAATAACGATTGAAACCAGTGAGTGGTAATAATAGCCTCTTCATTCAGCAGCTACAGGAGCAGAGTTTCAGGTGGTGATGGAATCCTGAAATATAGTTCTTACATTCAGACTCCATCGTTGTGATGTTACATTGTTTTATCTATTGCGTGACTTCAGTCCTGGGGAAACAGGAGATGGTTTAAACCTTGGTTAAATGGTGGCTGTTACTCCTGATGGGATTAAGAGTGTCTGTCCGACCTGCTTGCAGAGTTAAGAGGTCTTTTGTCTTTGAAGTCAGTCAATGTTAATAAAAGTACTCTGCTTGTATGCTGTAAATAAGTTAGAAATTATAGATGTACTTAATAAAAGAATAAAGGAGATTAAACTGATTACCACAACTGGGTTGTGAGATTTGTTTACTGTTTGGCGTGAGTTTCATTTATTTGTGCAGTTTCATGGAAGTGCTGTTTTGACAACCCTGTTTAATGTATTTAACAAGTATATCCTAGTTGGGGAAACTGATGTTCTGAAGAACACGTTTGGTATGCTTTCCTTTACTGGTCAGAGCATTGAGGAGAGGAGCTGGGAGGCCATGTTGAGGCTGTACCAGACATTGGTTAGGCCTCATATGGAATATTGTGTGCAATTCTGGTCTGTCGGAAGCATGTTATGAAATTTGAAAGGGTTCAGAAAAAATTTACAAGGATATTGCTGGGGTTAGAGAGTTTCAGCTTTAGGGAGAGGGCTGGGGCTCTTTTCCCTCCAGCATTGGAGGCTGAGGAGTGACCTTATAGAGGTTTATAAAATCATTAGGGGCATGGATAGGATAAATAGACAAGGTCCCCCTGGGATGGGGGAGTCCAGAAGTAGAGGGCATAGGTTTAGGGTGAGAAGGGAAACATTTAAAAGGGACCTAAAGGGGCAACTTTTTAATGCAGAGGGTGGTATGTGTATGGAATGAGTTGCCACAGGAAATGATGGAGGCTGGTACAGTTACAGCATTTAAAAGGCATCTGGCTGGGTATATGAATAGAAAAGGTATAGAGGGATATGGGCCAAGTGCTGGAAAATGGCACAGCATTAATTTAGGATATCTGGTCGGCATGGACAAGTTCAACTGAAGGGTCTGTTTCCGAGTCGTACATCTCTATGACTCTATTCAGGTCCTGAGAGATGGTTGGTAAGGGCTGGTTAATATTATAATATTTCCATAGTTTTGGATGGGTCGTGGAGACTCTGTGGCAGTGAGGGCCTTGTTTCTGAATAGGTTAATAGTCTTTAATATTTATTCAGAGCTTGCTTTTGATCTAAATAGGTTGGAATGTGTGCAGGAGTAGAATGGGTTTGGAAGTAATGTTGTAAGTGAATCTGTCTTGCATTATGAAAATGCACTACAAAAATGCGGTTTTATGAATGAAACCTCATTATTGTAAATAACAGGTTAGTAGAGGGTTATGAATGAATAGAAACGTGGTATTAATGAATGTAGCAAACTGATGAGTGAATTAGTAAGGATACATATAACACAATATCTCTCAGTTCCCAGCAATAGAATGAGGCTTCTAAAACAGGGAGGTGATAGATCATTAGACCACTAAACTAGAGACCCAGATCCTGTTTTGAAGAGCTGGGCTCGAATCCCAACATTGAGTATGATGGAATTTGAACTCAATAAAAATTAAGAGTCTAATAACGTGCGTGAAATCAATGACTATTGTCAGAAAAACCCATCTCGTTTCCCTAACTTCCTTGAGGAAAGAAAATCTACTATACTTATTGCCTGACGTGGAACCAGACCTTCTGGACAATGTCCCAGATGTGACCTTCATTATCCCTGGATATGCCCTGTCCCACTGGTGTACAGTTCAGAGGGAGGTGCCCTGGGAGTGCTCAATATTGACTCTGGACACTCTGATGTCACATGGCATCAGGTCAGACATGGACAAGGAGTAATGAATTAGTACTTCTCTCAGTATTGTTCAACATGGAGGATACATTGGGTGGAAGATTTCAATGTCCATTACCGAGTGGCTTGGCAGCAGTATAATTGATCAAACTGGTCTGGTCCTAAATGATGTAGTGGCTGGTGTGGGTCTGCAACAGGTGGTGAGGGAACCAACAGGAAGGAAAAACCTGGTTGATATCACCTCATTCTCACCAATCTGCCTGCCACAGATGCATCTGCCCATGACCATATTGGCAAAAGTGACCACTGTACAGTCTTTGTGGAGATGAAGTCCCACCTTCACATTGAGAATTCCCTCTGCGTTGTGTGGGACAGATTTTGAACAGATCTAACAACTCTGTGCTCCAGCACAGTTGTACTCTGTAACCTTATAGTCTGGCAAATTTCCCACTCTACTATTACCATCAAGCCTGGTTCAGTGAAGAATGCAGAGCATGTCAACAATGGCACCAATGCTTAAAAATGTGCCAACCAGGTGCAGTTATAAAACGGGGCGACTCGTGTGCTAAACAGCAAGTAATGGGCAGAGCTAAGTGATTCTACAACAAACAGATCAGATCTAAACTCTGTCATCAACAGTGCTATCAGGCAGCACTTGCTCAGCAATAACCTGCTTATAGACACAGTTTGGGTTCCACTAGGGTCACTTAGCTCCTTACTGCATCAAACATGAACAAAGGTGCTGAATTCCAGAGGTGAGCAGAGATCCTAGAACAGTTCAGCAAGAAATAGGCCCTGTGGCCCATCATGTGTGTGCTGACTATGATACCATTCTAAAGTCATCTCGTCCATTTGCATGTATCCACGTCCCTCTATTCCCTGCCTGTTCATGTGCTTATCTAAGTACTTATTGCTTAAACCTTGCTTCAACAACCCCCCCCCCCCCCAACCAAACGCCATCTTAAACCAATGCCCATTCACATCTGATGTTTCCACCCTGGAAAAAGGCTCTGACTATCCACTCTATCCATGCTTTTCATAACTTTATATACTTCTGTCAGGTCACCCCTCAACCTCCCTCTAGCAAAAACAATCCAGGTTTGTCCAACCACTCCTTATACTAATACACTCCAGCCCAGGGAACATCCTGGTAAACCCTTTTCCAGTCTTTCCAAAGCCTCCACGTCCGCCGTACAGTGTGGTGATCAGAACTGCACAGTACTGTCAATGTGGCCTAACTAAGGTTTTATACAGTAGGTGAGGTGAGAGGGTCTGCCACATTGGGTTGGATATGGCATCAAGGAGCCCTACCAAACCTGGAAATGGATGTGAATCGGAGAAGACTCTCTGCTGGTTGGAGTCAAACCTGGCACAGGGGAAGATGGTTGTAGTTGTAGGAGGTCAGTTGTCTCAGCTCCAGGACATTTCTGCAGGAATCCCTCGGGGTAGTGTCCAAGGCCTAATCATCTTCAGCTGCTTCATCAATGACCTTCCCTCCATCTTTACCGGTAAATGCACATGTTCAGCACCATTCATTATTCTTCAGTTACTGAAGCAGCCCATGTCTAAATTCAGCAAAACCTGGACAATGTTGAGCTTCCGGTGGCAAGTACAATTAGTGCCACACCAATGCTAATTAGTGCCACACCAATGCCAATTAGTGCCACACCAGTTCCAATAAAAGGCAATCCAACCATTGTCTTTAGCATCACTAAATGCTACACTATCAACATTCTGAGGGTAATCATTGACCAGAAAATGAACTGGACTCACCCACATAAACACAGTGATTGTAAGAGCAGGTCAGAGGCTCGGAAAACTGCAGTGACTAATTCACCACCTGACTCCCCAAAGCCTGTCTACCATTTGCAAGGCACAAGTCAGGAATGTGGTGGAATATTATCCTAATTGCCAGGATGAGTGCAGCTCCAAGACAACTCAAGAAACTTGACTCCATCCAGGGCAAAGCAGCCCACTCAATTGGCATCGCATCTGTAAACCTCTACTCCCTTCTCCACTGATGCTCAGTAGCAGCAGTGTCTACTATTGACAAAATGGACTGCAAATATTTGCCAAAGATCCTTAGACAGCACTTTCCAAACCACGACCGATTCCATCTCAAAAAAAAACAAGGGGAGCAGCTGCAACCTGACTTAGAAATATATCACCGTTCCTTCCATTTTACAGATTCAAATCCTGGAATTCTCTACCTCAAGGCATTGTGGATTATCTACAGTTCATGGACTTCAAAAGTTCAAGAAGGCAGCTTAATGCCACCTTCTCAAGGACAACTAGGAATGACAGTAAATCCTGGCCTAGCCAGCAGCATTCCTGTCCCATGTGCGTATAATGTGTGCGTATCTTTGTGCAATATCTTTAGAGTTTAGGCAAATATTAGAGAAATTGAGACAAGTAGCGGTGATTTGACGCATACTTTATTAACTGCTGCATAGAACACTATAGAGATAGACAGTCTGGACACTTCAGTAGAGGGGTCCTGGCTAAATTGGAGAAGTAAAAACATTTTCTGTTAATTTACCTAGCCAGAGTCTGGAATGTTTCAGAGTTCGGCTGCAAAGTCATTGGTGAGTAAAGAATTTCTTCATAGTAAAGTTAAAGTAAAGATTAAGAGTTAAAGGAGAAGGTCTTCAAGATACACCGGGGTGGGGGGGAGGAATGGGGAAGATGTTGTGGGGATGGGGGGGCTGGTGGTGGTGGTGGGGAGAGGATGGGGAAGATTCTTGATTTAGAGCCCTCTTCGCTGACTGGAGTCTCTTTAGACTTGGTGTTGAACTCAGCAACTAACATCCCTGGAGAGTGTTCGCTCAGTGCCTGGTTGATAGTTATTTTCTTATTTAACAAGTATTACTAAAACAAATTGCGTTCTGCTGTATGCTACATTGCATTACTGCAGCCGTTGTACATGCCTGAAAGTCCTTAAACCAATTGCTTGATAGCACAGGTCATAATCCTTACTGAGAAAGGACACAAGCTGCTGCAACATTTTGACTTGGATTGCTATACAGTAGAATACCAAATTTCAAAAGGACCAACTTTTTGTTCTGCATGAGGAAAGGATGCTGATCCAAGTGAAGTGTTCTCATGAAGCATGCACCAATGACATGTCATCCCTCATGTTTTTGTGTCAGGAAAATGGCACAATGCTTTGAAATATTCTTTTGGCTTGCAGAGGACTGGGACCTGAGTATACGTATACATGTTGCGAGCATGGCTGGTGGTCTTACATTGGTTTTGAACAGAATTCTTGTCTTCCTCAGAATTGTTCAGTAAATGGTGTTGGATGTAGAATTTGAAATATAGTCTTGAAAGTAAAGGTGATTCTGCAGTTGAATGCTATTTTGCTGAACAATCTGGAGTGTGGGAAAAATCCTATCCACAAATAATTTCACTTGCAGTGTGGCTCACTTGCATTTGCGAGAGGCGACATATATTCATACCCAGGTGCCATTCCTTCATAAACCAAATGCATATGTTCAGATATTGTGCGGCTTTCAGTTAAAGAAACATTTGGGGGTAACCATTTCCTGATGCATTCTCCATGGTAACACGTCAGCCAATTAGCACCTTGTACCATGTCGTATAAATTGCTGTTCCCTTTTAAGATGCGGTATCCCTGCATCTGTGGTGATGAATGGAAGAAGAAAAGCTTTAACTGAGAATAAATAAATGAGAGAGCATGAGCTGAAGGGTGAAAGTTAATTGAATATAGCTGAGAAAGTGTATAGGGTATGAGCAGGGAGGGAAAGAGTTACATTTTGAGTTTTGTGAAACAAAAGGTTCAGCTAGCATGACCCCGATCAGATAACTTTCATTTCATGACAAAATAACTAGTTGACACAGAATAGTGAATTTTGGGATAGACTGCCTAAGGCAGTGATTGAAACCAATCAAATCAGTAATTTAAGAGAAAACAAAACTTGAAAGAACTGCGGATGCTGTAAATCCGAAACAAAATCAGAAATTGCCAGAAAGGCTCAGCACACTTGGCAGCATCTGTGGAGAGAAATTAGAGTTAAAGTTTTGGATCCAGTGATCTTCTTGAGAACTGGAGTAATTTGAGAGACTTTGGATTTTTTTCGCCCAGAAATGTGCCAGTGTAGGAGTTCTGTCCTGTTGGTGAACTCTGAGGCTGCTTATTGATCCAAAATGGTCCTTTCTGACCCTCTATATTCTAGCCTGTCTTAATTAGGTTTCAGTTACCTTTTCAGTGTTATTCTGGGCAGTTCTTCACTAGGAATAATCTTGGGATTTAGCCTGTACAGAAGCTATTTAAATACTGTACCCCGAGGCAAGGCTTTTTGCAAGGTCCAAAATGGCTTCAAACTTGATGACAGATAAATTCAATTTAAATTGTTACCCCTTTTTCATCACTACTTTTTTTTTGTCTTACATGGACAATAATGATACCATCAGCACAATCACTATGTTTGTGCTATGAAAGTTTTCAAAGGTTTTTGTCATGGAAGTTGTGAATATTTTCCGTAATCTAAATTCTGTGTAACTTCTTTTGCAATTAGCTCTCAGTTCTGTAACCAAACTTAATGTATGGTTTTCCCACAGTGATGACAAAGCCTTTGCCAGCTGAACATTTCCACAATATGTTAGTTGAGAAAACTTGGCACAGGAACCTTTTTTAATGAGTCCCCAATTGAATAAAAGCTTAGTAAAACATACCCGTGTTTCTGTAAGTCTTTTTATTTGTTCCATTCTTTCATGGGATGAGAGTGTTGTTGGCTTGGCCAGAATTTATTGCCCATCTCTAATTGCCCAGAAGACAGTGCGTTGCTGTGGACCAGGAGTTGCCGGTAGACCAGACCAGGCCAGGACAGCAGATTGTTTTTCCTATAGGATACTTGGTGAACCAGTTGGTGGTTTTATGACAATCAGCTATGATTACCTGATTGCATTAAGATAGATTTATTTTAAAATCCTAGGTTTTTTTAAATGGAATTTAAGTTTTACCTTCAAGTTTTACCATTTGCCAATGTAAGACTTGAACCCACCATGTCGGCATAATTTTAGAGATTCGCATTGCTGTTATGCTATCGCCTTCCCTAAATTTAAGAAATATTTCAGAAAACCCAACTGAGCCAGTTGCTCCCTGATCCCTTTCCCAATGCCATCTTCCTCTCTCAAAGAATCAAAGGCCTGGAGCAAGTAGCAGTTTTGCGTGATCCAACCCTGTAGTCTGCCCACATGAGTAAAAGACTTGACTACAATCAGAGAAAGGTTTTTCGACTGGAAATATATCATCAGTGAATTTAGACTTCTCCCCACTGCAGATAGGCAGGCACTGTCTGTTCTTTCAGTGTCTCTCATTTCTTCCCCCTCCCCCCCCCCCCCCCCCCCATCCTATGGAAAGAGAAGACAGAGGTGTGTGATATTGGTGTCAGTATGGGCCAAATGTTTGTGGCTGCATCCTCAGCCCCAGATCTTCTGTAGCTAGTTCTGGTACTGCTGCTGAGGTCAATTTACTCCGAGTGAAAGCTGAGGACTAAAATTGGACCTTTATGATCTACGTGACCTGATATTGGAATCACTAGAATCATAACATCTCTACAGTCGGGAAGCAAGCCATTTGGCCCATCGAGTCCACAACCTTCAGAAGAGCATCCCACCCAGACCTATTCCCCTACCCTGTACCCCTACATTTCTCATGGCTAATTCACTCTACACATCCCTGAAAGCTATGGGAAATTTAGCATAGCCAATTCACCTAACCTGCACATGTTTGGACTGTGGGAGGAAACTGGAGCACCCAGAGGAAACCCACACAGACACTGGGAGAGTGTGCAAACTCCACACACAGTCACCCAAGACTAGAATTGAACCCGGGTCCCTGGTGCCATGAGGCAACAGTGCTAACCACTGAGCCACCATGCCACCCAGACAGTGTCTTTTTCTTGCATGTTGCTGCTGTGTTCAGTATTGGGTCGATTTGAAGCTGCCTACCAGTTAGTCAGCACTCATTTGTTGGACATGGCAGGCTCCCCTTTTGTTCATTGGAATGAGCAAAATCTCTCATGACCTTTATACACATTAAGATGAGTGACATAGAACAGTGATTGCTTTCTAAACAACAAAAGGGAATCCTTTAGTAGGAATTTGCTGAGGAATTCATTTGATGCATTGCTGTGGTCACAAGTGGAGTTAAATAATACAGGTTGGATTTTTGAACTTGATGTTCCTTGTATTAGAAACATGCACCCTAGTGTTAAATTGAATGGTGCACCCAGCTGCTCACCAGAAATGAGAACCATTGGTGTTTCCAGTGAAACATTTGTTTCAGATTTAAAATAGGTGAATTCAATTAATTTAATGAAACATGATGATTCCTGGGCAGCAAATTTACAGGTGCCATCAATCTCCGAGGTGGCCATAATATAGAAACAGGGTTAATCAATGAGAGACTGAACTGCAGGGAAGCATGGTAGCTGAATCGGCACTTGTTTTTCTCTAGCAACACTTCCAACAACAGGTTGTATTTGTATATCACCCTTTGCATAATAAAAGACTTCAGACAAATGCAACACAGCAGCATTTTACATTACATGTGGCAGTACTATGGTAGATAACCAAAGGCCACGGACGTTTTAAAGAGCATCCTAAAGAAGGAAAGGGAGATGGTGAGGCAGAGATGTGTAGGGAGGGAGATATGGAGAGCTTGGGGCTCAGGCAGCTGAAGGCCTGGCTACCAAGAGTGGTGGATGGTTAAAATCAATAAAGCTAATAAAGGCATAAACATGCCTTTCAGTGACATAGGCAGGGGTGTAATCAGGTTTTCCACTAATTCAGTGGATCCTGTCCTTTAATAATACCCTCTCACTCTGAGGAGACTGAGACCATGTGAATAAACCCTGTGGCTGACTTGGCTGTCCACAGTCAAGAGATCAAATAGGGAGCCTCCTGGTTTGTTTTCTCCCACAAGTTGTGTAAAAGTAAAATGTGAAATCAAGTGAACTGTACATGAAGATAGTGAGCCTTGTAGTTGGAAACCTTCTCGTCGCCCAAGAAATACATTGAGCCATCACTAGCATGAAGTATGGTGTGCACTGGAAGGATTCCAGAGATGTGCAGGTTAGGTGAATTGGCCATGCTAAATTGCCCATGGTGTTCCGGGATGTGTAGGTTAGGGGTATTAGGGGAATTGTAAAGCGATAGTGCAGAGGAATGGGTCTCTGGGTGGGTTACTCTTTGGTGGATCGGTGTGGACTTGTTGGGCTGAAGGATTTGTTTCCAAACTGTAGGGATTCTATGACCTCCTTCAATTACTTTGAACTGCCGTCTAAGTGGAATTCAAATGTGCTGGCTTCCAGGATTGTCACTTGTGGAATACTATCACGATTGGACTTGAGTCTGAAGTAGCTCAGGTTGCATTCTTCAGAAAATTTTCAATTAATCCTTCAGCAAACAAAGTACAACTTTGTTTCAGCAATGGCCTAGTTATCTTTGACAATTAGTTGCTTTTTGGCTAAGATGTGGAGGTGCTGGTGTTGGACTGGGGTGGACAAAGTTAAAAATCACATGACACTAGGTTATAGTCCAACAGCTTTATTTGTAAGCACTAGCTTTCGGAGCGCTGCTCCTTCTTCTGGTAACTGCAGGCAGCTGTCTGATGAAGGAGCAGCATTCTGAAAGCTAGTGTTTCCAAATAGTCCAACAGGTTTATAATCTGGTGTTGTGATTTCTAAATTTTGGCTTAGTGTTTGTTAAAGAGCTGAAGGTCACATTTTTGCTTTTTTAAACCTATCTTTATTTGAATTCTAAATTCTTTGGTTTTACACCATTTGTTTTTCAGATGATGGGAGTAATCCTGGGGGCTGGAGTGGCAGCGGTGCTGATTGCCACCACCATCCTCATTGTACACCGGCGACTACAAGAGAGAAGTAAGTGAAACTTTACTGAAAAACTGTTGCAACTTGTGGGCATTCCACAATTATTGGGTAATGTGTTCTCAGCCCTGTACTCCCTAACTAACATTGAGAGTGAATGTTCCTGTTGCAGCCTCCCTCCCTGCTCTTTATTTTTGCTGAGTTTAAATAAAACCCTCAGCTCAATAATCAGGGTATTTTGGTGATTAAAAGTCTCCATTCACATGCAGATGGTATACCACTGGAGGAGCAGGTTTGCTATCATGTGCATTGCTAGCAGTTCCAAATGAAGTTAAAACTGCTGGAGCTGATGACTTGCCTATGATGGAAAAATGAATGTTGTACCTCTTTGTCAGCCTTGGCTCAGTGAGAGCACCCAGTCAGAGGGCCATGGATTCATGCTCAATTTCAGAGACCTTCAGCATATAATTTAGACAGAAGCCCACAATCTTCTGTCTCGGACAAGAGAGCTACAAGTGAGCCAAAGCTGACCCCAGAAAGCAGATATACTTAATGAATCTTTTATGGACTGAAAGATTTTGCAACTTTAATTCATTATTCAAAAAAATGTTCAAGATGTAGGTTTAAGACTGTAAAATGATAATGGTTTGCAAACGATAAGGAGGAAATGGCTTACTTTTTGCTGTTAGTAAATGGAGTAGCAATTGAGAGGAAAATGAAACAGAAGTTGGAAGTGCCGATCAGAGGCTGCTTATACACAACTTATTTGTTCATCTTTGCTTTCCAATTCTGAGCAATTGGAACATGAGTACATTGCATTTTGTGTCAACCTTGCTACTAGAGTAGTCACAAAGTACCAACCTGTGTTCTATCTGAATAATAATTTTTCGTTCTCCATCTACTTTTAATTTTCACTCATTAAATTCAGTTAGTCTACCACACTGATTCCTGACCTTTTCACCTTTACTTTTCAGTTTCCCTTGGTATCTGTCATAAGTTTGGAGGATGATTTTATATAGTCAATGAACTATGTTAATTCGATAATTGAGGGAAGATGGTGCATTATCCAAGGTCATGTCTGTTAGGAAGAAGAACACCATTTTAAAACTGATCTTCGATTATTCTGAATCCTTATTACTTTTGGTAGGAAAAAAAATATTTTGTCTGAGTAGATAAGGCAGTCTAACACTTTGGGGATATCCCAAGTGCAGTTGGTTGACTCCAAGTGTTATTGAAATGAACAGTAAAAGCCTATTGACCACTTCTAATCTTGCTCCGTGTCTGGGCTGATTCAGATTTTTTTTTACACTGTTTTGATAGCCCTTTCAGTTCTTCAGACTAGATGTTCAGTTTGCCCATACCTGCATCTAAGGCTGTCTGAAACATGAAATGATTACATCAACCCATTATGACCACACTCTTTCCAAGTAAATCAGCAAGTCCCACTCTCATGCAGTTTTCCTGTAGCCCTGTTGTTTCTTTTATAGAGTCATAGAGATGTACAGCATGGAAACGGACCCTTCAGTCCAACTCATCCATGCTGAGCAGGTATCTGAGTCTAGTTCCATTACCAGCATTAGGCCTATATCCCTCTAAACTCTTCCTATTCATATACTCCATTGGGATGCCTTTAAAATGCTGTAATTGTACCAGCCTCCTCCACTTCCTCTGGCAGCTCATTCCATACAGGCACCACCTTCTGCATGAAAACATTGTCCATTAGGGCCCTTTTAAACCTTTCCCCTCTCATCTTAAACTTATGCCCTCTAGTTTTGGTCTTCCCCACCCCAGGGGAAAGTCCTTGGCTATTCATCCTATCCATGTCCCTCATGATTTTGTAAACCGCTAAAAGGCTCAAATCTCAGCCTTCGAGATTCCAGGAAAAATGGTCCCAGCCTATCGCTCGAACCCTCCAACCCTGGCAACATCCTTGTAAATCTTTTCTGAACCCTTTCAAGTTTCACAACATGCTTCCGATAGGAGGGAGACCAGAATTGCACACAATATCCCAGAAGTGGCCAAACCAATGTCCTGTACAGTCACAATGTAACCTGCCAACTCTTAGACTCCATAAAGGAAAGCATACCAGACGCCTGCTTCACTATCCTGTCTACCTGCAACTCTACTTTCAAGGAACTAGTAAATCTGCACTCCCAGGTGGCTTTGTTCAGCAACACTTCCCAAGGACCTTACCATTAAGTGTATAAGTCCTGCTAAGATTTGCTTTCCCAAAATACAGCACTTCGCATTTATCTGAATTAAACTCCATCTGCCACTTCTCAGCCCATTGGCCCATCTGGTCCAGATCCTGTTGGAATCTGAGGTAACCCTCTTCGCTGTCCACTACACCTCCAATTTTGGTGTCATCTGCAAACTTACTAACTGTACCTAACTGCAGAGGACCCAGCACCGATTCTTGTGGCACGCCACTGGTCACTGGCCTCCAGTCTGAAAAACAACCCTCCACCACCACCCTCTGTCTTCTATCTTTTGAGCCAGTTCTGTATCCAAATGGCGAATTCTCCCTGTATTCTATGAGATCTAACCTTGCTAATCAGTCTCCCATGGGGAACCTTGTCAAATGCCTTACTGAAGTCCGTATAGATCATGTCTACCACTCTGCCCTCATCAATCCTCTGTTATTTCCTCATAAAACTCAATCAAGTTTGTGAGACATGATTTCCCATGCACAAAGCCATGTTGACTATTAGATTAGATTACAGTGTGGAAACAGGCCCTTCGGCCCAACAAGTCCACACTGACCCGCCGAAGCGAAACCCACCCATACCCCTACATTTACCCCTTACCTAACACTACAGGCAATTTAGTATGGCCAATTCACCTGACCCTGCACATCTTTGGATTGTGGGAGGAAACCGGAGCACCCGGAGGAAACCCACGCAGACACGGGGAGAACGTGCAAACTCCACACAGTCAGTGGCCTGAGGCGGGAATTGAACCCGGGTCTCTGGCGCTGTGAGGCAGCAGTGCTAACCACTGTGCCACCGTGCCGCCCACTATCCCGAATCACTCCTTGCCTTTCCAAATACATGTACATCCTGTCCCTCAGGATTCCCTCCAACAACTTGCCCACCACCGACGTTAGGCTCACCGGTCTATAATCCCCTGGCTTGTCCTTAACACCCTTCTTAAACAGTGGCACCACATTAGCCAACCTCCAGTCATCCGACACCTCACCTGTGACTATCGATGATACAAATATCTCCGCAAGAGACCCAGCAATCACTTCTCTAGCTTCCCACGGAGTTCTCGGGTACACCTGATCAGGTCCTGGGAATTTATCCACTTTTAAGCGTTTCAAAACATCCAGCACTTCCTCCTCTGTAGGCTGCAGAGCCCACACTGTGGGTACACTACATCATGTAGGCTGCAGAGCCCACACTGTGGGTACACTACATCATGTGGTCTTGCAGTGTCCACACTGTGGGTACACTACATCACGTAGGCTGCAGAGCCCACACTGTGGGTACACTACATCACGTAGGCTGCAGAGCCCGCATTGTGGGTGTACTACGTCATGTAGGCTGCAGTGTCCACACTCTGGGTACACTACATCACGTAGGCTGCAGAGCCCACACTGTGGGTACACTACATCATGTAGGCTGCAGAGCCCGCATTGTGGGTACACTACATCACGTAGGCTGCAGAGCCCACACTGTGGGTACACTACATCACGTAGGCTGCAGAGCCCGCATTGTGGGTGTACTACATCACGTAGGCTGCAGAGCCCGCATTGTGGGTGTACTACGTCATGTAGGCTGCAGTGTCCACACTCTGGGTACACTACATCACGTAGGCTGCAGACCGCACACTGTGGGTACACTACATCACGTAGCCTGCAGACTTCACACTGTGGGTGTACTACATCACGTAGCCTGCAGAGCCCACACTGTGGATGTACTACATCACGTAGGCTGCAGAGCCCACACTGGGTGTACTACATCACGTAGGCTGCAGAGCCCACACTGGGTGTACTACATCACGTAGGCTGCAGAGCCCACACTGGGTGTACTACATCACGTAGGCTGCAGAGCCCACACTGTGGGTGTACTACATCACGTAGGCTGCAGAGCCCACACTGTGGGTGTACTACATCACGTAGGCTGCAATGTCCACACTGTGGGTGTACAACATCACGTAGGCTGCAGAGCCCACACTGGGTGTACTACATCACGTAGGCTGCAGAGCCCACACTGTGGGTGTACTACATCACGTAGGCTGCAATGTCCACACTGTGGGTGTACAACATCACGTAGGCTGCAGAGCCCACACTGGGTGTACTACATCACGTAGGCTGCAGAGCCCACACTGTGGGTGTACTACATCACGTAGGCTGCAGAGCCCACACTGTGGGTGTACTACATCACGTAGGCTGCAATGTCCACACTGTGGGTGTACAACATCACGTAGGCTGCAGAGCCCACACTGTGGGTGTACTACATCACGTAGGCTGCAATGTCCACACTGTGGGTGTACAACATCACGTAGGCTGCAGAGTCCAAACTGTGTGTACACTACATCACGTAGGCTGCAGAGCCCACACTGTGGGTACACTACATCACGTAGGCTGCAGAGCCCACACTGTGGGTGTACTACGTCACGTAGGCTGCAGAGCCCACACTGTGGGTGTACTACGTCACGTAGGCTGCAGAGCCCACACTGTGGGTGTACTACATCACGTAGGCTGCAGAGCCCACACTGTGGGTGTACTACGTCACGTAGGCTGCAGAGCCCACACTGTGGGTGTACTACATCACGTAGGCTGCAGAGCCCACACTGTGGGTGTACTACGTCACGTAGGCTGCAGAGCCCACACTGTGGGTGTACTACATCACGTAGGCTGCAGAGCCCACACTGTGGGTGTACTACGTCACGTAGGCTGCAGAGCCCACACTGTGGGTGTACTACATCACGTAGGCTGCAGAGCCCACACTGTGGGTGTACTACGTCACGTAGGCTGCAGAGCCCACACTGTGGGTGTACTACGTCACGTAGGCTGCAGAGCCCACACTGTGGGTGTACTACATCACGTAGGCTGCAGAGCCCACACTGTGGGTGTACTACATCACGTAGGCTGCAGAGCCCACACTGTGGGTGTACTACATCACGTAGGCTGCAGAGCCCACACTGTGGGTGTACTACATCACATAGGCTGCAGAGTCCAAACTGTGTGTACACTACATCACGTAGGCTGCAGAGCCCACACTGTGGGTGTACTACATCACGTAGGCTGCAGAGCCCACACTGTGGGTGTACTACGTCACGTAGGCTGCAGAGCCCACACTGTGGGTGTACTACATCACGTAGCCTGCAGAGTACACACTGTGGGTGTACTACATCACGTAGGCTGCAATGTCCACACTGTGGGTACACTACATCACGTAGCCTGCAGAGCCCACACTGTGGGTGTACTACATCACGTAGGCTGCAATGTCCACACTGTGTGTACACTACATCACGTAGGCTGCAGAGCCCACACTGTGGGTGTACTACATCACGTAGGCTGCAATGTCCACACTGTGGGTGTACTACATCACGTAGGCTGCAGAGCCCACACTGTGGGTGTACTACATCACGTAGGCTGCAATGTCCACACTGTGGGTGTACTACATCACGTAGGCTGCAATGTCCACACTGTGGGTACACTACATCACGTAGCCTGCAGAGCCCACACTGTGGGTGTACTACATCACGTAGGCTGCAATGTCCACACTGTGGGTACACTACATCACGTAGGCTGCAGAGTACACACTGTGGGTACACTTCTTCACGTCGGCTGCAGAGCCCACACTGTGGGTGTACTACATCATGTAGCCTTCAGAGTACATACAGTGGGTACACTACATCACATAGCCTGCAGAGGACACGCAGTGGGTGTACTTCATCACGTAGGCTGCAGAGTCCACATTGTGGGTACACTACGTCATGTGGTCTGCAGTGCCCACACTGTGGGTGTACTACATCACGTAGGCTGCAGTGCCCACACTGTGGGTATACTACGTCACGTAGACTGCAGAGTCCACACTGTGGGTGTAGTACATCACGTAGGCTGCAGAGTACACACTGTGGGTGTACTACACCACGTAGGCTGCAGAGTCCACACTGTGGGTGTACTACATCACGTAGCCTGCGGACGTCACACTCTGCGTACACTACATCACGGAGCCTGCAGAGCCCACACTGTGGGTGTACTACATCATGTAGCCTGCAGAGTACATACAGTGGGTACACTACATCACGTAGGCTGCAGAGTCCACGTTGGGTACACTACATCACGTAGACTGCAGAGTCCACACTGGGTGTACTACATCACGTGGCCAGCAGAGTACACACTGTGGGTACACTACATCACGTAGCCTGCAGAGTACACACTGTGGGTACACTACATCACGTAGCCTGCAGAGCCCACACTGTGGGTGTACTACATCACGTAGCCTGCAGAGTACACACTGTGGGTACACTACATCACGTAGCCTGCAGAGTACACACTGTGGGTGTACTACATCACGTAGCCTGCAGAGTACACACAGTGGGTACACTACATCACGTAGGCTGCAGTGTCCACACTGTGGGTGTACTACATCACGTAGCCTGCAGAGTACACACTGCGGGTACACTACATCACGTAGCCTGCAGAGTACACACTGTGGGTGTACTACATCACGTAGCCTGCAGAGTACACACAGTGGGTACACTACATCACGTAGGCTGCAGTGTCCACACTGTGGGTGTACTACATCACGTAGCCTGCAGAGTACACACAGTGGGTACACTACATCACGTAGGCTGCAGAGTCCACACTGTGGGTGTACTAAGTCAAGTGTGCTGCAGAGCCCACACTGTGGGTACACTACATCACGTAGGCTGCAGAGTCCACACTGTGGGTGTACTACATCACGTAGGCTGCAGAGTCCACACTGTGGGTGTACTAGACCTCGTAGGCTGCAGTGTCCACACTGTGGGTGTACTACGTCACGTAGGCTGCAGAGCTCACACTGTGGGTGTACTACATCACGTAGCCTGCAGAGTACACGCAGTGGGTGTACTACATCACGTAGCCTGCAGAGCCCGCACTGTGTGTGTACTACGTCACC